>NC_090266.1:342977093-343578593 GCF_040414725.1 Anabrus simplex | reverse complement strand
AACACTAAAAACAATCTACAAACAATTCAGTTTTGAAAACCTTGACGCAACAAAATTACTTTGAAAAATTATTATTATTATTATTATTATTATTATTATTATTATTATTATTATTATTATTATTAACAAATACATTGCAAATGGGAAATATCCCGGTTGCAATGGTCACTTACAGTAATGTAATAATAAAGTAAAGTTAATATAATTACCCAGCAACAAACAAACAAAAAAAACAAGAGTAAAACAAGCAAATCCATGGAAAGAAAATATTACAAGACTTACTACTAGTTTAACATTCTAAATCCAGCATCATCGTATACAAATTCACACACAACTTAAGTATTTCCAGTGCTTAACACTTCTGCTTACAACACTATAGGTTGACCTTACTACTAGCTTAACATTATAAATGATAATAAAGTGAAGTTAAACCGTAATTACCCTACAACAACAACAACATCAACAAGAGTACAATAAGCAAGATATACCACTAGTTTAACTTTCTAAATCCAACGTCATTATATACAAATTCGCACATAACTTAAGTATTTCCAGTACTTAACACTACGGCTTACAGTACTATAGGTTAAGCTTACTACTAGCTTAACATTTCAATGTTAATAAAGTTATCTTAAAAACATAATTACCCTACAAGAACAAAAACAGTACAACAAGGAAATCCCTAGAAAAAATATTACAAGAAATACTACTAGTTTAAGTTTCAAATTCTAAATCCATCATCATCATATACAAATTCACACATAACTTAAGTATTTCCCAGTGCTTAACACTACAGCTAACAATATTATAGGTTGAACTTACTACTAGCTTAATATTACAAGTGATAATAAAGTAAAAAACATTGGTAATTACCCAACAACAACAACAACTACTACTACTACAACAGCATAAGTACAACAAGCAATTCCCTGGAAAGAGAATACCATAAGAAAAACTCCTAGTTTCACAATCTAAACCAAGCAGAAAATCACAAATTCAGTGTCCGTAGTTTACATCTTCTACTTCTCACTTTACACTAGCACTAATTGGTCATACTCGACCAGAGGGGCCACGTAAGTCGACAGTAGGGACATCTGACGATAAACGTTCAAACTTCTTCGACTAGAAGGTTCACTGTCCGTATTACAGATGGCCTCCTAAAAGGCGCTTAGTTTGGATGTACGGAGTTGGTGTACCTCCGGTACATATAGTGTATATAAATACCTTATGGCGATTATTTACGGATATTTAAAAGTTCTTTGTCGAGTTTTTTGCCAATTACTTCTGTTTTTCTACCTTCTAATGTCCGTGGGTTATGCATGAAACAAATATCCTGTGATACTTGTTTGTGCTGTGGTTCATGGTCGGGTTTTTATATTAATATTTTGCCTGAAAAATAAATTAAATTCTAACGCGTTTAAATAATCGACGCAAAATATGATAACCACGTTCTTGACAGCGCTCACTTGCCTTTTAAATGGCACATGCCCCTTATGCCCAGAGAAAAGGAACCGTCTGACGACCCTCATCATCACTAAGGAATGCTACGTTTTGGGATAAGAAGTTGCCACCTGGGGATACGTTCGGCGTACCAACTTTACCTTTTACTAGTAGAGTTAACCACGATTACTCAACATCTTATAAAAATACCAACACTTTCTTGTAGTTTTTATTTGGAACATGGCACTCAACTTCATTTTTTAAATGTTAGCAACTAGAACAAGTAAGATTACTGGGGTTAACGTTTTCAATATGGTTCAAGGACCTAGAAATCTGGGGCATAATTTGCCTATTACATTGCTTGGATCACTGCTCGCTAGAAATGCTTTCACAAACACCTAGTCAGCCACAGAGATGTTATGTGGTCTTCGTCCACGAATATACCTACGCTGTACCTTTGCATACGAAATATCAAGATTCCTACAGGCACTCAGATCTTCAGGAACTCTGAAAAGTGGTGGCAAAAGGGGCTCTGGATAAGACGCAGCAGGTCGTTATGCTACTTCGGTTCCAAAATGGGTAAAAAATAAATAAGTAAATAAATGCAATGTAAATTTTAATCTTATACCAGTTGTATAGTATCACTTGAAGTAATTCCACATACTGCAATATGAGTTGACTATATCTGTAAGTACAGGAGATATTATAAGTGAAATTTTGTAAACAATATAAATTTATTAAGGATGAGCTGTGTGTTTAATAGAAAAAATTGTTAGCGTAAATTGTATAATATTGCATTCTAGGAAAGTTTTCTTCTGTTGTTAATTTAAAATTTAGTGCTTGACAATAATGCATTTTAGTGTACCATTTACCACCGAGGTAGACACCTAAGTTGTAAATAAAGATATTTTGATTTTTTTATTTGCCTGGGTCCACTACCTCAGGAAAGAGCAAACTAATAGACCAAAGGTTAGATAACGGAGAGTTTGGTGTGAAAGGGAACATCAGTGGAGTAGAAGTCTGCCTATATGGACGGCGGTGTTGAAAGTATAAGATAGTATGTGGAAGAACTCCACTTTGCATGATCAGAAGAGTGATATGCAATGAGTACAGACCTGAGGTTGCTGTTGACGCGCTTGGCATAACTGGGCTTAGGATAATATGCAGTGAGATTAACATGAGAAATGGATAGAACAAATAAAAAGTTATGAAAGAGATTAGAAGTAAGTGAGGGATGGTGTAGAAAGCGGCTTCCAAATGAAGTGTATACTGATTTTCTCATAGGTCTTAAAAAGACCAAGATGTCCACCAACAGATGACTCATAGTTATTACCTAAATATGGCCGGAACTTAATTACGAGTACCAGAAATCTTATTATCTCTACCACTACATAACTGGACAGCCAAGAATACCATTCCTGATGGCATAAGGCTTGATGTTTTCCCTCAAGTCTGGATCACCTTCTTGATGTCTAGAGACGTCACGAAAAAGAAAGGGAGCGTTAGTTAATAAAACATGACAGTGGAAGGAAGAGTATCTACAGAAGAACCGGACTGATCCTGAGAATTATCACAAATGAGCATATGGCTTAAATCATCCGCCGCTACATTATCACTGTCACAAATCTGACAAGCCAAAAACTAATACCCAAAAATACGCACACCTCATCGCGTAAGACGACTTGGCTTTCCCAAGATCCCACTTAGTGCTTGATTATCAGTCTTTAAATCGAAAATAAGATGTTGCAGATACGTACAAAATTTTCCAAAGATAAGTGATAGCTAGAACTTCCAACTCATAAACAGAACTCATACATTCAGCACAATTCTGCGTACGGAAAGCGTACGCGATAGGACGCCGTACACCATCACACTCTTGCAATAGAACAGCCGCAAGAGCAGTAGATCAAGTATCACTCTGAAAATTAAACGTTGAGCGAAATCTTGCGTCTCAATGACAGGTGTATAACACAATGCCAACTTAAAATCATAAAAAGGCTACCTGTTCACCTTGACCCCGAAGAAAACTGATATTCTTTAGCTTAAGGCCTTTAAAGGAGCTGCTCTTCCAGCAAATTTGGGTATGAATTTCTAAAGAAGTCTACCATATCTAAAAATTTGGGTAAAGTCTTAAAATGATTTGGAAGAGGTAACTCATGAATAGCACTAAAATGTGTCCTAAAAAGGAACATTTGTGGATAAGCAAAACTGACTTTAAATGGTTTAACAGTTCGACTAGCCTCATGCAGAAAGTCTAATACCTCACACATATGCACCAGATGCTCCTCAAAGCACTCACTAGATAACCAGGTCATCCAGATTGAGATAGACAAACTTAATTTTACATTAGAAATAATTCTATCTATCAAGCGAGTTAGTACAATATCACCAGTAGGGAAGGCAAGAGGGACTCTGCTGCATTAAAACATATTCCGGTCGGTGGCGAAAGTTGTGAGCAGTTTAGATTCCTCTGCAACTGGAATTTGGTAATACTGTAGGCTTGGTTCGGGTCCGGTGTGCTGAAGACTATCATTAACGAACGAACAGGAACACGAATGCAGGTCAGGAAGTGGAACACACTGAAAAATAAGGTTTTGATTTAAAGCTCGGTAGTTATCAACGGGCCTAAAACACCCCTGAGGTTTGGGTACAAGAATTATCGGTGAAGAATAGGATGACGTAGAAAGATGGATGACTCCACATTTAATCATTTGGTCAATGAACTTAAAAGCATTCGCCTCAGGTGGAGATAATTAATACGGATCAGAGTGAACAGGAACTTTATCAGTAACCTCAATTTTACACTGTAGGGCATCAGTAAAGTAATACCTAATTCACCAATGAAGACATTAGAAAATCGTTCACAATGGTCCTTAAGTTTATTAACTTGAAGAAAGGCGATTAAACTTCAATTTACACGAGTCAACAACCTCGTCATGAATCACGTTAGAATGGCCAGGAGATGACACAAAAATGCTTTCAGAAGGGAAAGAAAAAATTAAAAAATTTGGAGGAAAGGTTATGACTATGACAGTGGCGTATACTGAGGGCTACCAAGGTTATCAGTGAAGCCCGAGCCTCAAATGAGAACGATAGAAATCTAAATCTTATTATAATGTAAGCATCTGAAACATTCTTCCATTTACAAAACTTGAAAGCATTGAAAAGAACGTCGCTCGCATTTCTGAGAGCAAGGCATCGGAGACTAACATCGCTGCCCAGGCCTTCGGCCCACTCCCCTCGACCCGCCGCGCGAAGCTTGCTGGCGAATGTCGGAATGGTGCGGGGAACGAGGGGATCCTAACCTTGAGCTGGGCTAGGCTTCAGTCCGTCAAATCGCCGTCGCTAACGAGAGACAGCGGTGGAAAGAGAAGGCCCAAAGGCTCGAAGTTCTCCGAAAGTGTCCGAATTGATGGGATTCGCCCATGTGCTACAGTATCACGAGTTTGTTTTTGCATGTGCAGGACATCTTACGGGTTGCTTATAGTTGGAAATTATTGGTATATTCCAGTTAATCTCAGAACAATTTTTATTTATCTGAAGTTATAGTGTTTAACGTGACTGTGACCTTGTGATGTTACTTTTGTGAAATGGCTGAACCGTGTGTAAGTTGATGGATAATCCATTCTCGCAACTGAAATATGAAGATAAATTGCTGATAATTAAAAATGGTAAGCCTACCCCACCTCTTACACAGTTACATTGTGAACAGGAGGAGAAAAACAAGAATCCATACAAAGGGGTAATTCAACTTAAGTAAGTATGAAAAGTATTTGTGGTTATGTGGCTCATGCGAACTTCACAAACTTTATTGTTGGCCATGCTTATTGTTTGCAACTGAGATAATAATAATAATAATAATAATAATAATAATAATAATAATAATAATAATAATAATAATAATAATAATAATAATAATAACGTCCGCCTCTGTGGTGTAGTGGTCAGCGTGTTTAGCTGCCACCCCCGGAGAGCCAGGTTCGAATCCCGACTCTGCAACGAAATTTGAAAAGTGGTACGAGGGCTGGAACAGGGTCCACTCAGCCTCGGGAGGTCAACTAAGTAGAGGAGGGTTCGATTCCTACCTCAGCCATCCTCGAAGTGGTTTTCCGTGGTTTCCCACTTCTCCTCCAGGCAAATGCCGGGTTGGTAACTAACTTAAGGCCATGACCGCTTCCTTCCCTCTTCCTTGTCTATCCCTTCCGATCTTCCCATCCCCCACAAGGTCCCTGTTCAGCATGGCAAGTAAGGCCGCCTAGACGAGGTACTGGTCCTCCTTCCCAGATGTATCCCCCGACCCAAAGTCTCACGTTCCAGGACACTGGCCTTGAGTGTAAAGGTGGGATCTCTCGCTGAGTCCGAGTGAAAAACCACCCCTGGAGGACAAACGGATTAAGAAATAATAATAATAATAATAATAATAATAATAATAATAATAATAATAATAATAATAATAATAATGCATAGCTCTGGAAAGGCTTGATGGTGACCTGATGAAATGAATGGTGAAGACATCATAAGCACCCAGTCCCCGAGTTAGGGAAGTTAAGAGTACAATGAGGCTGATTCGTTGGCTACCATCTACATTGATCAGGTGTTGAGTATTGGCAGTAACAGACGCTAGGTCTTGTGAACCATCCCTAACACAGCGGGCTACTCCGATGGCTATTAGCTGCAGCTCAAAACACTTAAGGCTTGACGTTCACTAAACCAACTATCGAAACTGGGTAACCTAAGTCTAGTGATAGCCTATATCTTGATTGCAGCATACGCCACTGGACTATGACTCTGAATATCAAATACCAGTCCATAATATATATAAAATAAGATTTTTACCTGCGCATTTCTCAGCACTAAAAAATAATCATATTTCTGTATCATGTCTACAGTATCAAGGAAATGCACAGTTTAATTTTCCGTCATCTCTGTCTACATGTACGCGCATCAAGAGAAAATGACTGAACAGAATTTAATGAAAATCGGTATGTAAAGTCGGGGAATAAGGTTCCACACTTCATGCTATGAATACTTTTATTTTCTCTCAGTGTAATGGTAGTTTAGTGGAATGCCTAAAATGTAATTGTCAAAAATCTATGTTATTATTGGTCCTATCGATAAATACTGCATAACAAAAGTTATACACAATGCAATTTCCGATCATTTATGTCTTATCCAGTTTTACTGTGCCGACTATGGCAATAGCATGCATTAATTTAGACTTTCGTTTCTTAGTCCATATCAACACCATGTATCGCTACCATGGAAGTATTATTCAATCGTGTTAACTGGTGATGGTGGTGGTTTTATGATGATTGCCTCAAGGTGAAAATCGGCGTGGTTATCAGCCCATATCGACAAGGAAAATTGTGAAGATGATTATAAAAATGAGTAAAAAGGTCGTAAAGGAACTGTCGCTAGAAACATAAGACAAGAGGGAGTCATGGAAGGAGGGAGAATTACCCCCTTTACATTAGATGTGCTAATATCACAGAGTCGGAAAAAATTAAATCTTAAGGCGTACAATATCGAAAGCTCATAAAACTGATCAACAATAACATTACATTGACCACTGTTTGTTGTCATGTGCTTTGCCTTCTCTGCTACCACTCATCACTGGTAGATGGGACTACTGCTTCGTCCCGAGTAAAACAGCCTGCCTAAGTATTGTCGGGAAGTAGGTAGAGAGTTAGATAACTTTCTTTAGCTTGCCATTCTTCTCGTTCATACGTGTTCTGATAAATAATGGTACTTAACACACTTGTTCATCATGGTACTCTAGCTATTCGATCCCTGATCTGAGGCGTTGATTGGAATGAGCAGTGGTATTAACCTTAACTGGGCCAACAATCTTCAAATTAGCAGTGCGACACGACAATGAGACCGGCTCAAAAGGAGGGAACTTACACACGGTCTTCGTTGCATGATACCACTACTTACTCATTAATGGCACACAAATACCAAAGTCCAACAATGCACAGATCGATTCATCAAAGAACACATAAGGTAAGTCGCATGGTTGTATGACATAAATGCCAAAGCACTGAGCAGAACGTTGGAATATATGTGAAAGGCGCAGTAAATTGGAATCAGCATTAACATTAATTTTTCACTGAACGGTTAACATTATTTAAAGAAACTAGTAACTTATTATGGCTACGACTGTGCTTCCCACTGTTAGAAGTTTTGGAACGAGAGCGATGACAACCCCGCCTCAGATGCTCGTCGAAACCACAAATGCCGTAAGCTTTGGTGGTTAGGTACCACAAGAGGTGAATTCCCAGAAATCCTAATCTTAGGGCAATTGTTACAGAAATGACCTATAATAGACCTGAAGACTAGGAGTTTTAAAAGAAGAAGAAGAAGAAGAAGAAGAAGAAAGAAACGAAGAAGAAAATGAGAAGATTATGAACTAGATTTTAAACATAAGAAAGCTAGCCACTGGATGTGTGTCAGCGTACTTAACCCCTTCAGCAGAAACCGCTGTCGCCTCTAGCTCGGCGTTTAGAAAATATAAAAATAATCATTAGTCAGAAGAAAACCTGCAATTAAATTTGCTACTATCTGGGATTCGGAATAGGATAAGAGAGAGACCCTAGACAAGAACTTAATATCCTGGATGTAGTCGATTAGTGGTTCACCCAGGCGCTGTGCACTTAACTAGTACTTCTGAACTGGAGACGACATAGCACGAAAAGGAGTCAAGAAGGTCGAAACATGAGAACAGAAAGCATCTATGGTCCAAACCAAAACCCCATGGCACCACAGCCCTCGAAGGGCCTTGGCCTACCAAGCGACCGCTGCTCAGCCCGAAGGGCTGCAGATTACGAGGTGTCGTGTAGTCAGGACGACGAATCCTCTCGGCCGTTATTCTTGGCTTTCTAGACCGGGGCCGCTATCTCATCGTCAGATAGCTCCTCAATTCTAATCATGTAGGCTGAGTGGACCTCGAACCAGCCCTCAGGTCCAGGTAAAAATCACTGAGCTGGCCGGGAATCGAACCCGGGGCCTCCGAGTAAGAGGGAGGCACGCTACCCCTACACCACAGGGCCAGCATCTATGGTGTACTTCTGCGAAATAGCCATAATAACTTTCAGAATCAACAACATTTGAAATATATGAGCAGAATTTAAGTCGAATAGCGTGTGGCGCCCGGAGGGGCCTGGTGCAGATCTTTTGAATTGACGCCGTTTAGGCGACCTTCGTTTCTGTGAGGATAGGGCCCTATCTAAGATGATTCTAATGGTGAAGAGGGCACAAACACTAGGTTAAAATCCCCTACCCGGCTGGGGATCGTACCCGGCACCTCTTGGATCTGAAAGCCAGCATGCTAACCATTTAGCCACGGAGCTGGGGAATTTAAGTTAATAACTACGAAATGATCCTTAAATTCAACAAGGAACCGGAGAAATTACATAACGTCTTCGATTTAGTTAACGGAAAAATTGCTCACGGATTTAAGCATTAAAGAAAGAGGATGACGCAAATGCTCAACGGATTGCTGGAAAGTTGCTGTGTTAACACTCGGCCTGTAGTAGACCTAGAATTCATATTACTATTATAAGAATCTTTTTATGGCAATCAGTGAACTAGTGTTTTCCTCAACTTCAGGATCAATAACATTAGTTTGGATACCAATAGCTAGTTTCAATGGGCGCTCTTTCAAGGGAATAACTTTGGAAGACAACATTTTAAGAGATTCAAGAAAAGACTGACACGTATTACGATTACCTTCTGAGAGCATAAGGGTTTATAGGTGCACAGCCCCGTAAAAATAGTGTGTAGCCTACCTTCAACACGTTTTGATTTGCTTAGAGAAGGTTCACCAACCTCAAAAGTTTCTACGGCTGGAACGAATTCCGAAATTGCTTTAGATACAGTGGACAAGGACTCAAGTATTCATGTCTCATCTAGACCTCGGATGACCACTGGTTACACGTGCGAATAGAAATGACTTATTGGGTGTTTCCTTTAAAATTGTTTTCTATGAACACTCTTCAAGATGTTTACACTTGGGAAAAACATGAGTGTTGATTGGGAGCTGAATATCTTGCAAAGAAAGGTAATGGAGAATTAGAGAGGTTGTTCTGCAGTATCTGCACATCACCACCCAACGTTCCAGAGGGAGTTAACTGCTTTATCATGAGCTCGTACCCTAGTTCTTCCTTCCTCAAACACTAGGGACGAGGAACAAAATAACAGCAGAAATGAGTTGAGTACTCACTAAGAAAATCTAACCACTGCACTTAAGACATCAAGGTACAAACCACTCTCGCGTGCTAACAGCCTTTACTAACCTGAACAAGGCAGCAAGAGAGATGAATATGCATAGTAATAAAGATAAAACTGAGTACATGCCTGTGACCAAGAAAAATGATGCAGAACAATCTACATTTAAATTGAAATCGGCTCATGAAAATTTGAAGCAGCATGTAGCTTCAGTTACTTGGGACCAGACAGCAATTGAAAAAATAATGTTAGTGAAGGAATCCACAAACAGATACAAAATGACTTTTTTGACCTTAGAAAACATCTCATGTCTCGATTACTGAAGAGGAAAATAACAATGAAGACTTACACGGTCTTAGTGAGATAAACATTAACATATGTTTCGGAAACAAGACCTCTGTCAAATTCTAATGAGAGACAGCTTGGCGCCTTCGAGACCAGGATTTTAAGATGCATCTGTGGACCAGTAGAAGAAAATGGAGAAGTGAAAAGAAGATACAACTAGGAGACTTCCCTCAGGATCTTCTTTCACTTGGCTTCTAGTTTCTCTATTAAGCCTTTCTTATTCATCGCAAGGCATTATGTTACGTACAGGGCCTCTGGTCGAGTAACTGTAGAGTAGTGTCTGAGCTGTCGGGCTCAATGGCTAAATGGTTAGCATGCTGGCCTTTGGTCAGAGGGGTCCCGTGTTCGATGCCTGTCAGATTCGGAAATTTTAACCATAATTCCCCTAGCACGGGGACTGGGTGTACGTGTCGTCTTCATCATCATTTCATTCGCTTCACTATGCGCAGGCCGCCTACGGGCGTCAAATCAACATACCTGCACCAGGCCTCTCCGGAGGCCACACGCCATTATTATTGGTATCTGAGCTTGGAGTTGAAGAACGTTGATCGTTTATTATGGCTGTCTTTTGTTAGTTGGAATGCCATTTCCATCTCATTGATCCTTGACACGAACGAAGGCTTGCTTTTCAGACATTTTTAGCTTTATCCACTCATCTAGGTATTCGACTTTCTCTGTCTGCTTTATTTTCCCGTGTTTTACCACAAGCTCTCTGGGTGTAGGATTGATGTTCGTTGTGAATTCTACTTTCTCTGAGATCTGGAGGTTGGGCATTACGGCTTGTGCATTGAGTTGGCTGTTTTGATTTCAGCTGTGCCAGTGGAATCGGAAAAAGTAGCAAGATCATCTGTAAATACTACAGAGTCGATTGTCATGCTCTTATTCTTACAACCCAGTATAATCTAGTTTTCTATAACTTCTTTACTCAGTTCTTTGCGCCACTCGTGGATAACTTTCTCGAGAGCACAGTTGAAGAGAAGAGAAGAGAGCCCATCTGCTTGCCTAACTCCAGTAGTGCTTTCAAAGGTGTCTGAAATTTATTCTCTAAATATTATCTTAGAGGTTGTGTTGGTGAGGGTATTATTATTATGATGGAATGCAAGGGCAGTAGAGAGGAAGAAGCGGCAAGGTCTAAATTACTGAAGAAAGGCCACACAAAAACTTTAAATTTTGAATTATTCAGAAAATTATATTTCCTTTTGTTTCAAAATACCCTTCAAAGCAAACAACAACAACAGATATAAAAATAACAAGTATAAATAAATAAATAAATAAATAAATAAATAAATAAATAATAAATAAATAAAAGGAGTATAACAAAATAAGCTTTAGAGTTCAATCATTCAGAGGGAAGGAGCTCCAATTTTACAATATTTGTTAGTATTTTTTCACAGGTTTGGTATAATAAAATTGCTTGAGCTTCCAACAATAAATATTTCCCTTCCGAGGGATATTGAAACTTTATCATTGATTTACAATGGCCGTACATGCCTAGAGTTCACATCCAGGTATATTTGAATTTAAAAACTTATCCGATTTTACCTAACAGAACAACAGGACACTCGCTGTCCTTCCTTAGAAGTTAAACAACACCACCAAAACCGGAATAGGAAGGGTCCAGAAAAACAGGAGCAGTACCTCATACTACACGGCCGAAAATGACATAAATAAGAGGTTAATGTTATAGGCCGAAAACAAATTAGAGTAGGATGCTGAACCCACAAAAGCAATCCCGTGACATGACATGCCATGAAACCTAATGGGGCAGAAGGCCTGGTGATACTACGTTGGTGACTAAGAGGGAAAATAAATTATTTGCCCAAAACAGAAGAAGAATCTAGAAGATTAGAAAATCTTAGTCACCAATAAAGCAAAGTGAACAAGGGAAACGATGGTCCACACTCGCACATTCTTAAGACACTACATGATACCCACTAGGGCGGTTACACTCCGACCGCAGAAAACCTAGAACCTACATAGTACAAAACTAAATGAATTTAAGAAGGCCTACATTTAAAATAAAAGTAAACACGGCTCACTCTAACCCTTACATGCTTCCCGTAGCCATTTCACATGTTAGAGAAATATTTTCGCCGCCTAGCGTACATGCTACCCTACCTAATCCGTAGCCTTCTGTGAAGATAACCTCACATGTCGCTGCACTCAGTAAGATGCAGACAGATCCATAATGTCCAAGATTACCATTATTTATAGGGGCGAGCTGGGCGATGATTGGTTGGTTTAATTTGAAATGAACCGGGCGAGTTGGCCGTGCGGTTAAGAGCGCACATCTGTGAGCTTGCAACGGGGAGACAATGGGTTCGAATCCCACTGTCGGCAGCCCTGAAGATGTTTTTCCATGGTTTCCCATTTTCACACGAGGCAAATGCTGGGGCTGTACCTTAAGGCCACGGCCGCATCCTTCCAGCTCCTAACCGTTTCCTATCGCATCTTCGCCATAAGACCTATCTGTGTCGGTGCGACGTAAAGCCACTAGCAAAAAAAAAATATAATTGAAATGACAGTAGTGGCAACCTAGAATTAGTTGAATTAAGTGATCAAGTGCCATCCTTCTAAATGATATTCTCTTTTAAGCAGAACACAATCCAAGCCCCTAGGAGGCACTGTGACATCTGTTAACAAACAAGAAAATCAAATAACGTACACTTCAGAAAGTTGATGCTATCTTCGAAAGACTACTCTGCTCTCAGGGATTTAAGGTGTTACCTACCACTAAGGAGAGGCCTTACTGATGATAGTATTATTATTATTATTATTATTATTATTATTATTATTATTATTATTATTATTATTATTATTATTAAAGTAAGTTACCTATTGGTAACAGCTCAGTAGTTCACGTACCTAATTCTGCAAATGAAAATTCCTGTGCCATGAAGGTATGTTTGGATTAGTTTATTCTTTTAATTTACGGAGAATTGACTTAACAGACACAGTTAACTAAAAGATTCAATTTACGGTCTTTGTCAATCTTGAATCATTGTAAGGCCTGAGACAAAAGCCAAGACCGTTTAAGAGTGGGGAGATTATCGGATAATCTGTGTTATTGTGGAACCTAAGGTCTATGTGTAATGGAAATTCCTTTTGTTCCAAGTTCCTATAAAATGCAAGAAAACTGCCCATAATATCGTGAAATCTACCTCTGATATTTGTGCTACGTTGAAGACTTATCAGTCCTCTTGGAAATCTGACTACAGCCCGCTCAAAGTTTACAAAAAAGGGCGACTTATAATATTAAATTCATGCGACATGTCATCGATATATCTGAAACGTTGTCGAATTGTTTAAGGGCTTCACAGTAACTGTTAATTTTACAATCGGACTAGTCACTTGGTTTTTGAATATGGGAATTCTTCAAAATATTTTCCCTCTAATTGTTTTTCGAACAATGTAAGTTCCATTATAAAAGCACAATTTGTGTCCCATATAGCAACAAGCAACACATTTTTGCCTTGCAAGGAACCATTTTAATCACTAAAATGGTTTGTAATATGAACTAAGAATGAAAGGTCTGAAAATTAGCCAGTGTGTTCACTTACGTCACCATGGCCGGAGCGATAGAAATTAGCGGCGATCAGCCCTGGGCAGACACGGAACAAGGTCACGGCTCCCTAGTCCCCAAATCCTGAGTAGGAGTGGTAACTATCACAAGAGAAAAGCTTGTAGTTTTACGCCACCGTTGATACTATGATCATGATCCAACCCACAGGGAGGTGACTTATCACTTCCTCATTTAGTGCTCAGGCTAATCAATACGGCATAACTGAAGGATAAGTTACAAATAAATTGATATAATAGCCCTCATAATTTTATATTTTATTCTGTGACATATGCGGCAACTTGACCGAACGCCCATGGCACCGGCTGTCTGGGAGGAATACTAGGCAATTGTCTTTCTGTTATGACAGAAAGGAATGGCAGCCGTTGTTTCAAGCCAGAACAACCTCAACAAAGTTATGTTAGAAGCCAGGAAGAAACCTGGAAGGCAATAGAAACGCTAATGGACGCACTACCTGACTCGCGGCCGTAGGCTAGTTGTGGAAGAGCCTAAGTTGATTTTTGCAGAGTGAGTGTCTAAATTTTGAATTAAATTACATAGACGCACTATATCAACCCAATGAAATGATAGCGTCATGCCAATGTTTAAAAATTATGGGACCAGGTGGGACTTGGTGTCCCGATTGAGGATGAAATGACGAGAGTATGTGAATTAATAAACACTCTAACGCCAGGCATGAGAGTGTCTTTCGTGTCCAGTGGTCCTTTGTGTCCAGTACGTTCGGAGTCTAGTGCGTCTTTTGATCGTATGTGTGGAGACTTTTGTATCTTCATTCTACGTGTGTATGTAAGTATCTACGTCGTGTGATGTGTCATCGTGAAGTTATAAAGAATTTAGTATTTGAATTAGTAAACTCAGGTCAGATGAAGGAACTTCAATTTCAAGAGATATTCATTATCAAGGGAATTAGTTAACTCCGGAGTTGAGAGTTTTATTACAGAGCAAAACCTATCGACTTTGTCCAGAAAGTACAGAACTTAT
The DNA here is from genome assembly GCF_040414725.1 of Anabrus simplex. Taxonomy (NCBI): domain Eukaryota; kingdom Metazoa; phylum Arthropoda; class Insecta; order Orthoptera; family Tettigoniidae; genus Anabrus; species Anabrus simplex. The sequence goes on along the minus strand of NC_090266.1, from coordinate 343,564,021 downwards.
AAATCTTTGTCAGTGAGAGTCCGGCTAGACGGCTGTGAACGGACAGTTCAAACTTTGCTTATACATTAGTGAGGGGGAAAGCTATTGAGAAGTTCGATATTTTTACGCGAGTGGAACTTTAGCTATTGAGAGCCCGTGAAAATGTCAGTTGTAAATCGTACTATGGAAAACAGTAAGTTAGTTAAGTAATATAGAGTCATGTTATATAATTGAGCAAACTTGTTTGCGAGATAAGGATTAATTAGGTTACTAGGTCAATTGATAGAGTAGTAAGCAGAAGAACGACTTTAGGTGTAGAGCAGGGTGTAGCACGCAGTTGTTTGATAACAAGTGTAGTGGAAATTCGTATCTGCTGTATGAGTAACTGATTCAATGTTCGTGTAAGCTGGTAGACGTTCAAGAAAGAAGCGATCTGAACGAGGGTTGGAGGTTCAAATGGCAACCATGAATCCGGAGCAGTGTTCATTCATCTTACGAGCAGATACTACCATAGCGTCCTCGAACACTCCCGGCACTAAAAACCATACGCCATTTCATTTTACTATCATAGCAATGGTTAGTCACTAAAGTCATTGGGTAGTCTGGCCGGAGGTGAAACGGCCAAAAACAAAGATGATTACTCAATTTAATATGTTTTTTATGATTTTTGCACCAACTTAATCGTCGAGGGAATAGGATAATTTAATAGGACGATGTCCTAGATTTTTTAATATGTAGAGTCATTTCCTAATTCACTGTAAATATTGTATAGTAAATAATGACTACTGAATAAAGTTATTTTATTAGTAATTTCATTTTAAGCCGAGTGGGTTAAAGTGATCTTCATTTGATTAATTACATTTCCTTACTTTTCTATTTTATTTTGTTTCTTATCGAGATGCATTGTTCGTCTCGGGTGTAAAGTAAATGCAATGGGAAATAATTTAAGTAGTATATTTATATTAAATTCAGTAATTTAATGAGGGGACTCATAAGGGCAAACATGAAGTCAAATTTTACCTTGCATGCGTATGAGTGTGAGTGTGATAGATCTGTGTGATCTCGTGTTCGACGCCAGGTCAGTGTCATCGAGATTTCTGTAAATATGTTTACGAGTGTGCAATTTCATTTCGTGAAGATTCAAGATCCACAAATTGGTAGAGTCTTTGCCAGATTTTCCATGTCTAAATATGTATCTTGCATTCTTGTATTGATAGTGCTGTCATAATTTTGAGTGGCGGAATAGTTAATGAATCGGCAGGATCTCAATTTCAAAGTAAATGATTATTCAGAGGTTAATTGAACTTTCAGTCATCGATTGGATATTGATTTTTATTTGGAAGTGTTCAGTAATGTAGTCCCGTAACTTTCTTGATTTCATGTCAGTTAGAGTTAACAACGATTAAGTTTCAGTCATCAAGATTGAATTAAATTAATGTAGATTTATCGACTTAATGGTATATACATTTAATACACGCGTGTATGGTCTTCAGGAAACGGTCGAAGACATTCTTGGGAGAATCCGACGTCATGAGGCGTCATCCATTGGTTATCAATTAATGCATTTAGGGCATAGGACTATTTAATGTGTATACTTTGTTATAGACTTGCCTTGGGTAGTGAAGTAATTTCCAGCACACTCGTGTGAGCTGGCCCTCGCTGGAGCCAAGTGCGTTATTTATTCGTTTGGGGACTGGAATCTCATATCTAGTTAGCTGCATAAGGAGCGTGGATCACCGAGAAGTTATTCCGGTGTAGAATTTTCCGGTGAGGGTAACATTTGTCTACCAAAGAGGGTTTTTTGTTTAAGCGGCCTAAAGTTATATTTCACCCACGTTCAGAGAAGCGGTTATGTTTGGTGATGCATTTGTGCGATATTCATAATGTTTATTTGTCCCAATTCAGTGGGTATTCGAGTGTAGAATTTTATTTCGAATGTCGTGTCATTTATATCAGGAGACAACGTTGAATTAATGATTGAATTTAAGCCGACAGTGTGATATATTTTGTGTCATGTCATTTATATCAGGTAAAAATATTGAAATTATGGTTAAAATGATGTCCGCAATGTCTTACACATCTCGAGTGTCATGTATTTGATTACAGGGAACAACGTTGACAGGAATTGTAGTTTACTCTATTTCCTTCCACGGATATATGACAACTTTGTTGGTGTGAATGTTGCATGTTTTGATGTGTGGAAACATTTGACAAAATGTGTGCAATTTATTTTTTTGTGATGTTTTGTTGATATGTGGCTTTGTTGTATGTGATTTCAACCCACGAGTGATAAATGTGCTTGTTTACTCCAGGGAGAGTTGTGTATGTTAGTAGTCACCACTCCAGTTAGGTTGTTGTGTATAGTTATTTGTAGGATAGGTATGGTTTAAGGTTCGCGTTTCCACCGGGATGTTATGCGCAGAAATGGAGCACGAGTACTCATTTCAATGCTGAAATAATGTAAACAGTTGCCACTTGTAAAAGTGATCATTCAAGCCCAGTTTATTAAATGTTAAATGCATGTGGCATAAGGTGCTTATTTCAAGATGGACTTTATCAAGGGATGATTTCAAGGCTATTTTGTTTAGGTTCATTTTGTTGTTCTGGTCCATGTTTATCTCATGTCTTAGTTAATAAACATTTCACCAATCTTACGTTGTGGTCTGCCTGTCATCATTTACAATCTTACTATCCTTGTCTTGTCCATACTTTTAAGAATATGTTCCCCATCACTTATATCAAAGTCTATATATATATTTAAAATAAGAGTTTTGTCTGTACATTGCTCAGAATTTGAAAAGAATGGTATTTCTGTATCGGTCATGTCCACAGTAACAAGGAAATGCACTTTTTACTTTTCCGTAATTTCTGTCTGTCTGTCTGTCTGTCTGTATGTATGTATGTATGTATGTATGTATGTACACGCATCACTAGAAAACGGCTAAAGAGAATTTAATGGAAATGGTATGCAAAGTCGGGGAATAAGTCGCTACAATCTAAGCCATAAATAATTTTATTCCCGCTGATAGAAATGGTAGTTTAGGCGAAGGCCTAAAATTTAAATTTCAAATATTTATTTTATTTGTGGTCCTATCTTATTGAAAATTGGTATGAAAAGTCGATGAATGAGCCACTACAATCTACGCTATAAATCATTTTTTTATATTCCAATTTATAGCACCACGATTCACTACATAACTCAAAATTCAACCCTGAAAAAAGCCGTTTCTTAAAAAATCTTCTTCCTCTTCCCTTTTATTAAATTCTACATTCATTTTATTCCAAATTATCAGTGAAGAGGTGTTTCTCCGTTGGCTTGGAGGAAAAATTTGCCTCCAAGTCAGATACATTTTTCCGCCGCCAGTGTAGAGAATTGATATGTTCCGACTCATCGGGTACTCCTAGGAAAGAGATTAGTTAAAGTGCATAGTTTTTGCCCTGGGAGTCCCCACTATTCGACCATCTCCCCGCCGAAAAAAGACTAAGAATGTTCACGAATCACGGCTGTCTGCGGCTTGGTAATTGCATTCTGGAACTTTGGACTGTTAGATCGGCAGTGTAGTCCTGTTCGTTAAAAGTGAGAAAATTTGTGGTGTTTCATTTGATCGAGTATTTCATATGAAAGCATTGATTCTAATCGCGCCAATCCTACTGACGTCATTGTAATGTATGTTCATTTCAGTTGGGAAAAACCAGTAAGACAGTCTTTCTGAGGATGTAAAAAGGCAGGTGGAGAGTGACTGTCTACCGTTATAATGAAAACTCCCCAACCTGATTGTGACTGATGGTATGCAAGCGGGTCTACCATTACAGTGAAAATTATCTGACTCAGTCTTCATATGAGAAAAAATGTTTGGTGACTTCCCCGTCGCGCTTCTAGGGTAACGTTAAGAGCTATGCAATTTAGTACAATCTTGCTCACAACGTGTACACTAGAATTCCTTATGCAATGTACAATTCCGTAGCGAAGCACGGGTACATCAGCTAGTTAGGAATAATTTTATTTGCCGCGGACAGAGCACGCCTAGGATCCTCTGACCAGCTTGGGGCATTACTGATGTGGAACTTATACAGGGAAATACATTACCTATGAAACTGAGAGGTATGCGAACAGCGGCCGCCTTAATAAGAAGACAGCGACATTGTTACCAACTAGACAGTATGTCAAAAAGGTAATTAACTCGTAAATGTCTCTCTCAACTTCACCCGTAAATACTGAAAACATTAAGGAGATAATGTCCGCTCATGCACGGTGTATATTTCAAGGGAAGTTTTCCAGGGCAGTTGAATTCTACTACGACGCATCAAATCACTGCATCATATTCACAAATGAAACGTTCTCCATAGCCAGCATTTAAAGTTTTGCAACTCATATTCGCAGTTGAACAGCCATGGACCGAAATTTATTGGGATCGTTCCAGTGTCTCAGTGGCATGATGTCATCTTCTTCTTCCTAGTCTGTTTTCCCACCAGGGTTGGTTTTTCCCTCGGACTCAGCGAGGGATCCCACCTCTACCGCCTCGAGGGCAGTGTCCTGGAGCCTGAGACATTGGGTCGGGGGATACAACTGTTGAGAATGACCAGTACATCACCCAGGCGGCCTCACCTGCTATACTGAACAGGGGCCTTGTGGGGCGGTAGGAAGATTGGAAGGGATAGACAAGGAAGAGGGACCATCCCGGCATTTTCCTGGAGGAGAAGAGGGAAACCACGGGAAACCACTTCCAGGATGGCTGAGGTGGGAATCGAACCCACCTCTATTCATTTGATCTCCCGAGGCTGAGTGGACCCCGTTCCAGCCATCGTACCACTTTTCAAATTTCGTGGCAGAGCCGGAAATTGAACCCGGGCCTCCGAGGGTGGCAGCTTATCACACTAACCACTACATCACAGAGGCGGACGGCATGATGGCATAACGCAGGAATGTAGGCCCTGCATTATTGCACTCCGAAGTGACATGTAAAACTGAAATTGGTAAAAATCGTAGGATCATCTGTAAATACTAGACAGCCCATTGCCATGTTCTTACTCTTGCAACCCTTTGGTGTCAGGAATTTCAATATCACGAAAAATAGGGTGGCTGTATGGGATTTCTTTCTGGAAAGTCTGTTTTACATCTCAAATTTCCCTGATCGTAATAAGAATTAAATGAACCAGAAGCGAAGTTATAATTGTGGTGATGATTGGGGTGGTTATGGCGATTGGTGTTTCAAAAGGATAAACATCGGAATGATAGGTCCAACTAGGACGATGGAACGTTGTAATGTACATGGTTTACACGTGCAGACCTTATAATGGCCCAAGTGACCGAGGTGACAAATGTGATGTATGCTGATGCAGTCCATTATGTATCGTACTGACGGATTTCTTTTGTCGGTTCGGACCACCTTCTAAATACTACATTTTAAAACAACTAGAATTATAAATTTGTCTATCCCAGGAATGTCACTGAAAGAGATCGAGGTATCATTCAGTATCTAACTTGGAGAACAGTTTTCCAAGTTTGGGTCTCGTAACATTTATAGGTTGAGTAAGAAGCATTAGGTTATACTTACGTATAAGTGATTTCTCCATTATTATCTTGCTGGCGGTTTTATTGTCACACGAGCACGGATAGATTTTGGTAACGGTGGGATAGAGAAGACCTACGAAGTTGCAGTTACTTCGCCTTCTTCATTATTATTATTATTATTATTATTATTATTATTATTATTATTATTATTATTATCATCATCATCTTACTCTTGCAACCCTTTGGTGTCAGGAATTTCAATATTACGGAAAATAAGGTGGCTATATGGGATTTGTTTCTGGAAAATCTGTTTTTCGTCTGAACGGTCAGCGAACAGGTCTTCGGTTCAGAGGGGCCCGGGTTCGCGGATTTTGACTTTGTACTGTTTATACCTTTTACCACAACAGAAACACGTAATAGTGATTACTTCCGTCTACATAGAGTTGGTGTCAGGAAGTGCATCCGGTCGAGAAACTGGGCCGAATCCATACAATCCCTAATCCCAAGAAAATGTGAATAAGGCCAGGGACACTATTATTATTATTATTATTATTATTATTATTATTATTATTATTAAATTATTTTATTTCAAAATCAGATACTATTGAACTTCCCCTAGATAGAGGTTGCCCAGAAGACAAAGCATTCCGAACATGAGTTACAGTATGTCTTATAACAAGATGGTTAATAATGAGGTTCCTATGTGCAAGCCATAACAGTTAAACAAAAGATTCCTCAAAATAGTAGCAGTACCCTTAACAGACACCGAGGCCACCGTGTTCATAAGTTGATTGTCCAGCCGGAACAGCGTACATAAGTGAGCAAATATGGATGTTGTTAGACCCACAGATTCTACAGGTGTTAGCTAACATATGCTGGTTGAATTTTAGAGGTCTCAGTTCTAACTGTAGGATCAATTATAAAACCACGAGTTGAGCCTGTTAAAAGGCTATCATATTTATCCGCTACAGGACCCATTGAGAGTAAGTACATGTAAGGCATCAGCGATCAAGATCCGAATTTCTAAAGACTTCACCATGTTAGCAGGCACTCAAGGCGTGTGTAAGTGCTTCTGTCTCACTATGACAACAGCGACAGTGGTTATGGCAACCAGTGCTTGGTAATGACTGGACTGGGTATAGTTTAGCAAAAATTTTCAGTGAACCTTTCCATTTACTGCTTGATAATCCCTCAGGATTTCTCACCTAACTGTCGGTTCCCGTATGTTCCTTGAACAGGATATGTTCTTTCCTCTTATGATGTAAGGAGCACTACATTTCGTATTCTTTCAGGAGTAAGTCTTGTCCCAACAGATGGGCGCTTACTAGTTCTGAATTTGACTTTTTGCTAGATAGCTCTAGTTAATGCAGCCGTTCCTCTTATTCAGCATCGATATTGCACGTCTGGACTGCATGCATTTTATTAGAGCTGTTAAGGATATGACATACATTAATGTGTTGGAGGTATGCTTCCCAGGTAACTCAGAAGAGTTCAAGCCCTTTGTATTTCTTTGCAGAATACAACATGCTGACTGGGGTATATGTTAGTGGTTGTAACATTCCTTTCAACAAGGTCCTTATTAGTACATCAGCATCCGAAAGAAATTTTGCGGTATATTTTGCAATGGGGTTGTCTGAAATGGGTAAATGAGATTTGGACACATAAACGACGCAGTGAGCTTAGTTTTGCGTTCAGCTTCTCCATTGCTGACTTGTCCGACTCCATAGCTAAATGGTTAGCGTGCTGGCCTCTGGTCAGAGGGGTCCCAGGTTCGATTCCCGGCAGGGTCGGGAATTTTAACCATCATTGGTCAAGTTCGCTGGCACGGGGGCTGGGTGTATGTGTCGTCTCCATCATCATTTCATCCTCCTCACGACGCGCAGGTCGCCTACGAGTGTCAAATCAAAAGACCTGCACCTGGCGAGCAGAACATGTCCTCGGAAACTCCCCGCACTAAAAGCCATACGCTATTTCATTGCTGACTTGGGATCGGAAACAGTAGTGTTGTGGTAATTTACACTAGGATATCGAATAGTTTAATCATATTTCATATGATTGACGTTATACCTGTATTTGATGTCATCTGTTTCAACATTGATGTTGCACGTGTGGACTACATGAATATTATTAGACCTTATTCAAGCACACCATGTTTAATAGATGCGCATTTGGATTTCCTTACATTAATTTTCAAACCAGTCTCTTCAAATCTGTGTATTGCTTCATGGATACGTCCATATCCTTCGCAAATATCTCAGTGCCATCAGCAAAGCCCATGACAATGATGTTAGGCAGTCCACGTTCAATCGAATAACCAACGTCCTCTATATGTTATTCAAGGAAGAAGGTATAATAAATAGTTTTATATATGAGTTATCTTAAAACTGACCGTAACTAACCGATGAGTTTAAACATTTAGACGTTCTCAGGAATATCCTCGATTTTCTTAACATGTCTAACATCATTTTACCAGTACTATGATCGCTCGAAAGTCTCAGTATCGCAAGTACCAACATAGTTGGGGATGTGTGGATCTGGTACATGCAGCACGGGTAAAATTTAAGGAAGCGGAGATTGCTATCAGTGGAATACAGTGTAGGAGGGATACTGACTGGAAAATGAGACTATGGAGTGGGTATATGGAAAACTGGGAGTGAGATTTATAGCTCCTAATGGGTGGGTAGGAGATAAACCGAAGCGGTACGTATAAGTTAGGAAATTTGTTTAGAAGGATTATATGGAGGTCCATTCAGGGAAACGGGGTGGTCTGGGGAGCGGTGATAAGGGTACAGGGATCTGGAAGTCAAGTAGGGGTGACATAAAAATATTAGTGTTGAACTGTAGAAGTATTGTAAAGAAAGGAATAGAATTAAGTAATTTAATAGATATACAGTGTGATTCAGCAGCCCCTTCCAATATCGTTTGCTGCAGCCCAACTAACGTGCACATGGTTATAGGGCTGCTATTCCTCTGCATGCGTACTAAAACGAACTAATTTTCAGTGAGCACATTTTGCGCACAATTCTGAACCCTAGCAAAATATGTTAATGTGTCCTGCCTTGTGACCGGATGTAACGAAGAGGGGAATCAATGTATAATACTAGGTAACAGTGCAGTAATTAATGTCTTAAACACCGAACCGGATGGCGTATGTACTACCGGGCGAGTTGGCCGTGCGGTTAGGGGCGCGCAGCTGTGAGCTCGCATCCGGGAGATAGTGGGTTCGAACCCCACTGTCGGCAGCCCTGAAAATGGTTTTCCGTGGTTTCCCATTTTCACACCAGGCAAATGCTGGGGCTGTACCTTAATTAAGGCCACGGCCGCTTCCTTCCCATTCCTAGGCCTTTCCTGTCCCATCGTCGCCATAAGACCTATCTGTGTCGGTGCGACGTAAAGCAACTAGCAAAGAAAAGGCGTATGTACTCTGCTCTCGCAGTACTACCAGCATGATTCCAGCAGTGTAGCGTAGCGAATTTGGTTAGGCGTTCGCGTAGCAATCGACGGAATGTGCCAGCGGCGACTCGAATCGTGCATCGTTCAATTATTTTTGCATCGGTATTATGTTTGAATACGGAAACACAGACCCACGTTTGACACGTCCAAACAGTAGAATGACGCTGTTATTCATCTTGTGCCCTGCTCATACTCTGCTGGTTAGGGCCTGAGTGTACTGTAATATCTGCTGTCCTTCGGCATGTTTTCCACAGAGGAATTCGTTGACATGCTCCTCATTTATGGGGAAGCAAGTCAAAACGCGCGAGAAGCACTACGCCTGTACCAGGAACGGTATTCCATCAGGCGACACGCGGTTGCTACGATATTCCGCCGTGTTGAAAGACGCCTGAGGACAACAGACGTGATTTCCAACCAGTCACCAATCCGCGAAAGGCCCGTTACATCGGGTGAAACAGAAGAGGCCGTTCCGGAGGCAGCTCGTGATAATCCACTTATCAGTACAAGGGTGATTGCACGAGAGACGAACACCAGCCAGCCGTCCGTCTGGCGAATACTGCATGGACATAAATTTCACCCATACCATCTTGAGCTACAAGCTCGAGTGGAGTTTTGTCGGTGGTTATTGGGAAGGGTGGGCAACGATGCAGCATTCGTATCGCATACCTTGTTCCCGGACGAATCGCGCTTCCACAATAATGGCGACGTCAATCGCCACAACATGCACTATTGGAGTCCGGACAGTCCTCACTGGGTGTGAGAGGTGGACCTTCAAGTACGATGGGGAGTGAATGTTTGGTGTAGAATCTTGGAGTTCGCCTCATTGGACCTTAATTCTTTGAGGGCCATTGGACGGGCCCACTCTACATGCTCTTTCTGCGTCAGGAACTCCCACTGCTGTTGGAGGATGTGCCTTTGCACGACAGTGTGACGATGTGGTTGCAACAGGATGGAGCTCCACCACGTTCGACTTTGACCGTTCGTAACCATCTGAATGAGGAACTGCCACGGAAATGGATAGGACGAGGAGGCCCTGATTCTTGGCCAACCAGCTCACCGGATTTAACGCCGTTAGCCTTCTCCTTTTGAGGACATTTGAAGAACGTCGTTTACACTCAAGCGGAAAACCCCGACCAGCTGCGGCAACTCATCATAGACGCCTGCCGAGCAAATACACCTGGAATGCTTCAGCGCGCAGGACGATCTATTGGACACCGGGCCCGAAAATGAATAAACCAAAACGGTCATCACATCGAGCATTTGCTGCGATAAAACATTGTTAGGGCAGTTATGTTCCTATTATTTCCGGTCTGTATGTGCCCAGCCTGCTAACTAATCGGCCTTTATTAGGGCCACAAACACATTCATTCACACACATTTTGCACGAAAGCGGGTATTGAACTTACATTGCGTGCGGTACGTATAAAACAAATACTTCAAAAGTTTGCAATTTTCGCCCCGGACTCGAACCTCCCACCTGACATGCAAGCCCGCTCCGCCACGCCTTTACCAACTGCACTACGGTTGCCTACGGCACACTGCGCAGCTTATAGCAAATATTAGGTTTACTGCGGTCAAGACATAAATTTAATGTTTCGCCGGCGTGTCAGGTTCATATGATCTAGACGGGACACGCATGTCTTCCAGTATTTAATACAAGCATAACATTACGGCGTCCTGTCATGGTGAGGCGGTAAATACCAAGATATCCAGTTGTGTTGCCGTAGCATAGTTTTCAGGACGGAATTAATATTGTGGTTTGCATAAAACTACATTGGAAGGGGCGGCAGAATTCCGCTGTATACTTACAGATATTTTAATAGGAGTTGAAATGATGTAATGGGTGCAGGAATTTTATCATGGAACAGGAATGTGTATCGTAGAGATAGGATAGTAACGGTAGGAGGGGGAGTATTCATTCTGGTGAAATAATCTGTAAGCTATGAAAAAGTTAAAGATGGCATACATGAAATTCTAGGTGTAAGGCTCATTTCTAAAGATAATAGGCAACTTGATGTCTTTAGAGTTTACAGACCGGGAAAGGGTAGCGCTGATGCTGATTCAGAATTATTTTATAAGATAAGCAGCTATGTGGGAAACGATACGGAAAGGAATGTGATTGTAACGGGAGATCTCAATCTACCAAATGTCATTTGGGAAGGTAATACGAACGACAGGAAGCATGAACAACAAATGGCAAATAAGTTAATATCGGAAGGACAGCTGATTCAGAAAATGATGGAACCAACTAGAGGGAAGTATATTGTGGACGTAGTGCTGGTAAAACCTGATGAGTTCTATAGAGAAACCGAAGTAATAGATGGTAATAGCGATCACGAAGTTGGTTTTGTCGTATTTAAAAAGAAATGTAATAGAAAGGAAGGTCTTAAATATATAACTATTAGGCAGTACCATATGGCTCATAAAACAAGCATGAGGGAGTAACTATGATCGTTGGATCAGTTTTTCTGCGTTGATTGGGTGAAAGTTTCTTATTGGTATCATTGTAAGTACCTAGGTGTTAACATAAGGAAAGATTTTCGTTGGGGTAATCACATGAATGTGATTGTAAATAAAGGGTGCAGATCTTTGCACGTGGTTATGAGGGTGTTTAGGGGTTGTAGTAAAGATATAAAGGAGAGGGCAAATAAGTATTTGGTAATACCCCAACTAGAGTCTCGTATGTTTCCAGTGTATGGGACACTTACCAGGACTACTTGATTCAAGAACTGAAATAAATCCAAAGAATAGGAGGTCTATTTGTTCTGGGTGGTTTCTGACAAAAGAGTAGCGTTACAAAATGTTGCTTACTATCAAGGCATCCCTTAGATCACCAGGTATGGTTCCAGTTTGCCACATCGTGTCAATGAGCTGGTATATGTGATGAATTAGCGATGATCTCCCTTTCTTGATGAGCTCAGCAGGAATTCGATCCATGTCTGGTGCCTTATTTTTCATGAGATGACTGATAGCGATTCCCACTTCTAAAATATTAGGAGCTTCGTTGAGGTGGTCTTGTACAGAGCTCTGAGGAATACCAATAAAGAAATCGGTCATCAGTTTGTGTGTCCCTGTTCAGTTGATCTTCAAAATGTTCTTTCGAGCAGAGGTTGATGGAGTTTGTGTCTCTAAGAAATTCAGTGTCATCTTTGTATTTTATGGGATTTATTTCGTAGTGTGATCGACCGTATATAGTTTTAGCTTCATTGAAGAAGGCATGGGCGTTTTTTGTGTCTCCTATATGCTGATTTTTTCGTTATTTATATATCCACCATTGTGTTTTCATGACCCGAGCATTCCTCTGGTCTTAAGCTTTTGAATTTTCATGCATTGACATTCTGGAGGTAGATTGAAGGTTATTTTTGCCAGACATTGTACGCTTTCCTTTTCCCTTGTATGAGTGACTGAATTTCTAGAACATTCTCATCAAACCAATCTACATGCTTCTTTTTGCGAAACCTGCCGATTCATCACAGGCTGAGAGCACTGCAGACTTGGACGTTTCCCAAAGTTCTTCTACATTCTCTGGATAATTTTCTGGCAGCTTTTAATCAAGAAATTGGTGTAATTTCGATTTAACCCTATCATCTTTGGGTCGCTCGATGTTCAGCCTACGTTTGATGTGCCTTCCCTGCTTCTTTTGCTTCTAATTAAACTACAGAGCCATAACAGAGCGTATGAGTCGGTGATCAGTCCAGCAGTCATCAGCACTTATCAAAGCCTTTGCGATGAATACGTCACGTTTGTCTCGGGCACGCACATTCACGTAATCGATTTGATGCATGAACTGAGGTGTTACCATGAAGTCTTAATTTTGTAATTTTTTTCGAAAAGTGTGTTCAAGATTACAAGGTTATGTTCAGAACATTTGGTTAGGATAAAGGTTCCGTTAGAGTCGCTTTTACCAACATTTTCTTTACCAATTACACCAGACCATAATGCTGATTCCTGCCAGCTCGGGCATTAATGTCTCCTAGAAGGATAATGTAGTATATTTTTAGAAGCACATCGAGTTGGGAATAGAGTTCTTTCTTCTGGTCGTCATCAGAGGTGAGGGTTGAAGCGTATGCACTAATTATTATAAATCGGAGGTTATTAGTGAGCTTAAGGCGAATGTGCATAAGCCTTTCATTTACACCACATGGGAGCTCATAAAGATGATCAGCAATTTTATTCTTGATAGCAAAACCAACTCCAAGGATACGGGGCTCATTCGAATCCCTCCCTTTCCAAAAGAAGGTGTAACCTTCACCCTTTTTTTCAGTTGTCCTTCATATGTAAGCCCTGTTTCGGTGAGTGCAGTCATGTCAATATTGAACCTTTTCAATACACAAGGAACAATCACTGTTCACCTGTGTGGTCGATTCTGTGCCACCCCCATCACAGTACGTACGTTCCAAGCAGAAAAATTCATTCATATCTTGTTTTGCCTTCCCTGCGAACCATATGACCTTGTCGCGGTTGGGAGGCTTCCGTGTCCCAGTGAAGCAGATAGCTGAGCCACAGGTGCAACCACATCGGATGGGTATCTGTTGAGAGACCTGACTAAGGAATAGTTCATCGAAAACGGGGGTAGCAGCCTTTCGGAAGTTGCAAGGGCGGCAGTCTAGATGATTGACTGATATAGCCTTGTAATAATACTCAACATGGTTTAGCTGTGTTGATACTGCTACAAGGCTGAAAGCAACGGGAAATTACAGTCGTAACTAACTCACGAGGACATGCAGCTCTCTCTGTATGAATGGTGTACTGATGATGGCTTCCTCCCGGGTAAAATATTCCGGAGGTAAACTAGTCCCCCATTCGGATGTCCGGGTGGGGATTACACGAGAGGGGGCGATCATAAGGAAGACAGATACTGACATTCTGCGAGTCGGAGCGTGGAATGTTAGAAGTTTGAATCGTTGTGGTAGGTTAGAGAATCTGGAAAGGGAGATGGATAGACTAAAGTTAGATGTAGTTGGTATAAGTGAAGTACGTTGGCAGGAAGAACAGGATTTCTGGTCAGGCGACTACCGAATTATCAAAACCAAATCAAACAGGGGAAATGCAGGAGTTGGTTTAATAATGAACAAGAAAATAGGGCAGCGGGTAAGCTATTACGACCAGCATAGTGAAAGAATTATTGTCGTCTATGTAGACACCAAACCAATGCCCACCACAATAGTGCGGGTCTATATGCCTACTAGTTCAGCGGATGATGAAATCGAAAGAATATATGAAGAGATAGAAGATTTAATACAATATGTAGAACGTGACGAGAATCTAATTGTGATGGGAGATTGGAATGCAGTGGTAGGCCAAGGAAGAGAAGGTAATACAGTAGGAGAATTCGGATTTGGACAAAGGAACGAAAGAGGAAGTCGGCTGGTTGAATTCTGCACTGATCATAATTTAGTCCTTGCCAATACTTGGTTCAAACACCACAAAGGATGGCTGTAAACGCGCACGAGACCTGGAGACACTGGAAGGTATCAAATAGACTTCATTATGATTAGGCAGAGATTCAGAAACCAGGTATTAGATTGCAAAACCTTCCCAGGAGCAGACGTGGACTCTGACCACAACTTGATGGTCATGAAATGCCGCCTGAAGTTGAAGAAATTGAAGAAAGGAAAGAATGCAAAAAGATGGGATCTAGACAAGTTGAAAGAAAAGAGTGTGAGGAATTGTTTCAAGGAACATGTTGCACAAGGGCTAAATGAAAAGGCCGAAAGAAACACAATAGAGGAAGAGTCGACAGTCATGAAAATTGAAGTCAGTAGGGCTGCTGAAGAAATGTTAGGAAGGAAGAAAAGATCAACTAAGAATCAGTAGATAACTCAGGAGATACTAGACCTGATTGATGAACGACGAAAATACAAGAATGCTAGAAATGAAGAGGGCAGAAAAGAATGCACGCGATTAAAGAATCAAGTGGACAGAAAGTGCAAGGTAGCTAAGGAAGAATGGCTGAAGGTGAAGTGCAAGGATGTTGAAGGTTGTATGATCCTGGGAAAGGTAGATGCTGCATACAGGAAAGTCAAGGAAACCTTTGGAGGAAGGAAATCTAGGTGTATGAATATTAAGAGCTCAGATGAAAAGCCACTTCTAGGGAGCGAAGAAAAAGCAGAAAGATGGCAGGAACATATCCAACAGTTGTATCAAGGTAAAGATGTAGATAATTTGGTTCTGGAACAAAAAAGAGGCTGTTGATACTGATGAAATGGGAGACCCAATTTTGAGTTCAGAGTTTGACAGAGCTTAAATAGGAACAAGGCACCTGGAATTGATGACATTCCCTCTGAATTACTGACTGCCTTAGGAGAAACCAGCATGGCAAAGTTATTCCATTTAGTGTGTAAGATATATGAGACAGGGGATGTCCCATCCAATTTTCGGCAGAATGTTGTTGTACCTATTCCCAAAAAATCCGGGGCTGACAGGTGTGAAAACTACCGCACCATTAATTTAGTATCTCATGCCTGCAAAATTTTAAACACGTATTATTTACAGAAGAATGCAAAAACAAGTTGAAGCTGAGTTGGGAGAAGATCAATATGGCTTCAGAAGAAATGCAGGAACACGTGAAGCAATCCTGACTTTACGTCTGATCTTAGAGGATGGAAACGAGAAGGACAAGCCCTCATACATGGCATTCGTAGATCTAGAAAAGGCATTCGATAATGTTGATTGGACCAGGCTATTTAAGATTCTGAAGGTGATAGGGGTCAGATACCGAGAACGAAGAATTATCTACAATCTGTATAAAAATCAGTCTGCAGTGATAAGAATCGAGTGCTTTGAAAAACAAGCAGCAATCAAGAAAGGAGTGAGGCAAGGCTGCAGTTTGCCCCCCCCCTCCTTTTCAGTGTTTACACAGAACAGGAAGTAAAGGAAATCAAAGAGGAATTTGGAAAGGGAATCACAATCCAACGAGTTTCAGTGTTTACACAGAACAGGAAGTAAAGGAAATCAAAGAGGAATTTGGAAAGGGAATCACAATCCAACTAGAGGAAATCAAAACCTTGAGATTTGCGGATGATATTGTTATTTTATCTGAGACTGCAGAAGATCTCGAGAAGCTGCTGAATGCTATGGACGAAGTCTTGGGTAAGGAAATTAAATAAGTCCAAAACAAAAGTAATGGATTGCAGTCGAACGAAGGCAGGTGATGCAGGAAATATTAAAATAGGAAATGAAGACTTAAAGTAAATGGATATTGTTACTTGGGTAGTAAATAACTAACGATGGCAGAAGTAAGGAGGACATAAAATGCAGACTAGCACAAGCAAGGAAAAGCTTTCTTAAGAAAAGAAATTTGCTCACTTCAAACATTGATATAGGAATTAGAAAGATGTTTTTGAAGACTTTCGTGTGGAGCGTGGCATTGTATGGAAGTGAAACATGGACGATAACTAACTCAGAAAGAAAGAGAAAAGAAGCTTTTGCAATGTGGTGTTACAGAAGAATGCTGATTCTAATCACGAATGAAGAGATACTGAATCGAATTGGTGAGAGGAGATCGATTTGGCTAAATTTGATGAGAAGAAGAGATAGAATGGTAGGACACATCTTAAGACACCCAGGACTTGTTCAGTTGGTTCTTGAAGGAAGTGTAGGTGGTAAGAACGGTAGGGGTAGACCAAGGTATGAATATGACAAGCAGATTGGAGCAGATGTAGGATGCAATAGTTACGTAGAAATGAAAAGGTTAGCACAAGGTAGGGTGGCATGGAGAGCTGCATCAAACCAGTCTGTGGACTGATGACTCAAACAACAACAACATCCTGTTTGGACCGCAAGTAATGTAGCTTCTGGACGCGGCTAACCATTCGGTTGGTATTAGGCTGAGTATGTTTAGGGCACCTGTTTTTAGCACTCTCCCCATTCTGGGTAAACAGAGTGGATCCTGAACATGCCCGCTTAGTCACGAATAGAGCATACGAATTGGTCTACAGCCCATCCTCGAACAAAGAGAATGTCACACACTCGCCGCCTACGTGCTGCTTTGTTGCTAAGAGCTTCCAGATAATACAATCCTGCTCTCGTCACAACTCCCCGTTCGGCGCAGTTCTTACAGTCGTGCATGAAGAGATAGTACAACTGCTCGGAAGAGCCTGTGCGTAACATCTAATAATGTGGCAATATTATTTCACACCAACAGACACACGATCCTTGGCAGATACAGACTCACTGTCGGCAGCCCTGAAGATGGGTTTCCGTGGTTTCCCATTTTCCCACAAGGCTAATGCTGGGGCTGTACCATAATTAAGGTCATGGCCGCTTCCTTCCCACTCCCAGCCCTTTCCTAACCCATCGTCGCCATAAGAACTGTCTGTGTAGGTGCGACGTCAAGCCACTAGCAAAAAAAATGTAGATACAGAGCCTTTGCCCAGTAGCACAGCAACTACGACGACTGGAGGTCCCGAACTGCAGCAGCCTTCATCCGCTTTACCAGCTGTTGGAGCAACATTAGTTGCTCATATATGAAGATGTGTTTATGTAGGTATTAATGAAGGCATGTGTGTACTGTGCCCTTTTCAAGGCATGTGTGGCAGTGCTCCTCTTGATAGACAGTTGCTCCGGCTGCTGCTGAAAAATAAAAATACTCACCGCTCACGTAGACTCTTTCCTCGGTTGTGGAACGTCCCCTGGTTTTCCTCGCGGTCGTAGGGCCACAAATAATGGGGTGAGGAGATGAAATAACAACGGGTCTAGCTATCTACAAATGAAGTTACCCAAGACTGAATGAAATTTAAATGAATGTAATTTATTAACAAAAATTGCAAATAGCAGGATTAAATGAAAATAAAGTTAAAAGTTAAAATGAAATAAAAACTGAAACGTTTTGCAACAATATGCCACAAATTAGATGAATTAGGTAAAAATTAAATAATAAACACTATGAAAAAACAAAATATACGTCGATAGACGCTTATACAAAAACCTGTGGCCTTCCAAGCTAGCCTCAACACTCGTAAACTTAAGTCTCAGATTTAAAAAATTGAAGATTGTAAATCAAATGAAATCAAATAATTAATTAATTAATGAAACTAATTAGAGACCGGGAGAGTTGGCCGTGCGTGTAGAGGCGCGCGGCTGTTAGCTTGCATCCGGGAGATAGTAGGTTCGAATCCCACTATCGGCAGCCCTGAAAATGGTTTTCCGTGGTTTCCCATTTTCACACCAGGCAAATGCTGGGGCTGTACCTTAATTAAGGCCACGGCCGCTTCCTTCCAACTCCTAGTTCTTTCCTATCCCATCGTCGCCATAAGACCTATCTGTGTCGGTGCGACGTAAAGCCCCTAGCAAAAAAAACTAATTAGAATAGTCTGAGACAACTTACATGTTTGCTTATCTATCTACTCTTGAATTACTAACCTTAAAAGTTACCAAAACTGTTAAAAATAAGCCTTAAAAAAGAACCATGAACACTCATCCAGTTGGATATTATTTCACTTATAATTATATAACTTTGCTACATAATTACCTCCAGTGGCTGAAAGAAAATCTAAAAGACTGTGTTTACATTGAAACAAAATTACATGTTAAAAATTACTTATTCAGCCATAATACAACTTAAATTAAATTACTGTGATGTCTCTGGACAAAACATTACAAAAATAATAGGCGAAATGCCTCAGTATTTACATGAGCCAAATGAACTCACCTTTTAACATAGTTCCATTTGCCGCTTGTTACTCTTAACCTAAACAAACCAATTGTGATACATTTCATTGTTGATGGCAGCAGATTTCACCTTGTTAGATCAACTTGCGGCATTAAATTCATAACAGTCAACCAAAGATCGATTCATTTGCAGAATTTAACGTTGATTTAGCTAACTTTGTAGTAGTGACTACTTCATTTATTTGCGGTGACTTATGTAAGCGTAAAGAACTTGGTGTAATCTATTAACTGTGAATATCAGGTGGTCCTACTACGCTAACACTTGAAATATATATTTACAATATATGCACAGCACTGTCAACACAGTGCCCAAATAAAAGAAAAAGTCGAAACACTAATAAATCTAAGCTACACCTACAATGAATTTTACTTAAATAATCTGATAATCCGCGTACCTTCAATGTAACTAGGCTTAAATCACGGCTAATCAAACATAAAAAATAAAAGGTAAATCCATAATTATCATAATGAACATAATCCTCGCCTATATCAAAAATTAAGTACACGATTAATCAAATCCATTCCGATGTATATTTATTACCAGCTTTAGGGACGGTGAGGTGCAATTGGTGGCAATCACATTACATAATACATTTATCTATGGCTGATATTCCAAATCTTTAAACTAGAAATAAAACACGTCCACAATAATCACAAAATAATTCCCAAAATTCATTGTTAGCCCCGCTCGGATTCCATGCTTCAAACTCGGTCCCCTATTTGGAATATCTCCGAGTATCTCATCATCCCTGCCAATATTTGCGTAATTAACATTTTCCGTCCATGATTATCATATCTATTTTACCGTAGACTCAAACTTACATCTCTTGAGCTAATTTTTATCATTTCCCATTATTACCTCATTTTATCAACGCAGCATCGCTCTATTTCACATGAGCTAAATGAACTTACAAATTCATTCTGTCGTTCTCATAAGCACAATATGACATTCACTTGATATGCACGACATGGTCCTCAAGACTCTATTCTTTCACCTCATAATTGTTACTATCAGGGATGTTATTTCATACCTGTTTTCATATTTCCATATTTCATTCATATTCCAATAAATCGCGGTATATTTCAACATGTCGAACCTGAGCCGGTCAGCAACGATCCCTCACTTTAACCTGAAATTAGAACCATGATTGCCTGCCAATTACCTTCTATCCAGTTTCAACTATGCACCAAAATAAATCGCGCATTCCAATCGTTCATCAGCACAACAAGAAAATCCATAAACTCATCGTGTGACAGTTACTACAGTTATACCTAAATATTCATATAATTCATTACAACATCAACGATACATTATAGCTTGCTGAATTATACAACCTCAGCTGAATTTAAATGACTTGACAACATCTCATCATTACCTTATTATGTCTTCGCCCTTAAATTTGTACAACTAGTCAACCGACTCCATTGTCCCAGCTAACATTGTCTTTAATGTAACGTCGATCATCTCGGGTACATTACTGATCACAAAACCCCATGCTTAATTTGTCCTTCTGGGTTTTGTGAATTTCCTAAGCAACTCCTACTACGAGATCTACATGTGAGCTTGTAATTTGATGCAAGTAAAAATATTCTGGCCGCTATCACCCTTTAAAATAGTAAAGTCCATCTGGGTACGCCGTGAAATTAACACTTTAATGTATATTGGTGAGAAATAATACTGAAAATTCTACGATGTTGCGACCATTCTAAGTGTCCCAACAGTTCATGTTCTACACTAGCTCGTAATATCTTAATAGTTCTCCAAGATCCATCTCATAATTTAACTCACCGAAATACTCGCCGCGACTGCAGATACAATGGCGGGTTTAGATACACTTGAAAACTTCACTTTCTTGGGGCCCGTCGCGATCTCGTCTGATGCTTGACAGGAGACTCTGAAATTGAAATTAAGACTGGATGTTCGGTGGGATTCCACCGTTGGTTTTGTAAATTTTGGAAACCACGCCTCCGGAATGGCCCTTGGGAAGGGGTATGGTGCAGTGATATCACATCCTGACGTCAATTTTCCAAGTGTCCGTAGGTTAATTATTCACTGAATATACTCTGATGACTTCAAAAATCGGTGTGGTTTTAACGTTGCACTAAAATATAGGAAATGATCGTTCATTTTTCCACAAATTGCTAAGCGTCACTGGAATTATTATTTTTTTTGCTAGGGGCTTTACGTCGCACCGACACAGATAGGTCTTATGGCGACGATGATCTAGGAGTTGGAAGGAAGCGGCCGTGGCCTTAATTAAGGTACAGCCCCAGCATTTGCCTGGTGTGAAAATGGGAAACCACGGAAAACCATCTTCAGGGCTGCCGATAGTGGGATTCGAACCTACTATCTCCCGGATGCAAGCTCACAGCCACGCGCCTCTACGCGCACGGCCAACTCGCCCGGTGGAATTATTTTACTGATGAATGATGGCACTTTCCCGCCATGAGACTCAGTCTTGTGGGTGAAACCATTCTTCAGAAACTTTCGACGTAAATGCGGATAATTTCTTGCTTATAAAATAATTTATCACATCACCACACGAACAATTCCTTAAAATTTAAGACTGGAGCACAGTATATTTCCATTAACTCTCTTCTCCAAATCACAAAAGACTAAATAATATTTCCGCTAAAGCAGGGCGATTCAATTTTGTAATTTTCTGATTGGCCGAAAACTGCCTAAAGCTGTACTGACATACTTGAACAAGGACTAAACCATTTTCACAGAGGGGTATCAGGTAAAACTCTGTCTCATTGGCTGTCTCCGTCCCTCATTAAGGTGTGGCAAATTCCAATGTCCTCTTTCTCCTGGGAAAATCTCGGCTGGGAGCTTCACATGTCGGGACCATAAACTTTATTGGTGAGGGCTGTTAGCGAGGGCCTTCTTAGGACGTGCTTTCAAGCAAGTCGAAGGGACAGCTGATCCAGAAAGTGATGGAACCAACCAGAGGGGAAAATATCCTAGATGTGGTGCTGATAAAACCAGATGAGCTCTATAGGGAAACTGAAGTAATAGATGGTATTAGTAATCATGAAGCTGTTTTGTGGTAGTTAAAAATAAATGTGATAGAAAGGAAGGTCTTAAAAGTAGGACTATTACGCAGTACCATATGGCTGATAAAGCAGGCATGAGGCAGTTTCTAAATAGTAACTATGATCGGTGGAAAACGGTAAATAAAAATGTAAACAGACTCTGGGATGGGTTTAAAGAAATTGTTGAGGAATGCGAAAACAGGTTTGTACTTTTAAGGGTGGTAAGGAATGGTAACGACCCACCTTATTATAATAGAGGAATAAAGAGACTAAGAAGGAGGTGCAGACTGGAAAGAAATAGAGTTAGAAATGGCTGTGGAAGTAAGGAGAAATTGAAGGAACTTACTAGAAAATTGAATCTAGCAAAGCAGGCAGCTAAAGATAACATGATGGCAAGCATAATTGGCAGTCATACAAATTTTAGTGAAAAATGGAAGGGTATGTATAGGTATTTTAAGGCAGAAACAGGTTCCAAGAAGGACATTCCAGGAATAATTAATGAACACGGGGAGTGTGTATGTGAGGATCTTCAAAAGGCAGAAGTATTCAGTCAGCAGTATGTTTAGATTGTTGGTTAGAAGGATAATGTCGAGATAGAGGAGGAGACTAAGGCCAAAGAAGTAATAAAATTTACGTATGATAACAATGACATTTATAATAAGATACATAAGTTGAAAACTAGAAAAGCGGCTGGAATTGATCAGGTTTCTGGGGATATACTAAAGACAATGGGTTGGGATATAATACCATATCTGAAGTACTTATTTGTTTATTGTTTGGTTGGAGGAGCTATACCAGATGAATGGGGAGTTGCTATAGTATCCCCTGTGTGTAAAGGAAAGGGTGATAGACATAAAGCTGAAAATTACAGGCCAGTAAGTTTGACATGCATTGTATGTAAGCTTTGGGAAGGCATTCTTTCTGATTATATTAGACATGTTTGTGAAATTAATAACTGGTTCGAGAGAAGGCAATTCAGTTTTAGGAAAGGTTATTCCACTGAAGCTCAAGTTGTAGGATTCCAGAAAGATATAGCACATATCCTGGATTCAGGAGGTCAAACGATCTGTATCGCGATTGACCTATTTAAGGCATTTGATAGGGTAGATCATGGGAGACTACTGGCAAAAATGGGAGCAACTGAACTTGACAAAAGAGTGACTGAATGAGTGGCTGAGTTTCTAGAAAATAGAACTCAGAGAATTAGAGTAGGTGAAGCTTTATCTGACCCTGTAATAATTAAGAGGGAAATTCCTCAAGGCAGTATTATCGGACCTTTATGTTTTCTTATATATATAAATGACATGAGTAAAGGAGTGGAATCAGAGGTAAGGCATTTTGCAGATGATGTTATTCTCTATAGAGTGATAAATAAGTTACAAGATTGTGAGCAACTGCAACGTGACCTCGAAAATGTTGTGAGATGGACAGCAGGCAATGGTATGTTGATAAACGGGGTTAAAAGTCAGGTTGTGAGTTTCACAAATAGGAAAAGTCCTCTGAGTTTTAATTACTGCGTTGATGGGGTGAAAGTTCCTTTCGGGGATCATTGTAAGTATCTAGGTGTTAATATAAGGAAAGATCTTCACTGGGGTAATCACATAAATGGGATTGTAAATAAAGGGTACAGATCTCTGCACATGGTTATGAGGGTGTTTAGGGGTTGTAGTAAGGATGTAAAGGAGAGGGCATATAAGTCTCTGGTAAGACCCCAACTAGAGTATGGTTCCAGTGTATGGGACCCTCACCAGCATTACCTGATTCAAGAACTAGAAAAAATCCAAAGAAAATCAGCTCGATTTGTTCTGGGTGATTTCCGACAAAAGAGTAGCGTTACAAAAATGTTGCAATGTTTGGGTTGGGAAGAATTGAGAGAAAGAAGAAGAGCTGCTCGACTAACTGGTATGTTCCGAGCTGTCAGCGTAGAGATGGCGTGGAATGACATTAGTAGACGAATAAGTTTGAATGGCGTTTATAAAAGTAGGAAAGATCACAATATGAAGATAAAGTTGGAATTCAAGAGGACAAACTGGGGCAAATATTCATTTATAGGAAGGGGAGTTAGGGATTTGAATAACTTACCAAGGGAGACGTTCAATAAATTTCCAATTTCTTTGAAATCATTTAGGAAAAGGCTAGGAAAGCAACAGATAGGGAATCTGCCACCTGGGCGACTGCCCTAAATACAGATCAGTATTGATTGATTGATTGATTGATTGATTGATTGATTGATTGATTGATTGATTGATTGATTGATTGATTGATCTTCTCTCTGTGGGGTCTCTTTGTTGCAAACTGTGAAATATCCGCACTGACTTGCCATTTACAGTGTTCACATGTAGAAATTAATAATTTAATCAATGCATACTTCTGGCCATTCGTCTTATGGGTGCAGTATGTATATATCAATCAATCAAAACAGTCATCAGTGATCTCCATATAGGGCAGTCACCAAATTGGCAGATTCCCTATCAATTGTTTATCTCATATTTACGTTTATTTATAATCGTTTACCTAGCTTTTTCTTAAATATTTTTAACGAACTTGGAAACTTATCGAACATTTCCCTTGATAATGTATTCCAATCCATTACTCCTCGTACTATAAATGAATATTTGCCCCAATGTGTCCTCTTGAATTCCAACTTTACCGTCATATTATATTTCCTACTTTTAAAAGCTCCACTCAAGCTTATTCTTCCACTTGCGTCATTTCATGCTAACTCATCACTGACATTTCAAAACATACCGCATAATCGAGCACCTCGTCTCTTTACTCCCAAGACTTCCCAGCCCAAAGTTTGCAACATTTTAGTAACACTACTCCTTTGTCAGAAATAACCTAGAACAAACCGTGCTGCTTTTCTTTGGATCTCTTCCAGTTGTATCAAGTAGTTCTGGTGTAGGTCACATACAGTGGAACCATAGTCTAGTTGGCGTCTTACCTGAGACGTATACGCCCTCTCCTTCACATCAATATTACAACCCCTAAATACTCTCATAACCATATGAAGAAATCTCCAACCTTTCTGAACAACCTCGTTAATATGACTACCGCAATGAAGATCATTACTTATAGTAACACCTAGGTACTTACATTGTTCTCCATGAGATATTGTCACCCATCAACACAATAATTATAAGTGAGAGGACTTTTTCTCTTGGCGAAACTTACAACTTGGCTTATCATCCTATTCACAATCATACTATTGTCTGCTGTCCATTTCACTGCGTTGTGTAAGTCCCACTGCAGTCGCACACACTCCTGCAACACATTAACAACCCTATACAGTATAACATCATCCGCAAATATCTTTATCTCTGATTCCAGATCTTTACTCATATAATTCAAATATATAAGAAATCATAAACGTCCAATCCCTGCGGGAATCTCCCCACGCTTAATCATTACAGGATCAGATAACGCTTAACCAACCCTAATTCTCTGAGTTCTATTTTGTAGAAATGTAGCCACCCATTCAACCACTCTTTTGTCTAGTTCATAAATTGCCCTCATTCTTGTCAGTAATCTGCCAAGATCTACCTTATCAAAAGCCTTCGACAGATCAATGGCGATACATTCCATTTGTCCCCCTGAATAAAAAATATCGTCTATAACTTGCTGCAGTCCTACAAGTAGAGCTTCAGTGAAATAACCTTTCCTAAACACGAACTGCCCTCTATCAAATTAGTTCGTAATTTCACAAACGTGTCTATTATAATCAGAAATAATGTTTCCCAGAGCGTAAAAACTACACATGTCAAGCTGACTGGTACGGGAGGGAAGGCCGTATATTAATGTGTTTGCTTACAAATAGTTATAATTAACTTAGCTTAAAACGTATCAAATTAGTACTGTAGTTCGTTTAAGGAAGGGAATCATTTTGGAAGATCTTAGTAACAGGTAATTCTTTAGGACTCCCGTACAATCAAAACTTAGAAAGACATGTCATTTTAGAAACGACCAATTTATTCGTGAGCAGATAATTTTGGGGGTTCTGGAACCACCGCCAGCACACGTCCCTAAGAGAGGCCTCCACCTAAAGGAATGTACTGACTAAGAGTGCATTATTAACCTCACATGACCTCTTGAAAAGTAGGGCGGTTGGCTAAGAGCGCACCCTTAACCTCACACGACCTTAGGTTAGCTACGTATCCTGGCTTAACCGCACAGATCCCGGGTTCGACCCCACGCCTAAGGGCGTTAACCTTACAGACCAAAATTTGATGCCGAGGATAATCGCATAAGAGTGTAAGCTTAACCTAACAGACCTCAAGTACGATGCCCAGGCTAACTACTTAACATGCAGGCCTAACGTTACGCTGACCACGCGTTAACCTAAACTAATCTCCCAGGCTAACTGCATGAGATTGTAGGCTTAACCTAACAGACTTCAAGTTCGATACCCCGGCTAACTGCATGAATATGCAGGCCTAACGTTACGCTGACCACGATATTAACCTAAACTAATCTCCCGGGCTAACAGCAAGAGAAAGTAGGCTTAAGCTATCAGACTTCAAGTTCGATAGCCGGGCTAACTGCATGAAAATGCAGGCTTAACTTCACACTGACCACGTGTTAACCTAACCTACCAGCCTAACTGCATAAGAATGTATGCTTAACTTAATAGACTTTAAGTTCGGTACCAGGACTAACTGCATAAATGTGCAGATCTTTTGCTATTTGCTTTACGTCGCACCGACACAAATACTGTCGGTTTTATGACAACGAAGGGATAGGAAAGGCCTAGGAATGGGAAGCGAGCGGCCGTGGCCTTAACTAAGGTACAGCCCCAGCATTTTCCTGGTGTGAAAATGGGAAACCACGGAAAACCATCTTCAGGGCTGCCGACAGTGGGGTTCGAACCCACTATCTCCCAGATGTAAGCTCACAGCTGCGCGCCCCAAACCGCACGGCCAACCCGCCCGGTGAAAGTGCAGGTCTGACGTTACGCTGACCACGCTTAACCTAACTCACACCCTGGAAAAAAGTGCAGACTGAGACTTACCCTGACTAGACGTTAACCTAACCGGTTGACCTCCCCTACACTCTGATTAAAAGTGCAGGCTTAACCTTACGCTGACCAGTCGTTAACCTATCCGACTGCCATTCCCTACATTCTGGCTGGAGATTCGATCCCAGGATTAACCTTACTAGACAAGATGAGACATGGTACAGGGGTTTCTGGAGCTAAGCTTGGAACAGGATGGCGGCTACACACATTGTAATAATGGGATGGTGTAAGGTTTAATACATGTGCTTTATTCATAGGGGATAAACGTTGGAAGCAGAACTTGGAACAAGATGGTGGCTACACATTGTACTGATAAGACTAGGGAGATGGCGTAAGGCTTGATACATGTGCTTTATTCACAGGGGCCGTAACGTTGGAAGCTGAACTCGGTGTAAGATGGCGGCTACACAAGGGACTGCGGAGATGGTGAAAGGCTTAAAACATGTGCTTTATTCATAGTGGCATAATGCTGAAAAGCGACCTTACGTCTTGGAGCTGAGCGACCACATAAATTGCAAAAGGGCGAAAGGACTAAAGGGGAAAAGGTCTAAAGGGAACGACCTATAGTCTAAGGCTCAGAGATGAACTTGGAAGAGCTACAGGGCAAAAGGGATAAAGGGCTAAAGAGCAATATGGTAAAAGGGCTAAAGGGCTAAAGGGCTAAAGGGGAAGAAGGCAAAAGGACAAAAGGGCTAAAGGGAATGCGCTATTGTCTAGGGCTCAGAGCCGAATTAGGAAGGGCTAAAGGCTAAAGCGCAAAAGGGAAAAGGAGCAAAAGGTCTAAATGCAAAAAGGGCTAAAGAGCAAACGGGCTAAATGGCAAAAGAGCGAAAGGCTAGAGGGAAAAAGAGGAAATGGGGAAAGGGATACAGGGCAAAAGGGCCGAATGGCTAAACGTCTAAAATGTAGGAGGGCAAAAAGGCTAATGGCTAAGGGTCTATGGTCTAGGGCTCAGAGTTGATCTTGGATCAAGATGGTGGCACGGGACTAGGAATATGGTGTAAGGCTTAATGCATGTGCTTTATTCATAGGGACATAACTTTAGAAAGCTACTTCAAGGTTTGAACCTGGGCAGCTGCAGAATTAAGGATGCTAGCTTGTGAACTGATGTGTATCGCGCTGCTGGTTTTTAATGTTTGGAACACTGAATTTTTTATTTTAACCCTTCGAGCTTATAGATTTGAACTTTAGAAGCTATGAATCCCTTTGAAAAACTACAAAAGGAGAAAAAACTGGAAGTTTATATTGAAAAACAACTTAGATTCTCTCGTAAATGCGCCAACTATTGGGACGAAGAAATCAAATTGACGAATATTTGTTGAAAATTCACCTTATCATCTCAGATAGCTCTATTGTTTGGTTAAATATTAGCAGTTTCCCAATTGAATTATTTGCATGTAAGAATAATTGGAATGGAGATTTAATTACAAATATCCCATGGTTTTTATTTTTAATAATTTTAATAATTTGCCAGTTGAATAGTGGTTGCGAATATATAGATTTTTCCAGCTCTCTAACATTGTAATCACCAAGAGGAATTATTAGATCTCTCTGGAAGCCATCCTCTTCATATTGAAACACAGTTTCGGGTATATCTGTTTTTGTAGTAGCCGATGGCATTTTCTGTTTATATAGATACAAATTCTTACTTAGAATTATTTTCCTTTATGTGTCTTTTAAAGAATTCAACGAAACATACAGTAATCAACTCAAGAAAACTTTGTAGCTTTTTGCTCAAAATTCCTCTGGAACTAGTCTGTGCTGAGCGTCGAAAATGAGATTTTTCCGTACATCATTACATACATCCGTGTGTTAGCGGATATAGGAGCATTACATGTAGCGTACAACTTCATACCTGTCTTTGCAGCACTTACACGTTTCTACGCTTACTCATGTTGATGACATGAATAGGATGCAATTGAATAAACTGTTGAGGACTGATGCCTACGTCCAAGTTTAGTTGAGCTAGTCTCTTGAATTCTGTAAAAGCATCGTAAGGTTTTAAGAATTTCCTCGGAGAGGCAAGTCTCCAAGATTCTTCTGGAAATATTTCATCTCGACCGCTTTTCACATATATGTTTTCAAGCTGGACATGGTCAAACTGAGATGAATCGAGCAATTGACTTTCCTTTCTGTTGGTTTGAAACACTGCACACATAAATAATGGCTGGTCAAACTCCATAGACTGATAGCAATTGGTGACGTCAATTTCAAAGTTTCTTTTACCATCTATATCAGGAAATTTGTGCGCATGTAGATAGAGAAATGAGATGAGACTTTTCGGATTTGTATATATTTGTTCTCTACGCTAAACTTCATGATTTGGTTCGTACTTGATAATTGGGGCCGGAATTTCCATGCGTGTAATGATTACTTTTCCTTTTTCTGGAAGAGAAGAATCGACCAATGTCCCATTTTATTTTACAGACTTCCATCTCTAAAAGGCGTCTTTTGCGTATGAGCTCCATGTAAAACTTATTGTGTAATTACCTTGCCACCCAATCTCTTGGTAACCATTAAAGAATCAGCCTGGCTTTTTCAAAGGATACAGCACTTCGTTTTGATTTTGTTTGCAGCTTACCGTTATAGACAACGTTAGATTCTAGCCGAACTTCGTCACTTAAAAAGGAAGTAAGTTGATGCAATACTGCTGCGACGATACCGGGATGGTCTATTCGAGAAAAGAGATGGTTACACATTTTGACAGTTACTGCAGACCACAGCAAAGCAGGGACAATATTTATGAGCTTTAAGTTTGATTGCCCTTCGTAATGTGTATAGTCGGTACCATTGGCATGAATGACATCAACATTCATCACTATTTGGAATGAATTCTTATTTATTTATATTTATATTTAAAATTCAAATACTCGTCTCCCATAATCTCGGAAGCCATATATTAGGGAGAGGGTATTGTTTATTGTAATCATTTCAATTTGTGTTGCATGCAGTATACAAAGTTGATATCCTTCAACGTAGTTGTAAATACAAATAAATCAACATAAAATAGAGTCCGGAAAACATAGATGATTTAGAAATTGAACAGAGAAAGAATAGCCTGGAATTAATGTTGGAATTATGTTGATAAATGGAACTTTAAAAATCACACAAAGCATCAATAAATATCAGTATTGTCTTTTCAGACTGTTGAAGAAAAACGAATGTTAATATTGACTTTTAGACTGTTGAGAAAAAAAAACACAAGGCACATGCAGACTAATAGGACTACTCGGACAAAGTAGTTCTATCCTATAACTCAAATATACGTACCTAATGGATCTAGACTTCAACGGAATTATATTGTCTAGGTTACCTTAGGCACAATATTCTGTTCCTGGCTGACATGTATCACTTCTTTTCCATCCACCAGTTTCCTAATCCATATTCCCCTAATAATGTTAAATAATTTTGCAATTCCGCCGGGGTGCATCCATTTCAGGTCTTTCATGTAAACTATTTATGTCTTGAATTAATTATTGTTGTGTGTAATTGCCTGTAAAAATGAAATAATTTCTAAACAAGCTCAATATGATTACTCAGGTTTTCTATCATTCTGTGACGTAAAATCGTAGTGTTTGGGTCACCATCTAGTGTCAAGAGTGGTTCACAGTTTGGATGTCTGTCTTCAATAAAATTCAACTGCCTTTGAAGGATTTTGGCTTGAGTTCGAATCACATAATAATTATATTCATGGTCGTCATCAAATGATTTTAAATGTACAAACATTCCTCTTAATTGTAGGTTTCCAGTTGGCGGTACAATCAATCAATCAATCAATCAATCAATCAATCAATCAATCAATCAATCAATCAATCAATCAATCAATCAATCAATCAATCAATCAATCAATCAATCAATCAATCAATCAATCAATCAATCAATCAATCAATCAATCAATCAATCAATCAATCAATACTGTTCTGCAGTTAGGACAGCCCCCAGGTGGCAGATTCCCTACTTTTGTTTTCCTAGTCTTTTCTTAAATGACTGCAAAGAAATTGGAAATTTATTGAACATCCCCCTTGGTAAGTTATTCCAACCCCTAACTCACCTTCCTTTAAACGAATATTTGCCACAATTTGTCCTCTTGAATTCCAACTTTATCTTCATATTGTGATCTTTCCTACTCTTAAAGACACCATCCAAACTTATTCGTCTACTGATGTCCTCCCATGCCATCTCTCCACTGACAGCTCGGAACATACCACTTAGTTGAGCAGCTCGTCTCCTTTCTCCCAAGTCTTCCCAGCCCAAACTATGCAACATTTTTGTAACGCTACTCTTTTGTCGGAAATCGCTCACAACAAATCGAGCTGCTCCTCTTTGGATTTTTTCCAGTTCCTGAATCAAGTAATCCTGGTAATGGTCCCATACACTGGAACCATACTCTACTTGGGGTCTCACCAGAGACAAATAAGCTCTCTCCTTTACATCCTTACTACATCCCCTAAATACTCTCATAACCATGTGCAGAGATCTGTACCCTTTATTGACAATCCCATTTACGTGATTACCCCAATGAAGATCTTTCCTTATATTAATACCTAGGAATTTACAATGATCCCGAAAGGGAACTTTCACCCCATCAACGCAGTAATAAAAACTAATAGGACTTTTCCTATTTATGAAACTCACAGCCTGACATTTATCCCTGTTTATCAACATACCATTGCCTACCGTCCATCTCACAACATTATCGAGGTCATTTTGCAGTTGCTCACAATCTTGTAACTTATTTATTACTCTATAGAGAATAACATCATCTGCAAAATGCCTTACCTCTGATTCCACTCCTTTACTCATGTCATTTATATATAGAAGAAAACATAAAGGTCCAATAATACTGCCTTGGAGAATTCCCCTCTTAATTTTTACAGGGACAGATAAAGCTTCACCTACTCTAATTCTCTGAGTTCTGTTTTCTAGAAACAGAGCCACCCATTCAGTCACTCTTTTGCCAAGTCCAATTGGACTCATTTTTGCCAGTAGTCTCCCATGATCTACCCTATCAAATGCCTTAGACAGATCAATAGCGACACAGTCCAATTGACCTCCTGAATCCAGGATATCTGCTATATCTTGCTGGAATCCTACAAGTTGAGGTTCAGTGGAATAACCTTTCCTAAAACTGAATTGCCTTCTCTCGAACCAGTTATTAATTTCACAAACATGTCTAATATAATCAGAAAGAATGCCTTCCCAAAGCTTACATACAATGCATGTCAAACTTACTGGCCTGTAATTTTCAGCTTTATGTCTATCACCCTTTCCTTTATACACAGGGGCTACTGTAGCAACTCCCCATTCATCTGGTATAGCTCCTCCGACCAAACAATAAGCAAATAAGTACTTCAGATATGGTACTATATCCCAACCCATTGTCTTTGGTGTATCCCCCGAAACCTTATCAATTCCAGTTGCTTTTCTAGTTTTCAACTTTGGTATCTTATTGTAAATGTCATTGCTGTCATAGGTAAATTTTAATACTTCTTTAGTATTAATCACCTCCTCTATTTGGACATTATCCTTGTAACCAACAATCTTTACATACTGCTGACTGAATACTTCTGCCTTTTGAAGATCCTCACATACACACTCCCCTTGTTCATTAATGATTCCTGGAATGTCCTTCTTGTAAGCTGTTTCTGCCTTAAAGTACCTATACATACCCTTCCATTTTTCAATAAAATTAGTACGGCCACCAAATATGCTTGCCATCATGTTATCTTTAGCTGACTTCTTTGCTAGATTCAATTTCCTAGTAAGTTACTTCAATTTCTCCTTACTTCCACAGCCACCGGGCGAGTTGGCCGTGCGCATAGAGGCGCGTGGCTGTGAGCTTCCATCCGGGAGATAGTAGGTTCGAATCCCACTATCGGCAGCCCTGAAGATGGTTTTCCGTGGTTTCCCATTTTCACACCAGGCAAATGCTGGGGCTGTACCTTAATTAAGGCCACGGCCGCTTCCTTCCAACTCCTAGGCCTTTCCTATCCCATCGTCGCCATAAGACCTATCTGTGTCGGTGCGACGTAAAGCCCCCTAGCAAAGAAAAACTTCCACAGCCATTTCTAACTCTACTTCTTTCCAACCTGCCCCCCCCCTTCACCCCTCCCCTCTTTACTTCCCTGTTATAATATAGTGGATCTTTACCATTCCTTACCACCTTTAAAGGTACAAACCTATTTTCACATTCCTCAACAATTGCTTTAAACCCATCCCAGAGTCTGTTTATATTTTTATTTACCGTTTTCCACCGATCGTAGTTACTTATTAGAAACTTCCTCATGCCTGTTTTATCAGCCATATGGTACTGCCTAACAGTCCTCATTTTAACCTCTTCCTTTCTTTCACATTTATTTTTAACTGCGACAAAAACAGCTTCGTGATCACTAATACCATCTATTACTTCGGTTTCTCTATAGAGCTCATCTGGTTTTACCAGCACCACATCTAGAATATTCTTCCCTCTAGTTGGTTCCATCACTTTCTGAATCAGGTGCCCTTCTCATATTAACTTATTTGCCATTTGTTGGTCACGCTTCCTGTCGTTCGCATTACCTTCCCAATTTTCATTTGGTAAATTGAGATCACCCGCAACAATCACGTTCCTTTCCTTATCGTTTCCCACATAGCTGATTATCTTTTCAAATAATTCTGAATCAGCATCTGCGCTACCCTTTCCTGGTCTGTACACTCCAAAGACATCAAGTTGCCTATTATCTTTAGAAATGAGCCTTACCCCTAGAATTTCGTGCTTGTCATCTTCAACTTTTTCGTAGCTTACAATTTCTTCTTTCACGAGAATGAATACTCCCCCTCCTACCATTCCTATCCTATCTCTACGATACACCCTCCAGTTCCGTGAGAAAATTTCTGCATCTATTATATCATTTCTCAGCCATGATTCAACTCCTATTACAATATCTGGTAAGTAAATATCTATTAAATTACTTAATTCTATTCCTTTCTTTACAGTACTTTTACAGTTGAGCACTAACCGTTTTATGTTATCCCTACTTGATTTCCAGTTCCCTGTTCCTTTAACACCGCTCCATACGCCACTCTGCTTCCCTGAATGTACCTCCCTATAACCCTTCTAAACAAATTTCCTAACTTATATGTACCACTGCGGTTTAAGTGAAGGCCATCTGAGCGCAGATCCCTATCTCCTACCCACCCATTAGGATCTAGAAATTTCACTCCCAGTTTCCCACATACCCACTCCATAGTCTCATTTAAATCCCCAATCACCCTCCAGTCAGTATCCCTCCTACAAAGAATTCCACTGATAACAACCTCCGCTTTCTTAAACTTCATCCGTGCTGCATTTACAAGATCCCACACATCCCCAACTATGTTGGTACTTATACCTTCTTGTCTTACGTTGTTAGTACCAACGTGAAACACTACCACCATCTCCTCTCCCTCCTCCTTCTCTTCTACTTTCCTCAACATCTGCCTTAACCTAATTCCTGGATAACACTCTACTCTGGTACCCTTTCGTCTACACACTTTCCCGACATGTCTAACGATAGAATCCCCCATGACCAGAGCCTCAACCCTACCCACCTGATTTGATCCCC
The DNA here is from genome assembly GCF_040414725.1 of Anabrus simplex. Taxonomy (NCBI): domain Eukaryota; kingdom Metazoa; phylum Arthropoda; class Insecta; order Orthoptera; family Tettigoniidae; genus Anabrus; species Anabrus simplex. The sequence continues at coordinate 343,529,772 of NC_090266.1, read as the reverse complement.
TCCCCTCCTGGTCAGTCCTATCTTTCCTGACAGCTGCAGAAGGTACTTCCTCCTCCCTTTTCTCCATCCCATGACCCTGTTCCACCTGTCTTTTACTATCCACTACTCCGCATTTCCCTTACCTACCTCTTCCCTTTCTCCTGCTTTCAAACTTCTCGGCAACAGTTCCCTGTTCTCCATCTTCTGTCGGTTGTTCTACTTGCAGAGACTCGTACCGATTTCTCACCGACACTTGTCATGAATTGATCCTGAATCGAGCCCTTAGCCTGCAACCTCCTTCCCCTTAAAACATTAGACCATCTGTCTTCCACAATTCCCCCCTTTCCTTCCCATCCATCCTTTACACCTACTGTTTCCTGTACATTGTTTGGAGGCCACTTTCCTTCGTGTCCTCTGAGAGAATCCTAATTATCTCCCTCAAGCTCTCCAACTCCTCCCTCATACTCCTTAATGCCTGGCCACACCCACAGTCCCTACACTCGCACTGCTTAGCCATTTTTTACTAAATAATGAAAAGAAAAGGAAAAATAAGATAACTTATTCTGTGCAAAATAAAAATGAAAGGAAATAACTATTGTCTAGGTTAGTTCACAAAGATCACACGACAGTAAGTTATTTAATATAGGCTACTACTACACTACTATACTACTTAATTGTACTATTTTTATTCCTACAACACGCTAACACGATGAAAATTGCTGTTAATAACTGGAAAAAGAATAATACACAAGAATTACACAATTCTTAACTACAGTTAAGTCTACCATAATTACAACAACTGAATTTTAGTAAGAGAGTTACTACAGATACCACAGAAACGGTACTATACTATACAAATATTTCACAGTAATAGAATAAACACACTACTTTCTAATAAGATGTCATAATACACTACAATAATTTTAAACTACATATTCTAACTAATTAACTATGTATTCTAATTACAACAGGTTATTACCAAGCAAAAGCAGAAAGCATACAAAATCGCTCGGCGACCCTGAAATTCAGTGATCAGGCACATATTTCGGAAGCATTGCGTTAATTAGGTTATCTCTTTCGTTTAAAGTATTCTATATCAATTGCAAGATGAACGCTATCTCTTAAAAATTCTATATGATTTTCTCGAATTATATTTAAATCTTCTAGGTGGGTTATTTTACGTTGATACAACTCCTTCCCGTCTTTTATAACTTATTTTCTAATTTTATATTCACCATGTTCTCTCATTCACGGCAAAACACTGTGAGTAACCCAGTGCTTAAATTTCTTTGCTTCTTTTTCCTCAGAACCTAAAAGTGGCGGATATAGACCTGGTTCGCTTATAAATATTATGTTTGGTTGTATATTAGAAGGGATACTATTCGGAAGCCCCCTATATTTATTAGTATTTCTTTGTCTTCTTTATCATCATTATTTCTTATAGCTGTCTAGTATTCTCATATTCTAAAATTTCAGCAATGTATTTAGCTTTGAACCAAGGTTTATTATTTTCATCCATAATCACAGTCATTTGTTTGCCATTGTAAACAAGCTGGTTATTTTCAATATCCATAGTTTGCTCCATTTATTTGTAAACCTTTTTAGAAGTGACTTTATTTATATAGTAAAAAGTCTGTATCGGAATTCCAGGCAAGATGCTTATCCCGCCTGAAACACTAATTTAATATTCATAATTTTCCAGGCGGTAATGAATAAAGCAGCAGTTCGCAGGGTTGACGCTCGGTGACCCTAAAATTCAGTGATCAGACACAGATTTATACTCCACAGTTTTCAGGGGGTATATTCGTACATCCTGGTATTCGTTCCATAGAAAAAGCGGTTTCCAGTTGTAGATGGCGGCTATCAATTAGTATTCCATGTTTTCACCGATTTTTGTCTCTTAAATTGAAAAACCTTCTATGGTTATCTGCCCTTTGAGCAACCAAGAAAGAAATTCACAGAGAAATCAAAATAACTACCAAACAAAATTTATCTTCGAAGAGCGAGTGCTTTGAGTGTACAAAGAAAAAAGAAAAATAATATATAGAAAAGCATTTAGAACATGAAGAAACTCGAACATGACTGGAAGAAAAAGTATTTACTTGTTCACAGTATGAAAAAGAAGTTAGAAATAGCAACAGATATATTAAAAAATGCGGTTATCGGCCTCCAAGAGAAAGGCGATGTTTGAATTGCACCAACGATTACATTTGCAAAGATTGCTCAAAAGCCTACTACCTAAATTATAGAGAAAAATTATGTGAGAGTGTTAAATGCGTCTGCGGCAAGATTCTTTCAAGATGTAGTTTGAAAAGCCGTCTGAAACTACCTTATCATGAAAAAATTACTGGATACATTTCACATAATGAGTTTTACTCAAAAACATTTTTCTAAATTTTATTTCTAAGAAATGAAGAACTTGAGAACTCTCGAGTTAGGAGATCAAGCTAAGAATTTGGGGCGTCGGGGCTACTCCAGGGTTAATACATCTCAACTTATTAATTTAATCAATAACAATGAGCCCTCGTCAAACAGACCCACTGTAAAGGAACTTAAAGCTGTTTGCAAGTCTAAGGGTATCAAAGGCTATTCTAAACTTTAAAAAGCAGAACTTATTAAACAGGTAGAAAAGGTTTACAGGCAGAATAGAGATGCAATTGAGGAATTAACATCTTCTAATCTAGATAACCATGAAATATATACTCCAGAACCGACGCCTTTAAAAGATGTGTTTCCTTATTCTACTTGGGTATTTGAAAACAAAGGTGGAGAAGAACCTGAGGAGATTTCGAAAATGAAATAGGTTTAAGGGGACAAGTAAATAAAAGTTTGCCGTTCTATGATGTAGATGCCAATGACATTTTATATACTCCAGAACCAACCGCCTTAAAAGATGCTTTTCCTTATTCTACTGGGGTATCTGGAAGACAAAGAAACAGAAAACTGCTGTGCAGTTTTCAACTTAGGTCTGTAAGGATAACACCTTTAGGCCTGGGGGTCGAACCCGGGATCTGTGAGGTTAAGCCAGGACACGTAGCCAGCATAAGGTCATGTGTGGTTAAGAACGCGCTCTTAGCCAATCGCCCAACTTTTGTAGTGTTATGTGCAGTTAAGCATGCACTCCTAGTCAGCACATTATGTGAGGCCGAGGCCTCTGCCAGGGGCGTATGGTTGCGGTGGTTCCAGAACCCCCAAAAGTATCTACTTTCGTGAGTGAGCGTTGTTCATTTATTCATTGCAGATAATATATGTAAGGGGGATAGGAAGTGAATGAAATACAGTAATATTCTTTGTTAATGTGGGAGATGCAAAATATAATTCATAATATTACACCGAAGTTATTTGTATAATCTGTATCTTTATTCTTAGTAGAGACTTCAGTGATTAATAATTCATGTTTCCAAGTTAGCACCGATTCACAGGACAAATGACCAACACTTTTGCTGCTATGACCAAGATAAAGCCAATAAAGAGCTGGTCATTCAACTGCGATGCCATCCATTTTTGTGGCCAGAATGAGAAATTAGACAGGATCTCTAACTTCTGTGGTGTCGAAATAATATAGCAATATTCCTCAATAATTAAGAGAAGTTCGAGTTTGAACACAAGATACGGCTATAACAACATAGTCTATGCTGCTCACCCCGGGCTCTGTATTGATCTGAGAACATAAAGCGCCGGCTCATTGACCTTCAGAGACTGCATGTGCCAGCGAAAACAGAAAGAAATCTCAGGAGCACTCTACAATTTGCTACTCCATACTGCCATTATAACCACACTCTGTGAGGAAGGGTCTCGGTTATACATATGGACAAAACTAGCAAATATACTTAACAGTAACGACGAATTAGTTTTGTGTATTGTCCCTTACAAGTGCCATGAAACTAGTCAGAGCGCAAAGAACGACGTCATGTATTGTACCTAGGTACTGCTCCAGGGGGCACTAAGTCCTATACGTTATAGTGAGTAATGGTATAGTAGCCTATACTTTAAATATAGAGAGAAGCTGGAAATACTGTTACTGCCGAAGATAAACAGAAGAAAGATTGGGGGGAGTTGAATAAGCTATCCATCCGCGACGTATAGCTATGTAGAATTTCAGTTACTTAAACAGCCGAATTAATGGAATTTGAATCAACTTAAAATTTAAATTAGGTAACGATTGGGTCTGAGGCTGAGGTTGAGTAATATCAGAAGTAGTGGTAGATAAAGGTGAACCATATCAGAGAAATGTGCCATGTTTGAATGCACTTTCGTCAGGATATACTCAGTGAGAAGAAAATAGTCGAATAATATTAGTGCATAAATTTAAGTATTAACGGACATCTCAAAATATATTACGGTATGTAAGTCTGCTATAATGTGCCTTGGTTGCTTCGGGGCAATAGTTAAGAAAGCCGCAAATAGTAAAATCAGCTTTGGGGAGTAATACATTCACAATTTTCTTAACGCTAAGAGCTACCCAAAGATGTATCGTAGATATACATAGGCAGAAATAAACAGAATATTACTGCATTAAAGCGAACCACAAGAGAGTTACGGGAAACCGCAATAGAAGGTACCGGAACGGGGAATCAGAAACATTTTAATAATTCCACTTTACTGAATAAGTGTGTTAGCGAACAATGAAGCCTATTCAAACATACAATTCTCAAATATAGTGTTAAATGTATGTGTTCAGTTGGCAGACAAACACTCATTTGAATAACATTCATCTATTATGCCTACCCTACCAAAAACCGTTAAAGTGGGACGTACAAACAATAACACAATGTCTATTACGAGGTAAAGTGAAAGAGTACCAGTATTTTTTATATTCGCATATTTATCAAAGAGAGGCTGATAAGGGAATAATGCGAATGAGAAACGCAAATCCAAGAAATTCCAGTTGTGTTCAAATGCGCTTTAACAACTTTCCAAACTTTTTGATGGGTTTTAGTAATTCCAAGTGGTAAGTTTCTTCTAGATTAAGAATAGATAGGTTTAATACTGAAAGAAATTTTACAAAATCGGTACCAAGGTTTTTCACTCAACCGTATAAATACGACTTTCTTACAATAAAAAAGAATACAGGATGTCCTTGAAAAAGGTTCTAATATTTACAGAGGCAGCACGCAACAAGCGAAGGAAGAAAGGTCCTATAAACATTGGTCGCTAACCAAATATTTTAACGTTCTGCGATGCGATTTTGTTTTACGTAAATAAATATCACACAGAACACGTTCACTTGATTGTATAAATTGCTTTATTTACACTGTACGTCACAACACACAATTATACACAGTAGCAAATGACACTACAACACTCAGTAGCGGAGTACCCTGAAGTCGATTCTGACAAGTACAGATATCAACAACACTGACTCGCGCACTATAACATGCACTCTCTTGAATTCACCGACTCCGCCTCGGAGCCGAACAGTTACTCGCAGTCCATCAATTGCCTGAGTCCTAAGAATTAAGAACTGACTTCACTGACTGACAGCTCGATATATATTATTCGATCAACCATCTAGAAAGATCGACTTCTGTAAGAACACTTACAACACTCTAATGTAACACACTCGAAACATCGATCGACCAGCTAGTCGAATGGGTATTCGAACTTCCGTTCTCTGTTTACTAATACACATAGAAATTTGTCCAACATTCCTAATGTCTCTCCATTTATCTGGATAATAAAACCTAACAGTAAGTTTCCAGAACCCTTCATATATACCAAATTATAGTACAATAAGTATAACATACGAATATTAAGGAATTTTCTACCGCTTTCGACTATCCAGATTTTGAGGTTAAACTTATACACAATACGTACTTGAGGTTATACAAATTTATACTACATATTTACAGTGAAACCATGTACTAGTCGTGTTTAACATATAAAAGATAATTTAGTAATGAATAAACTATAATTAAAATATATTAAACACAATAATTGAAGGTTTTATACCGGTTACGATGTCGTACCTACGACAATATCTTCGGAGTTCATGTCCTCTACTACAACCATCAATTATGACCGAGAATTTGATCTACTCCTCACAACATATGATCGATGTGATCGCCATCCATTGCAATGCAGCCTTCCGCCCTACATCGCATGTAATCACACTTTCGTTGGAACACACTTGGCTGTTGCCGGATTGCATCACAGACATTAAACACGCGTTCTCGTAGAGTAGCCACATCATTTATGGGGATCGCATACGCCTGGTCTTTCCATGTCCCCAAACCAAAAATCTAAAGAGTTAAGTTCAGGCGAACCGGCAGGCCAAGGTAGGGCACCTCGGCTACCCATCCATCGCTCATGCAAGATCCGTGTTACGTGTCACCAAACCCTACGATGAAAATGGGCCTGTGCTCCATCATAATACGACCATAACACACCACGCCAATAGGTTTACGATCAATGTTTACTGAGAAACGTATTTCCGCCTTTTTTTGCATACGATCCTCCGTAAATTATTCGAATATCATTTTCATTGATAGTAGTGGTAGCGAAGATATTGAGTATGCGACCAATGTTTATAGCACCTTATTTCCTTCATTTGTTGCGTGCTGTCTCCTGTGTCTACTGGAATCTTTCTGAAGGGCATCCTGCATACATAATTAATATTCCCTAACTCCTCGTTAAGAAGGACAATACAATAAGGAAGAATGAAGCATGGCTAGATAATGATAATGAATAATCAGGGAGAATGGAAGGGAACTGAGAAGTGCGAAGTGGGAGTAACGTTACACGTAAACATGCATGTAGCGAATTAAGATGACACACATTTTGAAAAGATTTAAAGTTTTAAAGTTCAAATATATTTAACAAATGTCCATTATAGACTGAAGCACTTAGTTTCAGGAAGTCTATTAAAATCAGATTTTATAAAGATCTCTCAATTAATTGTTTTCTAAACTTGTATTATTTAACATTTAGTACATAAGGAAGCAGTCATTGAGCGCAATTTCAACGTTGTCTGGTCAACGGTTTCGGAGGAATGAATATTTTGATTTTTAGAGTTTTACTCCCGTTTCATCCCCTTAGGGGTGAAATTTTTTGAAATATTTCCTTAGTGGGTGCCTATTGTCTTTTATATAGATATATATCAATTTTCACGTCTGTAACGTCTTCAGTTTTAGAGATATAAGTTTTCTCATATAAAGAATTCAACTCCTTCTTCACTTCCTTAACCCGCACCCCCACCAAATGGATTTTGAGAGAAAAAATAGTGTTTCTTTACTTTTAAAAGTTTCCAAATTCCAATTTTCACGTCTGTGACATCTTCAGATTTTGAGATATACTGTAGATTTGCTTATTTTAAAATTTCACCTCATTTTTCACTTCGTTTCACTCCTCTTATGTGGATATTCAAAAACTGAAGATGTTACAGACATGAAAATTAGTATTTGGAATTTTCTTTCAAAGTAAAGAAACACGTAATGTTTTGTCATTGGAAAATCCACTGAAGGGGGTGAATTCATTGAAAAATTTGTTGAATACTTTGTATGAGGATGCTTATATCTAAAAAACTGAAGAAGTTAGGGGCATGAACATTTGTATTTGGAATCTAATTTCAAAGTAAAGAAATACGTGTTCTTTTGTCTTCGGAAAATCCACTTAACTGGGGTGATTGAATTGAAAAATTAGTTGCGTTATTAGTATGAAGATACTTATATCTCAAACACTAAAGATGTTAAAGACGTGAACATTGGTATTTGGAATCGCCTTTAAAATTAAAGAAACGCGCACTTTTAGGGAGGGGGAATCAACTTAACGTTTAGGAAGGGGGGGGGGGTAGAAAGTAGTTGAATTACGTTTATGAGGATACTTATATCTCAAAAACTGAAGATGTTACAGACGTGAAAATTAGTATTTGGATTCTACTTTCAAAATAAAGAAACGCACATCTGCTTTTTCGGAAAATCGACGTAAGGGGTGTGGGGTTGAAAATAAGGAGTTGAAATATGTCTATGAGGATACTCTATCTTAAAAACTGAAGCCTTTACAGACGTGAAAGTTGGTATTTTGAATTTCCTTTCAAAATCAAGAAACACGCATTTTTTGTTTTCGTATAGCCCACTTAGTGCGGAAGAGGGGTGGAAAGAAGTGAATAAGAAGAAGTTGAATTGTTCTTATGAGTAGACATTAATCTCAAAAACTGAAGGTGTTACAGACGTACAGACATGAAAACCGATATTTGGAATCTCCTTAAAAGTAATGAAACACGTTATTGGAAAAGCGGGTGAATTTTTAAAATGAGTGCCGGTATATCTACATTATATGTCAGAAACTTATCATGTTAGAGACAAGAACCTTCTAATTTGGAAAGTCTTTTAAAAATACAGGAACATGTACCTTTTTGTTTTCGGAGGAGGTGCTTAACGGGAAGTGAAAAGAAGTGAAAAGTATTTGAATTTTTTTATGAGGATAATTACATCTTAAGAGCTGAAGATGTTAGGGACGTGAAAATTGGTATTTGGAATCTAATTTTAAAATAAAGAAACATGTATTTTTGTTTTCGGAAAATACACTTAAATGGGTATATATATATAATTTCGTGTGGCTATTTCTAGCCGGGTGCAGCCCTTGTAATGCAGACCCTCCGATGAGGGTGGGCGGCATCTGCCTTGTGTAGGTAACTGCGTGTTATTGTGGTGGAGGATAGTGTTATGTGTGGTGTGTGAGTTGCAGGAATGTTGGGGACAGCACAAACACCCAGCCCCCTGGCCATTGGAATTAACCAATGAAGGTTAAAATCCCCGACCCGGCCGGGAATCGAACCCGGGACCCTCTGAACCGAAGGTCAGTACGCTGACCGTTCAGCCAACGAGTCGGACACTTAAATGAGTGTGGGGGTGGAGAAAGGGCTGATCAAGGGGTTGAATTCTTTTTACGGGGATGAAATGAAATGGCGTATGGCTTTTAGTGCCGGGAGTATCCGAGGACAAGTTCGGCTCGCCAGATGCAGGTCTTTTAAGTTGACTTCCGTAGGCGACCTGCGCGTTGGATGAGGATGAAATGATGATGAAGACGACGCACACACCCAGCCCCTGAGCCCGCGAAATTAACCAATTATGGTTAAACTTCCCGACCCTGCCGCGAATAGAACCCGCGACCCCTGTGACCAAAGGCAAGCACGCTAACCATTTAGTCATGGAGCCGGACTTTACGGGGATAAGGAGTTTGGACAGCCCAAGTAGGGGACTGCCTGTAGGGGTGAAGTACAGTGGGGACTTCGAGGGCCCTGGGACCGCTACGGTAGCTGTGAAGGCCCTTCAGAAACTCTGAAAAGTGGTGGCAAAAGGGGCTCTGGTTAAGACGCAGCAGGTCGTTATGCTACTTAGGTTCCAAAATGGGTAAAATATAAATATGTAAATAAATTCAGTGTTAATTTTAATCTTATACCAGTTGTATAGTATTTTTAGAAGTAATTTCACATACCGTACTGTATATGAGTTGACTATGTTTGTAAGATATTATAAGTAGAACTTTGTAAACAATATAAATTTATTAAGGATGATGTGTGTGTTTAATAGAAAAAATTATTAGCGTAAATTGTATAATATTGTATTCTAGGAAAATTTTCTTCGTCTCCTGTTAATTTAAAATTTAGTGCTTGACAATAATGTATTTTAGTGTACCATTTGCCACCGAGGTAGACACCTCATTTGCAAATAAAGAGATTTTGATTTGATTTTGATTTGATTTTACTTATGTATATCTCAAAAACTGAATATGCTACAGATGTGGGAATAGGTATTTGGAATCTCCTTTAAAAAAGGAACCAGTATTTATTTTTTCGACTTGAGAGAAGATTGTTTCTCATTTGTACAGTTCTATGTCGCACGGTCGTCTTAGCCCCAAATGGTAATACCACAAGCATGGTTAAAATAGAATTTCTGAGGTAAACGAAACTTACTTTTGGGGTGAGTGTTTATACTTTAGGAATTTTCAGATAATGTCTTAGTACAATGCCGAGGAACGATTACTTTGATCAAATTACGAAATCCACGTGAGCGAAGCCGCGGGTAATTGCTAGTATTGTAATATAAATATATTTCCAAAATTTCATTTCTTTCTCTCCAGTAGTTTTGGCTCGGCGATGATAAATAATCACTCTGTCAATCAGAAATGTATGGTAGCAGGTAGGGACTCTCTTCGGAGACAGCCCTACCCAGGGAGTGGCGCCCCTGCCTATGTGAGTTCCAGAGCACACTGACCCGGTGTGTAAAATCTGGTAAGGTTCCCTTGCCAGGGTTACGGTGAAGACCTCAACGGCAACTGCGACGGAGAAAGTGGACTTCGGTACGGCGTAATTGGCGGAGGAGGCAACTCAGTGCTTGGGATTAATGGAGTAAAAGGTATCTGAACCGTGTTAGGGACAGATATCAAACTTACTCTGAGTGTCTGAACCCATAGTGGTTGGCTCATAGGCAGCGTCTAATCTCCATTTTAGGGGCGGCTGTGAACCTAAATCCTCTGAGGCTAACAACCTCAGTTGTATCTCTCGTCGATGTCTAGGCATCGGCCCGAAACCGAATCATTCGGCTCAGCATGATTGTAAGATCAAGCACTGGCACTACCCAAGGTGGTAAGCAATCTACCGTTGTCAACAACAACGTTAGCGAGCCTTTGGATTCTGGGGACCTCGCACCAGCATGCAAAATATTAAAGAGCAAGAGAGTAGCAAACTTTGAAACATTCAATGTCAATTCAGTCCTCAAAGTTAGAAAACTCAAACATCTCACTGTTACATTGTTCAAACAAAATATCCTGATAACAGCATTACAGGAAACTAGATTCACAGATGAGTCTGCTTTTGAATCAGAAGGGTATAGGATTCTGAAAGGAAAACCAGGCAAGGGAATTATAAAAAACGTACCTCACTTGGGAACAGGTTTCATAGTAAATAAACGAATCCTAGGAGCAATAACTGACTTCACTTCACGAAACGGCTGAATTTCCACTCTTTCTTTCAAAGGAGCAAATAAGCTCTACATACTAGTCAACGCACACGCGCTCACAAATGAGAGCAATGAAACAGACCCAGAAAAAGTGGAGGACTTCTGGGAAGATTTGGAGGAAACAATACCCACAGTACCAACTAACAATGTGATCATATTCCTTGGTGATTTTAGTCCACAACTGGGAAAAGAAAGGAGTTTCAGAAAAATCAATGGAGAATATCCAGCCCACAAAAGGACGAATCGAATTGGATAGCGACTGATAGAATTACGTAAGTCCTTAAATCTGGTCATGAAATAGAAAGCCTTCAGAAACCTCCCGAGAAAACAGAAAACGTGGATATCTCCTAACCCCTGCCTGGGAGAGTTTCAGATTGATCATGTAGCAATCTCGAAACATGCAGAAAAGGAGATCCAAAACGTAGAAGTTCTGAGGGGTGCAAACTTAGATTCAGATCATTTTCTCTCCAGGATGAAAGTCAAAATCATCCCAAGATCCCAGAAAACCAAAAACACAGTTCAAATGACTAAGTTCGACGCCAAAAAGCTAAGAACACACACATTTCACAAGAGAATTGAACACAATTCAGTACCAGGAATGGAAACACTTAAAAGAGGCTGTGATTGATACTGAAAAAACCACTGTTCCTCTGGAGAAAAGGAGGAAACATGCTTGGTGGTCATCTGAAGGTGATGAGCAATTGAAGAACGCCGGACGGCATAGGTTAATTGATTGGTGTTCCCGGAAAACATCCGGAAATCAGAAGAAGTTTCAGGAAACAAGGAAGAGAACTGCCAAGATCATCAGGAATCTGAAGGGAAAATATGGGAAAGAACGCTTGATTCAGAGCGAACAGGACATTCAGAAAAATAACACTCGGGACTTGTACAAAACATTCAGGTGTATCTTGAGTAGATATGATCACCAAGTCTGAACTTCAGAAACCAAGAAGGAAAAGTAGCTCACAATGATATGGAGAATAGTCAGATCCTAGCAGATCATTTTGTGAAACTCCTTAGTTGTGAACCACCATCTGAGAAATTTGACTACAATCTCAAAGAACCAAGTCCGGACTCGGAACCTCCAACTGAGGAAGAAGTCAGGAGCATCATCAAGACCTTGAAGGGAGCACATGGATAAAATGTGGCTATTGGGGATCTTTGGAAATATGCCGATGATAGAACGATCGTTGCACTGACAAGAATCCTGAGCAGGATTTGGGAAGAGGAGAAGCTGCCAGACGGATGGAATAAGCGTTGATACACCCACTTCACAAGAGAGGAGATAAGACAGGTGTTAATAATTACAGGGGGAAATCACTACTACCAGAGACATATAAGATATGTTCAAAAGCACTGTTACATAGGGCGGAAAAAATTGGAGCCATTAATTGATGAGTATTAAGGAGATTTTAGAAGGGGCAGGTCATAAGTAGAACAGACCCTGAATCTAAAATTGCTCATTGCACACCAGAAACAAAGAAACAATAAATTCGTGCTCACATTTGTGGACTTTAAAAGGCCTACGATTCCGTAGAAATGGAAACAATGATTCATATCCTAGAAGAAATGTGTCTAGATAGGAACACAAGAGAATTCATTAAACAGACAGTGACTAGCACAACATCCAAGGTCAAGTTCAGAGGAATCCTATCGGAATCTTCTACTATTCAAATAGGGATCATACAGGGAGATGGACTATCTCCCCTTCTATTCAATTGTGTTCTTGACAAACTGATTAGAGAGTGGCGCCGCAAAATACAAGGAATAGGCTGTATATGAATGGAATGCAAGGACAAATGAATTGGAGTTGACTGTTTAGCCTTTGCTGATGATATTGTGGTTCTTTCAGAGTCAATAGAGGAGACACAGAACCAAATTTCCCAACTCCAGGAAGAATCAAGTAAGGCAGGCCCACGGATCTCCTTCGAGAAGACACAATACATGATCAGCATCAAAATAACACCTAGATGGATGACAGTTGAGAGAGAAAGGAGTCAGGAAGTGGAGAAACTCAAATATCTGGGGTAGGGGATGGGCAATAACCTGTCAGCAAGAGAGGCATTTTTATCTGTATCATAAACATGAACTTGGCATATATACTAAATATGAACAATTACAACAAGAAGAATATCTGGATCATTGCAAAACTCAGAGACTAACAGGCAGTGATCCGCCCGAGGGTTTATATGAAGCTGAAAGTTTGAACCTGATGAAAACAGCATTGGTCAATAACTTTGAACGAGTGGAGAGAAAGATACTGGGGAAGATACTGGGTCCCAAAGAACAGAGGATGGATCATACAGAAGGATAGGAAACCAAGAATTATATCTTGAGGTGGATAAGATCTCAGACAGCATCTGGAAGTGGAGGGCCATGTTCTTCGAACATATCTACAGAATGAGCTCGGGAAGACTGATCAGTCAGATAATAAGATTTTTGAGACCAGGAAACTACAGTGCGCTGGTACCAGGAGGTGAAGAAGGACCTGGAAGAAATTGGAATAAAAGGAATGGAAATCAGCAACAGGGATGCTTACAAGTCGAGGACCAAGACCACGAAGAGGTTTCAAGTTAGATCCCATACCCAAGTGCCACGAACAGAAGGAAGGAGGACACTGCAGAGTGAAAGGATGAAGGAGTACTGGGCGAGGATTAAAGCCCAGAAACAGATGAAGCTGAATTCGAATTAATGTGGTCCTTAGTCGGCCAAAACCAAAGAAGAAGTAAGTATAATATCTACAAATGCTGCTTCAGTGGTTTTGTTAAAATCCTTCTTACTTCAGTGAATAACTTTAGCACTGAAGCATTCAAGATATGCCTAGAAAGGGATGTAAAATTTTTAGAGGAATTCTTTAGATTAATCAAGGTATTCCAAATGATTTTGAAAATATATACGCTGTCATAAAGTAAGATACATTTTAAAGTACCCTATTTCCCTGATCTGAAACGGAATATTTTGAACCTGACCGTCATTTTAACCTGCAACACATTGCTCTATTAATTCTGTTATTATCATAAATAATATACAAGACATTCAGGCCACATTTTTGAATCTGTTTCATTACAGTGATAGTGAAATTTGATAATTCTGTTACATCCAACTGTTTTGTTAGAGCTGGCCTCACTACTTCCTTTATAATGATGATGATGATGATGATGCTTGCTGTTCAAAGGGGTCTAAAATCTAGGGCATCGGCCCCTTACTTCCTCAAAGCTACTAATGGCATAACTAACGAAGAAACAAATAAGCATCTCAGAAAGTTTTCCAGTGCCATTAGTAGCTACTCCAGGTGGGTATATTAACAATTTTCTAGTCCAAACTTTGTTTACAAGAATCTCACCTACCTGCAAATTCTGCCTCCTTGTTAGGGATATAGACAAAGAATAAGATCATTTTTGCTGATTTCTTGGATGGGGCAATGCCATAACATCGTTTAACCTAATAGCCTCTTAACGTTTTACAGACTGCATATAAATTAGAAAAGAATTCAAAACAGTTGCTACAGTTTATCTTGTTTTCGTAAAAAAATTGTCATGCGTTAATGCTGACCTATTTTAATACCTTCTTAGAATTCTCGTCTTCATCACTCTCTACCAGAGACTTTTGGAGAAAAATGCCCATAAACTGATTAACTGCTTCGTATCATTATTGATTAAATTATGAAACTTGTTACAATACTGAAGTGCCACCTCTGACTTACACTATCCATTTCAAAGAGAGTTCCTGAAATTAGGTTCAATAGTGAGTACGTTTTTCCCACCGTTCATATGAATCTCAACTTTAAGGTCACTTATTGTTCTAGTACCAATAAACTTGGGTAAAGATGTAACATCTAATGTATAGAATAAACAAACACTTCCTACTATGTGTAAACCATTCCAGTGAAGTCAGTACAAATAACTTTAGTATGCACATTCAATGAAAAGTGTTCAAGGGAAGACATTTTAGTATCCTCTTCAGTTATCATTTCCTCATTGTTTTCTTCATTTTTCTGTTGCTTTTCCACTTCTCTTATTCTATTTTCCTCCTTACACTCTCCTTACTGTTACGATAAGACGGCAAGCCACGAATTATTTCTATCACTGCACTGATACCTAAAGCGGGCACTCAGAGACATATTCACATTCTTTGCCAGCCTTATCTATGTATTTTTGTACGGTAATAGAATCTGAATCATGACATTTTTAAATGCAAACAATCGACCTGTCAATTGGTTTCCAGTTGGCTCGCGGAATAGAATGAATCCATACTTATCGACGTGTTACATCTTTAGGAAATTTAAAAGACATTATGTGACTTTCTGCTTTGATTGAAGAGGCGAATTTGCTCTTACAAACGGGTACTAATCAAGAACTAGGCATTTTCACATATTTCATTTTGAGGCTACAAGCTGTAAAAAAAAAAGGAAGGAAAGCAACACGGTCTCTCTGTTACTGTGTTGAGTGAATGGCGCTAGCTGCCGGTAGTCACACGTCAAAACGACGTTGTCAAGTTTCTCAAGCCGAGGTCTTGTGCGACAGTCGTCTATGGCGTAGATGAAAGAAACAGAGCTAAATAAATAACCCTTGCATCCAAGAAGTTATCATGGGACGATTTCGGTAATAATCTGGAAAGGCTTGGTGAAGCGGCAGGAAAACCTTTCTGGATAATATTAACATAGAAAGAGACAAAAAAAGGAAATTAAAAGTGTTTTGCTTAAATCAGGTGAACTTATATTAGATCCCAGGTAATCACTGGATAGATGGAAGGAAAATCTTCTCAACCTAAAAGGAAATCTTCCTGCTGACGTCGCGAACAACCAAGATCATGGGGAGGACGACAATGATGTTCGTGACATTACGCTTCAGAAAGTAGAAAGGATGGTGAATAAATTCCATTGTCACAAACCGCCAGGAATAGATGAAATTAGATCTGAAATAGTGAAATGTAGCCGTATGGCAGGGAAGTAATAAGATTAGCATGGAATATTGGTAGGGGATTGTACCTTTTGACTGCACCATATTTCATTGATCAGAATTCCTTTTTTACAATTTGTTTTACTTCGCACCGACACAGATAGTTCTTATGGCGAAGATGTTGCTTGATCAAAAATGTTTAATTTATCAGTAAATAAATCATTACGCTCTCATTGCGATACTGTAAGAGTTACTGGAAGGGTGAGATCAGAGGGTGCATATACAATGGCTGACTTTTTTTCTTGAATTCTTTGTAGCTTATGGAGAGTTGAATTCCTTCGCGTGGGTTCATCTTGAATCAGGCGGTGTTGTGGTAGAGAAAGACGTTTCTGTGCGGCTTTGAGAATCTTGGTGGATATTGAGGTGTTTGAAATGTCTTTCACTGCCTGATCAAAAGTATCCGGACACACCTATGTACTGACGAATTGAACCCTAGATGTCACGAGAGGCAGATCCGCCAGTATAAAAGGATGCGGGCTGTATTATGTTGCCAGTAGAGGAACATTAATAGCAGAATGGGTCGGGCAGGATAGCTCGGAGACTTTGAATGTGGACTGGCAATTGGATGTCACTTGAGTAACAAGTACATCAGAAAAATGTCAACCCTTCTAAAGTTACCCAAGTCGACTGTTGGTGGTGCGACTGTGAAGTGGAAACGGGAAGGAACAGCCGCAGCTAAACCAAGACCAGGCAACCTCATTTAATGACGTCACCGAAAACCTTCGATGTGTTAGTCCGACATTTAACAAGTAGTATTCAGCAGTTTCTCAAAATCCTCTCCACACTCAGATAAAATAACATCATCGGCAAATCTCAGACTTTTGAGTTCCTTTCCTAGGACAGTGATTCCCTTTCCAAATTTCTCTTTGATCTCCTTTACCGCCTGTTCTATATAAACATTGAAAAGGAGAGGGACAAACTACAGCCTTGCCTCACTCCTTTCATCCTTTTTCATAGCCTTCGATTTCCATCTCCGCAGACTGATTTTTGCACAGATAATTCTTCTTTCTTGGTATCTTATCCCGATCACCTTCAGAATCTGAAAAGGCTTGGTCCAATGAACATTATCGAATGTCTTTCCTAGGTCTGCGAATGCCATGTACGTAGGCTTGTCGTTCTTAATTCGATCCCCTGAAATCAGACGTAAAGTCAGGATTGCTTCACGTGTTCCGACATTTCCTCTGAAATCAAACTGATCTTCTCCCAACTCAGCTTCAAACTGTCATTTCATTCTTATGTAAATAGATTAATAGGCCTACGTGTTAAAAATTTTGCAAGCACGAGGCACGAAACTAAGGTGCAGTAGTTTTCACACTTTTCAGCACGCTCCTTGTGATATTTCTTGCCAATATCGAACTGTAGTCAGCAAGTGTAGCATAGTTCCACCTAGAGTGATATATTCGTTCCATTGTGGAAATGTCTCGATGGAACCGCTCATCACTCACTGCATCGCAGTTTTCTGGGAAGAGATCTAGATGAGTGAGGAGAAAGTGAATTTTGAGGCACATGTTGCAGCCTACTTGTCAAGGAGGTTGTTTATAAGCTCAACATAATTTAGTGCTCTTCGGTAGCTCAACAAGTCATGCACAACACTCTAACGTTTCCCGAGCTGGTTGCTCATCACGCCGGAGGACTCGCCCTAAGTTTTCATCGAAAAGAAGCTCACGAATTTGAACACCAATGAATATTCCTTGTTTATTTAAGCCTCACTCAGCCGTTGAAATTTGTCTCTCAGTTACTTGAAATCTTCTCCATCCTTGTTCATCTCCTTTACAAAGTTCTTCATAAGGCCGAATTTAGTGTGTAAAGGGGGCAGAAGAATTTTTCTTCGATCGACCATTGCACTGTGCTGGATATTTTTTTCCCCGCGATGCGGATTTTCCCTTGGAGACCAGTATTTTCCGTCGTGGTGCGAGGACCAAGCCCGGCTGTCCCATTCACACAGGAGAAAGCAGTAACCTTCAAGTTGGCGGATAGGGCAGTGACAGTCTTTTGTGTTGTCTGTGGTGAAATCGTTAGTTGATGAACAGTGTGTTGTATGTAAAGAATACTTCTTCTTATACTGCTTAATCTGTTTACTCTCCAGGGTCGATTTTTCCCTCGGACTCAGCGAGGGATCCCACCTCTACCGCCTCAAGGACAGTGCCCAGGAGCTTCAGACTCTGGGTCGGGGGATACAACTGGAGAGGATGACCAGTACCTCTCCCAGGTGGCCTCACCTGCTATGTTGAACAGGGGCTTTGGTGGGGGATGGGAAGTTTGGAAGGGATAGACAAGGAAGAGGGAAGGAAGCGGCCGTGGCCTTAAGTTAGGTACCATCCCGACATTTGCCTGGAGGAGAAGTGGGAAACCACGGAAAACCACTTCCAGGATGGCTGAGGTAGGAATCGAACCCACCTCTACTCAGTTGACCTCCCTAGGATGAGTGGACCCCGTTCCAGCCCTCATACCACCTTTCAAATTTCGTGGCAGAGCCGGAAATCGAACCCGGGCCTCCGGGGGTGGCAGCTAATCACACTAACCACTACACCACAGAGGCGGACATGTAAAGAATACTGCCAAGGTACATTTCCTAAAGCGGCGAAAAACAAGAAATAGAAATGGAACGGCAGCAGACAGGACTATGATATGCGAGGTAACCTCAATTACACTTCTCATATGTTAGATAAACTGGAGGGTAAACTCACTCAGCTAAATACAGTAGTACTCTACAGTATTTAAGTGAAG
Organism: Anabrus simplex; assembly: GCF_040414725.1. NCBI lineage: Eukaryota > Metazoa > Arthropoda > Insecta > Orthoptera > Tettigoniidae > Anabrus > Anabrus simplex. Next base: position 343,511,150 of record NC_090266.1, on the reverse strand, counting down.
AAAATATTTTTACTGAGCGAGTTGGCCGTGCGGTTAGCGTCGCGCAGCGGTGAGCTTGCATTCTAGAGATAGCGGGCTCGAATCCCACCGTCGTCAGCCCTGAAGATAGTTTTTCGTGGTTTACCATTTTCGCACCAGACAAATGCTGATGCGGTACCTTAATTAATGCCACGGCCACTACATTACCAATCCTAGCCCTTTCCCGTTCTTCCGTCGCCGAAAACCTTCGATGTCTTAGTGCGATGTTAACAAGTAGCAAAAAATGTCTTAAACAATGTATGTTCAGTTTCTATGAAATTTATAGGACTGCAGGGCTGTGTTCACAGAAATGAAATAGAGTTTAGGTCAACCGCAAGACTTAGGGCATGAAAATGAGGAACTATCTGAAACAATATTCTAGGATATGTGCGTATTTTTTATTTTGCTTTACGTCGCACTGACACTATTCTAGAAGAAATAATCTAGAAATTCATGGTATACCACAGATTCTGGGTAAAATTGATGAAGGAATTTATCGGTGTGGTCTGTCCTGGCAATGCTGCCCTAGATAAGAAGGACATTGATGTGGCTCATCGAATCCCAACTAGCAAACCAGAAATTCCTCGACCAGTCTTAGTTAAATTTGCGAATAGGTGGAAGAAGTAATTAAATAAAAAAGGAGCACAAGGATTTTTATAGCTGAATGATTAGGGACCGCAAATGTTCCAAATTGCAGAATTTATATCAGTGAAAACCTTGTTCCGAGAAATAAGACCTTATACAAGAAGCTAAAGGACATGCTACCCCATTCATAGTTTATATGAAACAGGGACTTAAAAATCTTCGCAAGAAAGACTGAAGAAGATCCTACTATATATGTAATAACTAAAGTGGACCTGAAAACGTATCTAACTAGTTTAGGGATCAACGTAACTTAAAATGTTTAGGTTAAATTTCTTACTTAGTAGCCTACCTTATATTATTCTCGGATATTTACAACGTACTCATAGAGGGCGATACTAATATAGATATTTTACTATGTAAATTACACTGTAAAAGAATGTCGGCATACAACAGTTCAGGAGTTTCATACAAGAAAAAGAATGTATTATTTTGTAAATTCCCCAAACTTAATATCATTGAATGTATAAGAAACAAAGTTGACGATGTTCCCAATTATATAATCCAATTTTATTGTTATCTGTAAAACATGGCTAGATGATGAATCTGATGAATTTGATGAAATATAAAATGTTGAACATTTTTATGGACATTAGGAAGAAATGGAAGAAGTAGTCGAGGTCTTGCAATATATGTCCAAAGATCATGATTTGCTACATTAAAATTTAGAGTTGAAAACGGGTATTGTAACATTCCTCCAAAAGTCTACATGCTACTTAATTTACCTTTGTCGTCGACATCTGCATCGCTGCCATACTACCGACACCTCACACCGCCGCCTGTCATATTACTGAACGAAGTATGCCTCTGTCTCTTGGTTAACCGCGTCATCGTCACGATACGGCTGACGACTTTCTCGAATATTTTCGTACGTCTCCAGAAACTTCCACATGCTCTATATATACTGAGACATCCCGTCCATCCGCAACTACCTTGCCGCCCATTCCCGCAGTTCCTGGGCCCAAAACTGCGCCACCCTTAACTCCCCTCTAACCCATCCCTCTAATACTTGCGTAAACTTAATAGTCTCATAGGTTCCAAGTCCACACCCCGATACCCGATTCTCCATCATGGCATAGCTCCAGCCACCACCACGAAAAAAAATTGGAGATCTTTGCCGCACACTTTCATAACCGCTTCAACACCCATGTTGATTCCAATTTTGACCCCACCGACTCACAACTCTACCTTACCTTAGCCTCCTCCCCCCACTCACTCCCTCCACTTCCCATACACATTCCAATCACCCCTAGACATCCCCATCACACAGTATGAAATTCATTCTGTCCTCTATACATCCAGAACACCACCCCAGGACGTGATAAAACCCGTTACATTCATAGCCGTCAAACCCCATTACCCCTTACAACCATCCTGGCTATCCTCTACACCTTCAGCATCAGAACCGGATTTTAGCCCCCCACCTGGAAACACACAACCATGCTTCTCTTTCCAAAGGCAGGCAAACCGCCTTCCGTGGTTGATTCCTATCCCCCAATCACCCTCATCACTGTACTTGCCAAAATCGTAGACAAAATCTTAGTCCGTCGTCTCCACCTCCACCTCCAAAGTAACCATTTACTCACCCCTTCCCAGTTCAGATCCTGCCCTGGACAATCCACAACTGACCAACTCCTACGCATCATCCAGACCACTTCTAACAACTTCAACCGCGCCCGTCCTACACTCCTAATTACTTTTGACTCCGCCTCGCTTTTGACTTAATTTGGAACCCTGCACTCCTGTTCAAGCTTCTATTCTTTGCAATTCCAATTTCCTACATCCAGCTCATTTCATCCTACCTCTCCAATCGAACCACCCAGATCTCCATCAACCACCAGCTCTCCTCATCTCTTCCCCTCTCCCTGGGTGTTCCCCAAGGCTCTTCGCTCTCCACACTACTCTTCGTACTGTTCGTCGCTGACATTCCCCAACCCCCCCCCCGCCACTCCAACTGTTATAATATGCCAATGTCACTGCCATCCTTGCTCCACTTTACCCTATTCAGTCAAATAAACGCGAAGTTCAACCCTACATAAATTCCTTCATATCCTGGTGTGACCGATGTAACCTCAAACTTAATCTCAACAAAACCCAAGCCATTTCCTTCCATCGCCTTCGTGGCATGTCCAGCAGTACCCGTGACCCTAATCAACTTCAACTCCGCATCCTCAACACCCCCATCCGAACTCAACCCACCCTTAAGTACCTCGGCATACATTTTGATCAACACCTCACCGTCCGTCCACATTTCCTTCACCTCAAAACCAAGACTGCCACCCGTGCTCGCCTGGTGCGTCGCTTGGCCAGCACCCGGTGGGGTCTGAATTCCCCCCTCCTCATCCTCACCTACAGGACCTTTCTTCGACCCCCTGTCACCTGGGCAGCCGTCGCCCATTCCCACCCGAACCTCTTCCGCCCTTTCCTTTCCATCGAACGTCATACTGTCCGCCATGCTCTCCGCTTTCCGATCACCTACCACATATCCGACCTCTACGACATCTTCCCCTCCCAAAACTCTATACCTACGTCCTCACCCAAGTCCAACGCGCAATCCAACGAGCCCTCACCCGAGATCGTCCCTTCTTGACCCACCTCATCCATAGTCCAACCCTTCCCTCCCCGCACATCGTCCAGAACCCCTATCACCTGTTTCGTTCCCTCCCCCCTCCCTATGATGATGACTAGCCAGAGACTGTGACGGGAACCCTTATGCCGATTTGTACCCGCCCCTACATATAACACTTACATCCACTACAGAACCCAGCAGGGTGTTTTCTCATGCATAGGGGACCATGATGGCGACCTCTCCGTTCACCTTCCATATCATTTTGCACATAAACCATTCAGTTCAGTTATATGTATTTACTGTAGCAAATAAAATGTAAGTTTATTCTATGTCTATTCCCTGTATATTCCTCTTTTCTTCCACAACATACGTCCCATAGTTATCCAACATAAATATATAATCCTTATAATATGATCTATCATTCCAGTATGTAATGTATAGTAATTAATTAAGTATATTATATTTCTACTCACATATCTAATTTTTGAACTATTATTATTATTATTATTATTATTATTATTATTATTATTATTATTATTATTATTATTATACTATACTATACTATACTCTTACATGATACTGTACATATAAAAATTCATTAATAGACAGTTATGTATATTCAATACTCTACTGTAAATCATATTATTATATAGTCTGATATGATTCTGCACTTGGAAATTACAAAAAAAAAGCATAATAATCCGCGCACACCTCCTCATTCCTCACTTTAAATTACCCTCCTCCTTACATCATTGCTCCTTTCCCACCGCACCGAAACTCCTGGCCAGGGTGAAGGCGTAATCTTCAAGGCGGCCCGCCCTTCTCCTTCAGGGAGGGGAATGTAAACAGGAAGAAAAATCTTCCCCTCCCTTCCTCAATCCAGTCTTGACAGCAGTGTGTGTGGAGAGCTCAACATCTCGCAGTATCGCGTGCTGGTCACATCTTATTATCATCCTGCACCCAGGACTTTATATTTGGAGGCACTTAGTGAGCAACTACGTTTTATTATTTTTTGGGACTTAGTTTTCCGGAACTTTTTCCGGATCTGCCACCTCTTTCCTCTACTACTACCTAAATGTTTTCATTCCTCCCCTGAAGGGGGAGGCGAGCCTCTTAGACGGTGACGCCGTCTCTCAGGCCGGGAGATTTGTTACGGTGAAGGAGATGCTCGGAGAAGGTGAGGTGGTTGGCGGCCGCGGCCTATACTAGGAACTAGTGCAGGAGAATGGAAAACCACGGAAAACCACTCTCAAAACAGCCGAAGGTAGGGACCAGCCGTGAGGTCCAGCCCTGTCCCGTCTCCGAATGCAGAGGCGTAGAGCCATAGTAGAGCCGTGACCACCCCTCCTCTGCTCAGATGGCCGGTCAGAGTTCAGAGCTGTTGGACCACGGACCAGCTGTGGCCGCTTACAGGCCGAGACCCACTCTGCGACGCTCTCGCCTCTGTCTGTCTGTCTGTCTATCTAAAAAAAGTTTTCACGTTACGCCTTCTCTCTATCCAGGAGAATAGGCGGGGTGGAGGTGAGTTGTGGGATGGATTGAGGTGGCTGGGTGGAGATTTGAAGGGTTGTAGAGGAGAGAGGGGCGTCTCTTTATTAACTGTTTTAGGGAAACATTCAGATTTACATGCAAGTAAAATTATTAACATATTCATGAAATAAAATACTCAATCGTCGAACTATGTACTCACACTTAGTTCTTAACTGATTACTTACACATACAGTATTTGATGGGCGCCAGTTACAACTCAATGCAGCAATAATAGAATGGGAGTCTTGAATATATCTACGGTGTAGGGTAATAAGCTTACTTTTGACAGCGTAACATATAGGTTCTAGGAAAAGGATATTGTCGTTTTGTTTCCCCATTAAAATTGAGGTTATCTAATTTTGCCATTGAAACAAAGTGATAAATTAATTTGATATTGAACAAAATATGTTATTTAAATTTTTTCTTAAAACAGTAAGACTTGCTGCGGTAAAACAGATGAGAATACAAAATTATGCCATTACGACTGAAAGAAACTAGGCATTAAATTTGAATTCCTCTTGACCGGACATTTAAAAGTTGTACAAGAAATGTATCCTTCACTGGTTCACTTTACAGTACCTCGAACACTTTGAGTGTTATTACGACGTATTCCTTTGAATCGTTATCCTGTAGGTATCTCAAGCCTAATTTGGTGATGTTTCCTTTTTGTTTCACTGACGAGATACAGCATGGCTTGAAATTAGACTCACACTTCACAGTCAACTTTACAAGTAATTCACTGATAACTGTTAATCTGAATTGCGGCAACTCAATATTCAGCGGTCAACGCACTGACACAAAAACGCGACCGATCAGATATACGAAACACACTCCAAACATTTAATCCATATGGTGACTGACGACTAAGGATCCATGTGACTGTTGTTTCTTCATCTCACAGACTGACTACTACCATCTCAATAGTACTCCGTATGACAAGGCTCTGTATCTAACTGACTTCATAGCAAGTCTCTCCGTTCAACTCCTTCATCCAACTGCTTCCAACTAACTGACCGACTGAGGCCTTTCAATCCAAATGACTGCCTCTATAAGACACTGGTCCTAGTATATATAGCCATTAGTTGACACCCAGTCCGACTCGTTGGTTGAATGGTCAGCGTACTGGCCTTCGGTTCGGAGGGTCCCTGGTTCAATTCCCGGCCGGGTCGGGGATTTTAACCTTCATTGGTTAATTCCAATGGCCCGGGGGCTGGGTGTTTGTGTTGTCCCCAACATCCCTGTAACTCACACAACACACTTAACACTATCCTCCACCACAATAACACGCAGTTACCTACACATGGCAGATCCCACCCACCCTCATCGGAGGGACTGCCTTACAAGCGCTGCACTCGGCTAGAAATAACCACACGAAATTTTTTAGTTGACAACCACACGTAATCTCTAAGAACAGCGATGATGTCACGCCCACCCAACTCAAAGTGTTGCAGGTTGTTGTGAAAAAGCCTAAAGCGAAGTAGGTGTTTCCTAAAATGATGTCATATCTAAATGCATACAATGACAGAGCGATGACTCGACCGTTATGGTAGCAGTATTGCAGTATGTTGTAATGTCAACAGTTATTTCACACAATATATCTATATCTGATATTATGCAGCAACTCTTACTTTACATAATCAATAACTACATAGCAAAATCAGATTGCAGAATTGAATTAAAGAATAATAATAGTTACAATAATAGTAACAATAATCATACAGATACAATATTATTATTAATAATACAGATATAATAATAATAATAATAATAATAATAATAATAATAATAATAATAATAATAATAATAATAATAATAATAATAATAATAATAATACACTATAATCTTGTAACGGGATTTGAACAATTCGCCTCCCTCATAAATGAATCGAAGAACAAAGAATCGATTGATTTATGAATAACATAATATATACAACAGTAAAATTGTCACATATAAACACTTTTAAAATAGTATACAACAATTTTTTTACACATCAATACATTTTATAAAATATCACTTATATGAAAACTCTTCTCGCACATTGTCATCATAGATAACTCTTAAGTGTCCCGTTCTCTCCTTATCATACAATTCACAAGAATATAGCACTGGAATTAACACATACAAATAATTTTACATGAATATACAACATTCTTTTTACAATATATCAATACTTTTTTATTAAATATCACTTATATGAAAACTCTTCTCGCACATTGTCATCATAGATAACTGTCCCATTCTCTCCTTATCATACAATTCATGACAATATAGCACTAATTTTCCCATGTAGTGGAGTTCAGTGCACCAATACGATACTTGTTTCACACGCAAATTCACAGATGCTAGTTTTATTTTGCCAGTTTCTTACAAAAAACAATCATCTTACTAATATCACAACAAATCTCACGTGAAGTATTTCCTTAGATTTCTAATCTTGTAAGTACGGACAATATTCCCTTCCTTATCTTTTAAGGAAAATGCACACTTCCCGATACGGTTCACAATCGTGAAATACCCCCGATACAAAAGAAAGAATTTAGACGTATTTCCCGCCTCTGCAGATGATGGGATTGGAACTCTGAGTAGCACCTTGTCACCCAAACTGAATTCGTCCAATTTTGCCCTTTTCTGCTGGTGAATGCGTTTATTGCCTGCTTTGATTAAATTTTCCCTGGCCAGCTGGATATAATAATCCTTAGATTTTCCCTCTCCCAAGTCTAAACCCAGCATACTTGCAATTTGATCCGTTGGCTTCCTACCATAATGAATTTCATAAGGCGTACATTCCGTAGTATTGCTGATGAACAGTCCTACCCAATACTCTGCCCTTCCCATTTTAACACTCGTCAAATACACTTTATAATCTCCTATCTCTTCCTCGTTATCTCCCCTTACCCGAATATCACTTACTCCTAGCACATCCAGATGCATCCTCTTTGCTGACTCAGCCAGTTCTACTTTCTCCCATAAGCCCCTTTAATATTGATAGCTCCCCATAGAATTCTATTTCGTTCGCCAAGTTGTTTCCAGGGAGTCCTTCGCCTGTCAAATGGGAGTGTGACTCCGTTACTCCCATAGGTCCGAAGCTTGCTTAAAATGTTCTCAGCTCGATAAATTCGTGAAGCAGGATGGTACCCTACTTACACATAGTCCTAGTGAGGATCTCTCCTCTAACGGATTAGGGACCATCGGTGGATTGTATAGCCCTAGCCGCCTGAGCAAAAGGATGGTCATAACTCAGAATATGTCCGAGATGCCCACTCCCATCCCGTAGCAACTGCTATCCCGACTCTCAGGACCACATTCTAGGCCACTCAGCCGTTGCCCATGGTTCACGAACTAGGACGTGACTATAGTCATCACACCATGAACCATTAATACACTAATAAAATATTACTAGTAGTACGTTGTAATAAATACAGTGCGTGCGTACGCTATATATACCATCACAGATTCATGCAGTTCAACAAATTGGAAGACATGTTTCAGGATATGAAGAAACCATTTTCCGTTGATCCTCTAGGGTATTGGTGTACCAAAGCAACTGAACTGTGGAACTTTGATAAGGCAGTGTTACAGATTGAATGTTACAGCTGAAGATGATAGGAAAGAAAGGGAGGGAAATTTGACGTGTCCTTTTGGCTCTCACGAAAGAGGTTCGTACCCTAACTTGCGCAAGGTTTCGAAATATGCGCATAACCATTGCTGGAAGTTTATACACTCCAGATTTCACAAAAAAAGACATGCCTCTTCTTTCACTGATGAGGTTGGGTGAGTGAATTTTATATTTCAATCGTTCATATTGTCACTGATCGAGCCTCCGTTCTGACCCGGTCAAATTACTGGAAACAGGCTGTGGATTTTCATTTCCATATTGTCATTGAATTTAAAATAACTTTGTTTTGTAATTTTGTTTCTATGTGAATATATTGTATTTAAACACTGCACTGGTTGAAAATGTAAGAACTGCACAGAAGTACAGTGTCACAGTTTTCTGTAATTATTATACAGATTAACCAATCACCGTAAGCGAGATCAGCACCTGTCTTACTTAGCCAGATACTTAGACCCCAGACCCTCTTTACTGCAGTGTTACCATCAAACTCTCCGACTCGTTGGCTGAATGGTCAACGTACTCGCCTTCGGTTCAGAGGGTCCCGCGTTCGATTCCCGGTCGGGTCAGGGATTTTAACCTTAATTGCTTAATTCCAATGGCTCGGGGGATGGGCGTGTGTGGCGTATTCAAAATTAGAAATAATCCTAGGTAAGGCTCTCATCTTCACAGACATGTAGGTCGCCTTATAGGCCGTCTACTAGAAAAAGACCTGCACCAGGCCTCTCCGGAGGCCATACGCCATTATTATTACCATCAAACTGGACCCCAGGAAAAACGAGGACTCCTGACCTAAACAATGAGCATTAAATCATTAAGTTCTAAAGTGTGGCCGGCCCCGTGGTGTAGGGGTAGCGTGCCTGCCTCTTACTCAGAGGCCCCGGGTTCGATTCCCGGCCTGGCCAGGAATCTTTACCTGGACCTGAAGGCTGGTTCGAGGTCCACTCAGCCTACGTGATTAGAATTGAGGAGCTATCTGACGGTGAGATAGCGGCCCCGGTCTAGAACGCCAAGAATAACGGCCGAGAGGATCCGTCGTGCTGACCACACGACACCTCGTAATCTGCAGGCTTTCGGGCTGAGCAGCGGTCGCTTGGTAAACCAAAGCCCTTCAAGGGCTGTAGTGTCATGGGGTGTGGTTTGGTTTGGTTTGGTTCTAAAGTGTGGCTTAGCCTTCTCGGGTAACACCACCATAATAGCGCCCAGGCTGTTATGAGATATGTGGAAGAAAATATTTTCTTTAGGCATATTTTCCTGATGTTCTACGGGCAATATCGTAAGACAAGTGAGTTTAATGATGCCAGAGCAATACGGATATGTTACCGTAAATAAATGGCTGGTTCATATACAGCATAATTTTAACATTAATCAGTTAATATGTTGTAAATGCTCATTTAAAATTTCTTGTTGAAATTTTATTTTGTGATGAGGTTATTAATTTTGCAATACTTAGTATTTTCGTTCCTATGCACAAAATGGTCCAAAAGAAGTGTGCATCACAATTCTCGCTTGGAGGTGTGTTGTAAGAGTTGTGTAGTTGAAGGCTTATTTTACAGCGTACTGTATATCTGTACAACATTCGAGAGTTTGAGCTTGGTGAAAGTGTAGCAAGCTGACACACTGTACCTAGATCCACACTCTATTTCTTGCCGGTAGTAGTGAGTCACCTCGGTTTTGTACAATAAGGTGTTCTTTTGTTAACTGTTTAAGGTCGACGTAGTGGTCGGGAACATGTAGGACTACTTTATTTGTAATGGCTTTAATTAATCCTGGATGAGTAAGGTGTACGTGTTAGAGCACTATGAGTGTGCGAACCCCACATATTAAAAGTTTAAAAATAATTAGACGAAACATTTTGAATTTTCCTTTAATAAACTGAAGTTACTAACCTAACATTATATTATCAATTTAATGAAAAGAATATTATGTTAAAAAATTATAGCCAGTACATAAAACACAAAAAATGGTCGCACTGAGCTCGATAGCTGCAGTCGCTTAAGTGCGGTCAGTATCCAGTATTCGGGAGATAGTTGGTTCGAACCCCACTATCGGCAGCCCTGAAAATGGTTTTCCGTGGTTTCCCATTTTCACACCAGGCAAATGCTGGGGCTGTACCTTAATTAAGGCCACGGCCGCTTCCTTCCCACTCCTAGCCCTTCCTTGTCCCATCGTCGCCATAAGACCTAACTGTGTCGGTGCGATGTAAAGCAAAAAAAAAAAAAAAAAAAAAAAAAAAAAAAAAATTGGTCGCAAAAGAAGGTTCTAAAACGAACTTTTCAGAAATGACGTCACACATTTCAGCTAATACAGCTATTGCAGGTAATCACTTTGTGTTCCCGACATACCTGCCTGTTTCAAACACCACAGAAAACTTTGGTTTTGCGGTCTTTACTCCTCGAACAGGCATAGCATTTTCCTTGATCCAAAAGGCCTCTGAGTTGGAGCTCTGACTGGAACTTTCTTACCTAGCTGCACTGCAAGTGCTGTCTTCATGGGACAATTTCCATCAGAAATCCATGGAACCATCAACTGCTCTCATAATATCGTCTTCAAATTCTTCCGTCAATAACACGTTTATGTCACTGGCAGAGAGCTTCTTTGTCATCACTGTTTTGTATTACACAATTCTATCACGAAAACATGTACAATAAATGTATAATAAACAGTTCAATGGAATTGCATAAGAAAAAGTATCACTTTGAGTAAGCTGGGGCTTAGAAGTTGCCCCAAGGTCAGTGTTCAGACAACTGATAAACACACAAACCGCAGGTCACAGTGGCAATGACTACATGCTAGCGAGACAAACAAAGTCAGGCAATATGAAGTAATTCAATGCTACAAACTTCAAACCACCCCAGAATAAAAATGCTCTGGGCTGTGCCTGCACCCCCACCTTACTCATCTGGGGTTGGCATACAGTCCCATCATTTGACTGCTGAAACTAAGCAAGATACCAACGATGGGGTTTTGAACCCACCAATTCTCGATCGTTAGCCTGCAGCAGTATGGGTTGTTTCTCACAGCTAACTCGATCGGTGTATATATACAGCGTGTCCGGCTTGAATGTATAATAAAATAAAAATTAATATCTTGAGAAGTTATATAATCATTGAGTGTTTGTTTCTAGAAGAAGGGAAACTTAAAATGTTTCTTTACATACCTCGATATGCGCTTTACACCTCGATATGCGCCTCTTTAGTGGTGCGGTAGACGCCGAATATGTTTGGCACTCCTCCCCCCCACCCCACCCCGCCCCCTTCCATCAGCGATCTTGGAGTTGTGGCCCGATGTCGACAACGATCTGCCAGTTTCCCGAAAGCGTATGTGCCATTTTCTGATTGCTATGTACGTGGGGAACATCGTCACTTTGTTGCAGTTTTTTATGGCTTTCGGGACAAAGCCTACTCAGTCAGTGAATTATGTAAGGAATTGATTTATAGGAATGTATTTATTTTATTTGTTGTTGGGATACATGAGTGATGGAGAGATGGACTCACTTCTCGTCATAAGGCCCTTTATGACTTCCAGTGGTACGTGTGAGTAGGCCATGGAACAGAAGGAGGTAGGAGTGTTGTAGTTCTGGTAGGGTAAGATCGATGCTAGGTGAAGGTTTTATGTACGCAGTCCAATATGAGAAAGAAATGCATATAACTCAAGGTAGGCAGATTGGTCACTTTTGTGGAGATTTGACGAAACAATAGGTGGTCTTTGGTATCTCAATGAAAATAATTCCTGTAGTAGATAAGTAGTGCGAACAAAGTGGTGTAGACATCCAAAGAATAGTTGCAGTTAATATTCCAGCCGAAAACGGCGTTGTTAGAGCTTAACAGACACGTGCTATGTTGCGCAGTCGTTTGGGCTGTGTAATCTTCAAAAAAGAGATACAGAGGGGACACTTATCTCGCAGGCCAGCTGTATGTTGATATGCTTACTTAATTAAAAATTCACACGTTAAATGCGATTTTCACATTTAAATGCAGCATTCGAGCAACTATCACAAATGATACATCTATATAAGTTATATAAAAGAACGTGTCCTGACTGACTGATCCATCATCGCCGAGCCAAAACTACTGGACATAAAGAAATTAAATTTTGGGGATACATTCATATTAACATGTAGGTGCTCGCTAAGGGAGAATTTTTGCATATTCCGTTGCTAAGGGGGTTAAAAGGGGGGTTAATTTTTAAAATGAGTGTATCTATATCTCAAAATTTTAAAGGTTTACACATGTAAAATTTAGAATCTCCTTTAAAAATAAAGAAATACGTATTTTTTGTATTTGGAAAATCTTAATAATGGGGGAGGGGGTGAAAAGGGGGGTGAATTTTGAAAATGAATGTATTTATATCTCATAACTTTAAAAATGTACAGATGTAAAAACTGGTATTTGGAATCGCCTTTAAAAATAAAGAAACACGAATTTTTTGTTTTCGGAAAATCCAAATAGGAGGGGTGAAAAATGGTTGAATGCCTTTAATGAGGATACTTATATCTCAGAAACTGAAGATATTACAGACCTGAAAATTGGTATTTGGGATCTCCTTTAAAAATTAAAAGAAAAACATGTACTTTTTGTTTTTGGAAAATCCAAATAGTGGGAGGTTAAAAAGGGGGTGAATTTTGAAAATGAGTGTGTATATATCTCAAAACATTAAAAGTTTACAGATGTAAAAATGAATGTTTAGAATCACCTCTCAAAATAAAGAAACATGTATTTTTTGTTTCCTAAAAATCCCAATAGGAGGGGTGAAAAAGGGTGAATAAGGGGTTGAAAACTTTTAATGTGGATAATTATATCTCAGAAACTGACGATATTACAGACCTGAAAATTGGTATATGGAATCTCATTTAAAAATAAAGAAACACGTATTTTTTGTTTCAGGAAAATCCAATTATTGGGGGTTAACCGGGAGTGACAAATTGGGGTTAATTTTTAGAAAGATTATATCTTCAGTATATCTCAGAAACGTAAAATGTTACAGACGTAAAAATTGATATATGGAATCTCCTCTAAAAGTAAAGAAACATAGGTCATTTGTTTCTGGAAACTCCACTTAAGGGGAGCTAAAAAGTGGGAGCAATTTTAAAATGAGAATTTCTACAGTATATCTCGTAAACTTAACATGTTACAGAATTGACAAATGGTATTTTTTATCTCTATTAAAAATAAAGAAACGTGTTTTTTTAGTTTTCGGAAAATCCACTTGGGTGGGGGTAAATGTGACTGAAAATTGGGTTGAATTCTTTTAATTAGGATACTGATATCTCAAAAGCTGAATATGTTACAGACGTGGAATTTGCTTTAAAAGTAAAGAAACACGTATTCTGGGAAAATGCAATGAATGGGGCGGGGGGGGGGGGTAGGTGAAAGAATTGAAAAATTAATTGAATTAATTGTATGAAGATACTTACTACTAATAAAAACTAAAGTTGTTACAGACGTGAAAATTGGTATTTGGATCTCCTTTAAAAACAAAGAAAAAACGCGCATTTGGGGGGGGAGGGGGAGAATCATCTTGGGGGGCGGGAGTGAAAAGGAGTTAAACTCCTCTCATGAGGACACATGTCTTAAAACTGAAGATGTTAGAGTCGTGATAGTTGGTTTTTAGAATATCCTTTACTATTAAAGAAACAAGTATTTTTGCCGGAAAATTCACTTGAGGGGGGTAGTGTGAAAGGAAGTGAAAGAAAAGGTAATTATGTTTATGGGGATACTTATATCTCAAAACTGAAAGTAACAGACGTGAAAATTGGTATTTGGAATCTCCTTTCATCAAAAAGAAACGCGCCTCCTTTGGTGGTGTGGGGGGAGGGGGTAAATCAACTTAACGGCGGAGGGGTGAAAAAAGAGGTGAGACCAATTGATTTTACCGTTCATAACGTACTTATAAGGAGCCTTCGTGGCTCACGCGGCAGCTCGCCACCTCTCACCGCTGGATTCCGTGGTTCAAATCCCTGTGACTCCATGTGAGATTTGTGCTGGACAAAGCGGAGGCGGGACAGGTTTTTATCCGGGTACTCCGGTTTTCCCTTTCATCATTCATTCCGGCAACACTGTCCAACATCATTTCATTTGTCATTCATTAATCATTGCCCCAGAGGAGTCCGACCGGCCTCGGCAGCCAGCACAATTCCTATCTTCGCCGCTAGATGGGGGCTTTATTCATTCCATTCTTGACCCGGTCGAATGACTGGAAACAGGTTGTGGATTTTCTATGTACTTATTCTGATCATAAACCGATCATTTTTAATCTTTCCTGGGTTCGTTTTCAAGAGCCATCTTTTCCTTTGGAGAATGTTCTTAGATTACAGTAAATTCTCCTGGCATATAAATAAAAATTTAAACACTTTTGAAATAAATGATAGGAATGAGATTGACCGTCCAATTGTGCACCTCTATAATAAGATCAGTAATGCACGGAAGTATGTCATTCGTATCGCCAGAAATTCCGCGCACTTGCCTACGCGCGACAATGGTGCTGGTCACATTGTCAACAATGACAATGGCAGCAGATATGATTTACCGCCAAGTAGCCGTCTTGCATCTTGCTGTGGGGTCCAGAACAACAACAACAACAACAACAATAATAATAATAATAATAATAATAATAATAATAATAATAATGTCTTGGACCGTCGTCAAAATGTGCGGACCGCACTGAAAATGTGTCCTGGAGGGGTAATGACTACGAATGCAGTCCGGCCGCGGGTTCAGTACAGCCAAGGCACCCAAGACGACACCACGTCGGATCTCCTCAAGGGTTTGATCTATATTAAAAATGCTTATAGGAAAAGATGGCAAAGATTTAGGGATCCAACTGACCGGGTGGAATACCTGGACATAGCCCGGGAAGTACGAAATCGATTGCTGGAAAGAAAGATTGAAGAATGGATGGAACTTTGCCGTAATCTCTCAGAAAAGGAGTCAGATCGCAAATTTTGGCGGATTCTCTCAGAAAACGGGTCAGATCGCGAATTTCGACGGATTATAAATATAATACGTAAAGCATCAAATTATAAATTTCAGTATAATAGCGTAGCGAAGCACGGGCATCTTGCTAGTCTGCAATAGAACAAAACACGTGGAGAGATGTGGAATGCGGTTCCGACGTCTGTTGCGCCATTAATGGTGCGCATATCGAGGTATATTAAACAAATGAACAACATTTTGAGTTTCTCTACTTGTAGAAAGAAACCACCAATAATTATCTCTATTACTTCTCAATATATTAATATTTATTATAGTACACATTTAAGCCGGACAATCTCTATAATACTTTAATATAGAAAATGACTTCAAATGGGCCTGCGATAAGACAGTCTAGATAAATACACGTACTAGTGAGAATAGAGATGGTTTGTCAGAAGTCACATTGAGAGGAAGATCTCCTTCACTATTGAAATTTATTCCAGTTTTCGACCATTTCCCAATGGTAGAGTTCTTTTCGCACCTACGAACAAACGATAAACGGTGCCGTATTTCACTTGATGAATTTCCTTGATGTGTAAGAACACTGGTAAGCAAGCGGGCTGTTTCTCGAGGTTCATGTCTTGAAGCTGTTGTTCGTTAAATTCTAACCGTATTTTTGCGCCGAAAATGAGTGCTATTCACTTACCTTATTACTTCCCAATTTTTCCCCAACAACCTATAACTTATCTTATTTTCACCTAACATGTTGTGTGATGTTTTGGCCTAAAACAGAAGATCCTTCTCGTGCAGAGATTATCTCACTAGGAAATCTTACGTTAGGTAGCAATGGTTTCCAGATAAAATTAAACTGCCAGGCGTCAACAAATTTATGGCTGTTCCTTTGAGTGTCGGAAACTTATTTGAGTGGAAGCGGAAAAGAATATGGGCGGTAAAATGTCTGTAAAAATTAACAATCTATGCTTAAAGATTGATTGCTCAGAAATTCCCATTGCTTTTACTGACGGGCAGAATAATAACTGATAATAAACAAACTATCTCCTTTTCTGGATAAACCATAGTAGGGAATTCAAGATAGTGGGTTTGAACCCTACTGTCGGCACCCCTGGAGACGATTTTCCTTGGCATCCCACATTCAAACTAGGCAAACGCTGGGGCTGTATGTTAACTAAGGCAACGGCCGCTTATTCCCACTCCTAGCCCTTTCCTATCCCATCGTTGCCGTAAGACCTATCTGTGTCGGTGCGACGTAAAGCCAATTGTAGAGGAAATTCAAATAACTTCTCAATGGTCGTGCATATAATAATAAGGAAAATTAACCAGCTTGGTGTTATTGTTGGATTGTGTAATAATAATAATAATAATAATAATAATAATAATAATAATAATAATAATAATAATAATAACCAGATTGAGCAGTGCACTCGAACACCTTTTCGCTGGACCCAGAAAATTAGCAACGATCTCAGCTAGAAGGGAGCGAAGATGTCTATGAATTATGAGGAATGTTATGTTGTCATTATCACAGCTTCTGCACACATGTCTTCTCCTCCTTATCCGCCGCTTTTCCCACACTCTGATGGAGTCACAGGTGTGATATGTAAAGCACATGTGGACCTAGCCCAATTTTACGCCCGGATAACCTTCCTGACCCCAACCCCATTTGGAAAGACGTAATCACTATTGCGTGTTTCTGTGTTGGTTGACGGTGTGGTGTGCTGTGCGTGAATGAAGATTTGTATATTAAGGCGAAAACAAACACCCAGTCCAAGAACCAGAGGAATAAAACAGACGCGGCTAAAATATTGACCCGGTCGAGAATCAAAAGAGGGACCCTCTGAATCGATCGCCTCAGATCTGACTATTCAGCAAAAGAGCCAGGCAGGTTTTCCACACACATATTCGCAAAAGAAATTCATGAACTAATCGTGATAAAAATATCGTTTAGTGCTAATGTACTCGTCTGACTCCTTGGCTGAATTGTCAGCGCTGATGCCTCCAGTTCAGACTGAGTCGGGGATTTTAAGTGCGTGCGATTAATTCTTCTGGGTCAATAACTGGATGTTTGTGATTGTCCCAACACCCTCGTCATATTCAGACAACACACCACACTACCAACCACCACAAAAAGACGCAGTAGTGATTCCATCCCTGCATTATAGGGTTGATTTCAGGAAAGGCGTCCGACCGTAAATCAGGGTCAAGTCCACAACAAAGTTCACACCCACGACCTCACAGATGTGTAAAAATCGGTAGAATAGTAACAATAAGAAGAAGTAATCAAAATGGAGAAATAGTAAAATAGTTTGGCAAACATTCAGCTAGTTACAACAGCAGAGAGTACTGTCCAGTGGTAGTTTTACAGCAGGTAGATCTACAGTAATCGCACGTGACTTTTGCCGGTCAGGAACTGTCAACACTTTGTTCATTGAGTCAAATACTTTATTAAACAAGCCTCAAATCTCACAGCCCCCTATATGAGAAAGAATTACAACCAGTGCCAACTCTAATAATTGCAGGGTCCCGGAGCAGTTGACGCAAAGGAACTAACATACTGCAGAATTAAAAAATCCCCATCTTCATTGAAATTTGTTACAAACTTTATCGTTCTGCCTGCAAGCCTCTATGAGTGAATTAAGCGCCTCAGCAATCCTCAATTTGCAAGTAGCATTTCAGACTCGCCTAATTCTACACCTCGCACTTTGAATTCATTAAAAGCTGAACCTAACCATCCTTGCCTTGGTCTCCCTCTAACACCCTTACCTTCGAAGACCGAGTGTACTTCTCCAGAACTACCAAGTCTCCCACGTTGTGCGCGAGTCTCCCGCATTTAAGTCTACTTCAAGCTCACCTGCTTCGTCATCAAGATCTCACAAATAATAACGAAACAAGAGAATTAATTATTATTCTTTGTGCTTGGCAGTTACTACAGCTGTATTCCCCATGTAAACTTAATAATAATAATAATAATAATAATAATAATAATAATAATAATAATAATAATAATAATAATAATAATAATAATAATAATGTTTGTCTACCACTTAAACCCGTTTCCTAATGCGGGGTCAGGAATGAAGTGAGATGGGATTATATGGCATGATTTTTTACGGCTGGATACCCTTCCTGACTCCAACCTCAATTGATGGGCTAAATAATATTAAATGAAATTGGGTAAGGAGGTGGAAAGAATAGGCTGTGGCCTGTGAATAGGAACTGCCCCGGCATTTGACAGTTTGCCTGGAAGTGAAATTGGGAAATAACAGGAAACACTTCTCTGGACAGCCAACAGCGCTTTAACACGAGCGGCCACTCCGCTTAATAATAAGAAGAAGAAGAAGAAGAAGAAGAGGAAGAAGAATAATTTCGTGTGGTTATTTCTAGCCGAGTGCAGCCCTTGTAAGGCAGGCCTTCCAATGAGGGTGGGCGGCATCTACCATATGTAGGTAACTGCGTGTTATTGTGGTGGAGGATAGTGTTGTGTGTGGTGTGTGAGTTGCAGGGATGTTGGGGACAGCACAAACACCCAGCCCCCGGGCCATTGGAATTAACCAATGAAGGTTAAAATCCCCGACCCGGCCGGAAATCGAACCCAGGACCCTCTGAACCGAAGGCCAGTAAGCTGACCATTCAGCCAACGAGTCGGGAATAATAATAATAATAATAATAATAATAATAATAATAATAATAATAATAATAATAATAATAATAATGTTACTTGCTTTTCGCCACACTAACTACTTTTACGGTTTTCGGAGACGCCTAGGTGTCGGAATTTTTCCCACAGGAGTACTTCTACGTGCCGGTAAATCTACTGACACGAAACCCAGCCGACTGAGCCGGGATCAAACCCACCATCTTGAGCTCAGAAGGTCAGCGCTCTAATGTCGGCTATATAACCTTAACTGCTCTTGTTAAAATGTTTGTGGCAGTGTTACTACTGCTACTCGCATACCCCATTTTATTATGTTGTACCATTTGGCCGCGTTATTACGTATAGTTTCTCCATATCTTAGTTTGTTAAGTAGATGTGAATATTGTAAAGAATGAAATAGACAATGGAGAAATGAAGAGGTAGAACTTGCCATCGACAGATTGAAGAACAACGAGGCACCTGGGCCTGATGATATAAATGCAGAGCACATTAAAATGGCAAAACCAACTCTCTTGCAAAGGCTTCACAGGGTCATCTGTGAAATATGGAAAAATGAACGCTTACCTAGAGAATGGGAAGGAGGGTTGATCTGCCCAATACATAAGAAAGGAAATCTAATGGACTGTTTAAATTACAGGGGTATCATATTGCTGAACATAGGATATAAGATATTCTCCAATATATTGTATATGAGACTACTGCAACATGTAGAAGAGACAACAGGAAACTATCAATGTGGTTTCAGAAAGGGGAAGTCGACCACCGATCAGATACATGCGTTAAGATAGATCCTACAGAAGACCCGAGAGTACAAGATCACCACACACCACCTGTTTATCGATTTCAAATCAGCGTATGACAATATAAAACGGGATAAACTACTCAGTGCAATGCAAGAATTTGGTATCCCAGAAAAGCTAGTACCTTTAACAAGAGCATCTCTCAGTACAGTCGGATGTAGAGTTAAACTACAAGGAAACCTCTCAGAACCATTCTGCACACAAAAGGGGCTCAGACAGGGAGATGCATTGGCATGTTTACTGTTTAATGTTGCTCTGCAAAAGGTCATGCGAAACTCTGGAATTGAAAGGAGGGGTACAATATTTCATAAATCAGTACAAGTATTAGCATATGCTGACGACATTGACATTATTGGAAGAACAGAAAGGGATGTTAAGGAGGCACTTTCGAATTTACTACTCCAGAACTATCAAGTCACCCACGTTTTGCGCGAGTCTCCCGCATTTAAGTCTATTTCACGCTCACCTGCTTCGTCATCAAGATCTCACAAATAATTACGAAAAAAAGAGAATTAATTATTATTCTTTGTACTTGACAGTTACTACAGCTGTATTCCCTATGTAAACTTAATAATAATAATAATAATAATAATAATAATAATAATAATAATAATAATAATAATAATAATAATAATAATAATTGTCTACCCCTTAAACCCGTTTCCCGATGCGGGGTCAGGAATGAAGTGAGATGGGATTATATGGCATGCTGAATCAAAACAGATGGGACTCACGGTAAATGAGAAAAAGACAAAATATATGGTGGTGTCAGAAAATTCGTCAAGACTGAAATGCCTTGAGATCGATGGCTATAAATTTGAAAAGGTGACTAAATTTGAGTATTTAGGGTCGCTGATGACATCAGACAACAAGGTCAGTGCAGAAATACACCATAGAATACTAAAGCAAATAGATGTTACCATGGACTAAAAAGAAACCTAACGTCATGCTACACAAGCCGTAGCTCTAAGGTTAAAATGTATAAGACCCTAATAAGACCAATTCTATTATATGGCTCAGAAACTTGGGCTTTTGGGACAACTGACATGAGCAGAGTGGCCATATTTGAGAGGAAGATCTTACTGAAGATTTACGGAGCAGTCAATGATCACGGATGCAGGCGTGCAAGGTACAATCATGAACGTGATATTGTAAGCGAAATCAAATCAAGAAGAGTGAGATGGCTTGGGCATGTGCATAGATAGGATGAAAATGATCCTTGTAGGAAGGTGACATTTACAGAACCTTATGGCACCAGAAGAGTGGGACGACCGCTACTGAGATGGCTGGATGGAGTGGAGAAGGATCTAAGGGGAGCTGGAGTCAGAGGATGGAGGACGAAAACAGAGGATAGGGACAGCTGGAGGCATGTTATTGAGGCGGTCAAGGCTGGAACCCGGCTGTAGAACCAAATAAGAAGAAGAAAGAATAAAATAAGTTATGTCAAACTCGTGTGACAAGATCGTAGTACCGAGACAGCATCAACTCCGTTACTGACGTATAAAGGACCATACATATATAAATCGGGTTTTCAGAAAGAGTGGGGTTTGGAATGGTCACTCATTCGGCCTGCAACAAGTAAAGAATCTTCATTTCTGTGCATAATTTGCATGAAGGAAGAAGGAAGTCAGTTGTGGTCATCAAGGAAGAAAAGACGTTGAACGCCATGTTGCTTCTTTTTACGATTTGCTTTACGTTGCGCCGATACAGATAGGTCTTATGGCGACGCTGAGATAGGGAAGGAAGCGACCTGGCCTTAATTAAGCTACAGCCTGGTGTGGAAATATGAAAACCATTTTCAGGGCTGCCGAATGCAAGCTGATAGTTACGTGACCCAAACCAACATGGAGCTTTCCTCGGAAATAAAACAGAAAACTCCCAGCTGTACGATTAAGTAACAAAACTGAGGTAAGGTTTGCGCACTGATTAATGCAACAACACATTTCGCTGGCATTTGCAGATCATTTAGCTCGTGTCATTAAACGTAATTTTGAAGAGAGTGATGTAGGAAAAATATACTTTTTGTTGCAGAACAAAGAATGCATGTATTTTGAATGGTGCACTAACACCTTACTACCGAGAACGTTTAGTTGACAAGATGAAAAGTCACTATTTTTCTTTGGCTGTTGATGGCTCAAGTGACTCGAATCTAAAAGACCTTTCGAATATTTGGTACCAATTGCCAACATTTTTATTTTTGTATATCGTCGTTGCCGGGACGTAACCTCCTATGTGATAATATTTTTGGAGATATACTCACCCGCAGCACATACATTATGAAGAGCGAGAATGCCTTGACAGCATTCACACAATATTGTACCTTAGATGACAGAACATTATTGGCCAAAGTTCTAAGCTAAAATATTTCACACAGGAGGTTTTGTCCCGGCAGCGACGATATCTTTATATCTGAATTCATCTCTCTTCCGTTTTGACTCAGTCAATTTATAAATGTTAGGTTCTTCACTCTGAAGAAAATAACAGTTGTAAATTGCCAAATGGTTGTAACGGATTTACTACACACGTGTACTACAAGAGGTATTAAACCAGGAAGTGCGGGAGAAATTTTCAGGTAGTTTAATGTCACTTCAAAGAAACTACATCCCCTGGAGCATCTGTTGTTGGTTCTCAAAAGACAATGCCAGTGCAAACATCGGTAAACCCATGACCATAAAATCAAAAGTATAGCAGGAAAACAGTGCAGTATGGGATGTCCTTGTCATATTCTTCATAACCCAGCATCCAAAGCAATGCCAGACTTTGCATCTCTTTGTGACTTCAAGTGCGAAGACTTCTTGATTGACTTATTGTATTGGTTTGACAAAAGCACGAATAGTAAAGTAGTTCCACCAGAGTTCTGCAATTTGTGTGACACAGAACACGGGAAGATTCTAAAACACATAACTGTCAGCAAATTATCTGTTGAAAAGGTTGTAGAATCAATACTCGGCATAGAAATCCTACTTTTTGTCCGAGGATGACTTGCAAGATTTCAAAGACTTCACAAAATCTTTTCAGACGCGACAAATGAGGTTCATTTATTTTTCATCCAAGCATTGATTTTTGTTTTCACAACATTTAGTAAATTGTTCCATATAGATAGTCATCGTGTTTGTGTTCTTCGTGACGAAGTTATTTCTTTCATGAAAGGTATGACCTCGTAGTTTATGAGAGTCCAAGAATTGAAAGAATGTCTGGAAGAAGAAGACTTTCGAAATTTGCTCGAAACACAAGATTAACATTTATCTGATTCAGAACTATTTATAGGGTTCATGGCAAAGCGCAAACTACAAAGTTCAACGATGGGGACATCTCCAACAATAATGTTGCGACGTTTTACCAGGATATTCTCTCACAAAGCTGCAGCCTATTCAGCTGCAAATCCACTCATCAACGATGAAGTGGTGAAGTGTTCAAAGTTAATTAATTTTAAATACAAAATGAATGTCAGTTTCTGGTATGTAGAAACACTTGTTGTCAAAATTAGACTCTCCATTCGACAGTAAATCGTACGATGTTTTATGGGAAGAATTTAGCACCTGTCATTTGTTGGGAGATCGTAACATTCCAGCTTGTGTCTGGGAAGAATCAAGAGATGCAAATGACATCTGTAGAATGAATTTAGTGTAAATCTACTTATTCCAAAATGAGAAAGTCGATGGCAAAACAATTGTGGAGGTAGTACTTATTCTTCCGCACTCCAGCTCTTCTAAAGAAATAACATTTTCTAAAATTCGGAGAAACAAGACTGCCTTTAGATCAAGCTTATCGTTTGGAGGTACCTTGTCTTCTCTGATAACTCAAATTACCTAGTGAAGGAAATACGAAATTCGACCCTACAGATGAACATATAGAACACGCTGAACAGGGAACAAAGCTGTACAACGAACAACACAGTAAAAGTGAAAAAAGAAACTACCTCTACTCAGATTCTATGTATTGTTAATAATAATAATAATAATAATAATAATAATAATAATAATAATAATAATAATAATAATGTTTGTTCTATGCTAACTGCTTCATTGTTATTATTGTCTTTCGTGATTAATTTGTATTTATCCATGACTATCAGAATCAACAGGCTTCATTGCATCATTCTCCCATATCTCTCGCAAAAATATCACAAGACTGTCATTTCAGCGTCTCAAGGTTGGTATTCTCCTAGGTAACCTTTCATTCTCCATTCGCCTCACATTACCCAACCACTAAAGGTCATTCGTACACACAACTTCATTCATTGTGTTCATTCCTGACTTACACTTATTTCCCCCGTGAGTGCCTTCCTACCATCCATCGCTCACACTACATTGTTTGAACCAGCCACTTTCATATCTGTTACTTCCAGCTTATGAATAAAATATCTCAAACCCTTCCAGATTTGCATTCCATATCAAGGTAAGCTTTCACTCCCATACCACAAATTCGGTCTGAAAACAAAACGATGTAAGGGTATTTCATCTGGGCACAAACGTTTGATTACCGAGCTCGATAGCTGCAGTCGCTTAAGTGCGGCCAGTGTCCAGTATTCAGGAGATAGTGGGTTCGAACCCCACTGCCGGCAGCCCTGAAGATGGTTTTCCGTGGTTTCCCATTTTCACACCAGGCAAATGCTGGGGCTGTACCTTAATTAAGGCCACGGCTGCTTCCTTCCCATTCCTAGCCTCGTCCTGTCCCATCGTCGCCATAAGACTTATCTGTGTCGGTGCGACGTAAAGCAACTTGCAATAATAATATAAATAACAAACGTTTGATTTGTTTTAATTCGTATACAACGGTTGTGGAAGAATACACAAACCTGAGTACGGTACTTGAAATAATCCACTCTGGCATTAAATAAGGAGGGCACAATTTGGCTCAATGAGCAGCGCTCCACTCGGGCAGGTACACGCTCTGACGGAAAGTACAATCTATCAGCTGCTTTAGGCGCTACACGGCTTTCGGTTACAACTAGCAAAGGGGCGAGAATCTAAACAAATTTAAACTTTTAACAGTTTTACTGTACCTAATGTATCGTTATATTCAGCCCATCAGATTATGGTGAGGAAATAAAATAATTTATTTTGTAAACAATCTCTATGTGTTAAGTAAACAAAAACAAAGCAATCTCCGTACAGGCCATGAAGGCCTTTGGAGGGGTAAAAGGTAAAAGCTTCCCCTATCCGTAAACTCGACACTTGATGGGGTAAAGTGGTTAGCTCTACGCCCGCCCTCCTTTGCCCCCAGGAACCTGGTAATCATTTTTTGTGTAGGCTGAGTGAACCTCAGGGCAGTGTGCATCTCCGGAAGTGGAAATCTCGTTTCTTAAATCTTACGACTTCCTGACTGGGATTCGAACCCACGTCCATCCAGGCGAACCGAACACGCCTTTATCGCCACGTCCAGGCAGCCCCTGCTATGTAAATACGTTTTATTATATTCATTTCATTAGGTTACGTGTAGGATACAAAATTATTGATATGTGATAACGAAATACTCCTTTGACTACTACCTGTACCCATAGAAATAGTATAATCGAGCGAGTTGGCCGTGCGGTTGGGGGCGCACAGCTCTGAGCTTGCATTCGGGAGATAGTGGGTTCGAACCCCACTGTCGTCAGCCATAAAATGTTTTTCCGTGGTTTCTCATTTTCACACCAGGCTGTACTTTAGTTAAGGGCACGACCGCTTCCTTCCCACTCTTAGCCCTTTCCTACCCCATCGTCGCAATAACCTATCTGTGTCGATGTGACGTAAAGCAACTTGTAAAATTAAAAAAGTAAATACTATACGTCAATATATGAGCTTGTTTAGGAATACATCATAAACAATGGACGACAAATGAACTGTACGACTGTAGTGCGTAAACATAATACACTGAGCCAGGTACATTGCTGTGGCTTTGCTTACGCCTTGACTCCGCATATCGCCATCTAGTCTTTATAGCACGAACTATCAGAAGTCACCTGCTCTCTGCTCTTCCCGCGCTCATGTCGTTACTTTAAGGAGCGGGGCTCTCTTATTGCCCACCTATGCATTAAGTCCTCTTAGTTTCTTCCCAGTCCGCCTCTGTGGTGTAGTGGTTAGTGTGATTAGCTGCCACCCCCGGAGGTCCGGGTTCGATTCCCGGCACTGCCACGAAATTTGAAAAGTGGAACGAGGGCTGGAACGGGGTCCACTCAGCCTCATGAGGTCAACTGAGTAGAGGTGGGTTCGATTCCCACCTCAGCCATCCTGGAAGTGGTTTTCCATGGTTTCCCACTTCTCCTCCAGGGAAATGCTGGGATGGTACCTAACTTAAGGCAGCGGGCACTTCCTTCCCTCTTCCTTGTCTATCCGTTCCAGTCTTCCCATCCCCAACCAAGGTCCCTGTTCAGCATAGCAGGTGAGGCCGCCTGGGTGAGGTACTGGTCATCCTCCCCAGTTGTATCCTCCAACCCAGAGTCTGAAACTCCAGGACACTGCCCTCGCTGAGTCCGAGGGAAAAACCAATCCTGGAGGGTAAACAGTTTAAGAAGAAGAAGAAGAAGAAGAAGAAGAATAAGGTTTCTTCCCAGCTCACAACGCTTTAGTCTTGGAAGTGCTAAATTAATTTTTAATGATTTCAGAAAACTAGGAAGCGTGCCTCAGGCGGCAGCGCGCCTACCTCTCACCGCTGGCTTTCGTGGTTCGAATCGCGGTCACTCCATGTGAGATTTGTGATGGACAAAGCGGAGGTGGGACAGGTTTTTCTACCGGTACCCCGGTTTTCCTGTCATCTTTCATTCCAGTAACACTCTCCATTATCATTTCATTTCATCTGTTGGTCATTAATCATTGTCCCAGAGGAATGCGACAGGTTTCGGCAGCCGGCATAGTTCCTATCTTCATTCATTTCATTCCTGACCCTGTCTGTTGACTGGAAAAAGGCTGTAAATTTTCGTTTTCAGTGACTTCAGAAATAATTTCAAATATAAAGGTTACAATAGCTAGTGGCTTTACGTCGCACCGACACAGTTAGGTCTTATGGTGAAGATGGGATAGGAAAGGCCTAGGAGTTGGAAGGAAGCGGCCGTGGCCTTAATTGAGGTACAGCCCCAGCATTTGCCTGGTGTGAAAATGGGAAACCACGGAAAACCATCTTCCGGACTGCCGACAGTGGGATTTAAACCCACTATCTCCCGGATGCAAGCTCACAGCCGCGCGCCTCTACGCGCACGGCCAACTCGCCCGGTGCCGTTCGTTACTGATAGACTGTATGTATGTATATTGACTCCTCACTCCGAGGGCTGGTTGTATATCCAACAGTTCCACCATTAACTGCCACAGATATACCAGGCTTCGCGGAAGAGTAAATGGAAGCGTGGTAGTTTCCCACTGCTTTCCTCACTGAATCAGAAGGTGCATTACATACCAGTCTGCCGAGTTCACTGAATTGTACACATCAACCGACCCTTCAAGGCCTTCAAACCATACTTTCACACAATTCTTCAAAAGGACTGGTTACAAAAGGAGTGATGTTAGAAGCATATTTTAAATGAATGGGTTACGGTTGCTATGCAATTTTTAAGCACCATTTACATTATGAAGCCGGCCCCGTGGTGTATGGATAGCGTGCCTGCCTCTTACCTGGAGGCCCCGGGTTCGATTCCCGGCCAGGTCAGGGATTTCTACCTGTACCTGAGGGCTAGTTCGAGGTCCACTCAGCCTACGTGATTAGAATTGAGGAGCTATCTGACGGTGAGATAGCGGCCCCGGTCTAGAAAGCCAAGAATAACGGCCGAGAGGATTCGTCGTGCTGACCACACGATACCTCGTAATCTGCAGGCCTTCGGGCTGAGCAGCGGTCGCTTGGTAGGCCAAGGGCTGTAGTGCCATGTGGGTGGGGTGTGTGGAGGATTTACATTATGAATGTTTTCGGGATCTAGCCACCGAACAATTTGGTTATGACCACACATTCAGTGACCCTTGGCTTACCAAGCGACCGTTACTAAGTTCGAAGGCCTGCATATTACAAGGTGATGCCTGGTCAGTCCGACGGATCGTCTCGGCGTTCTAGGCCGGGACCGCTATCCTTCTGTCGGTCAGCTTCTCGAAAACTGTTCTCACGTAGGCTGAGTAGACCTTGAACCAGCCCTTGGATCCCGATAAATATCTCTGAACTGGCCGAGAATCGAACCTGGGGCTTCCGGGTTAGCCGGAGGCTCGCTACCCCCAGACCACAGGGCCAGCACGATTCCTAATATTACGTTAAATTTCAAATCTAGTCGTTCCAATATTCCCATCCCCTCACTATTAGTAACTCAAGAACATAGAAAATTATCACCTTGCGTGTTTTATTATGTTCCGTAAAGGAAAATAGGAACTCAAAAGATGAATGATTCGATCAATGGCCAAGACGAGTTCATCCTTCAGTTCATTTCAGAATAAATACCTTCTTTCAGTTCTGAAGACTACTTCCCTTATGGTAACCGAAATAATAATAATAATAATAATAATAATAATAATAATAATAATAATAATAATAATAATAATAATAATAATAATAATAATAATAATAATAATAATAATAATGTTATTTGCTTTACGTTCCACTAGCTACTTTTACGGTTTTCGGAGACGCTGAGGTGCCGTAATTTAGTCCCGCAGGAGTCCTTTTACGTGCTATTAAATCTACAGACACGAGGTTGACGTATTTGAACACCTTCAAATACCAACGGACTGAGCCAGGATCGAACCTGCCACGTTGGGGATAGAAGGCCAGTGCCTCAGCCGTCTGAGCCACTCAGTCCGGCTAACCGAAATGAAGGAGACCTCTACAGAAGCACACGGATTTCAATACCACAAGTTTCACACCCACGTGGATCTGGTTGACACGTCGTGCCTGCTCCTAATGTGGTCTTTTCTTCAGAAGAGCGTGGTAGCCAAATGACAATCACTGACTTCTCACCAAGGCGGCTACGGTTCGATTCTCGACCAATGTATGTGGGTTATTTGGAATGAAAAGTCACTCCCTGTGGTTCGTATTCCACGTAAACCGGCAGGACCAGCGGCTGTGGTTAAGATACCAGCAGTTACGTTAAATTACAATCTTGCTTGGTTGCTCCCCTTTAACTTCTAGGTTTCAGGGGATGGAGACATTTTGTGTGGAGTTAATTTCATATACCATGGTGAGTTCTTATAAAGGGCAGGAGGTAGTCAAAAGCATCGAGTTCTGCGGGTGACATTTGCTCGCTCTCTGCCGTCATCCCTGCTTTAGTGCAGGTGGTTCTGCTCCACGATAGAAGGAAAACGGATGAGAATCTGCTTGTATGAACGAAAACCTGAGAGTGCTGAAAGTTACACTTTATATCAGGTGAGGTTCAGATTACGCTTTCCTTAGGAAGATTTGAATGTTAGATTCCTGAAATGGCACACAATTCCCTTGTTGTTCTGATCTGGGGAGATGTTGTAGATATGTGCAAATGACACGAAAACATTACTGAATAACTTTTCTACAGAAACGAACTGTGAACTACAGAGTACGAAAGCTCGTCCAGAAAGATAAACATCTAACAATTTAGAACCAGGAAGTCCACTCTTTAGTTATGTTTGTAGTTGAATGTTCAAATGATCACTCTTAAACTTCACCTACCGGGCGAGTTGGCCGTGCGATTAGGAGTGTGCAGCTCTGAGCTCGCATCCGGGAGATAGTGGGTTCGAATCCCACTGTCGGCAGGCCTGAAGATGGTTTTCCGTGGTTTCCTATTTTCACACCAGGCAAATGCTGGGGCTGTATCTTAATTAAGGCCACGGCCGCTTCCTTCTCATTCCTAGGCCTTTCCCGTCCCATCGTCGCCATAAGAGCTATCTGTGTCGGTGCGACGAAAAGCAACTAGCAAAAAAAACTTCACCTAGCTTTTGCAGCCAAGCTAAGTCAGACACGTATTGGCAAATCAAGCTTCAAAAGCAAATGTGTCATCATTTTCATGTTCTTCCCAGAGTAATTGAATGAATGGTCTTCAAGGTGGTTAGAGAATGTATGACATTTTCCTTTCTACTTTCAGTGTTTTCTTCTGATTTATTCGTTGCAATGTACATACAATATTTAAGTTATTTATTGAAGGATTATCGTGATTCAATATACTCTGATACAGTTGCAGGTGATCTTTGCTCTACCTCAGTGGCTGGTTTATGATCAGCTTTCGGTACGACGACACTTATTTCTTTATGACTTATTCGTTTCAGTGTAGAATACGTTATTCAGTGAAGGGTTGGCAGAATTCAGCGTTCTCCGATAGAGTTCCAGATATATTATGTAATACAGTATGTGCAAACCAAACAGTACTGATATTACAAACATTCTCTGAACATGCAAGGTGACGACGGCAACACGTACACTACCGGTCAAAAGTTTTCGATCACCTATGCACAAAGCTAGATACTGTATTTCTATATACAAACACATCGTAAAAACTAAATAGACCAACAAAGTATATATTTTCTCTCTCTATCATTAAGTAGAATTCAATATGGTTTATATTTTAGCCTCTTCAAAGTATCCACCCTTTTCCCTCCGCACAGCTGCACAAACTCCTGGCATTCTGGAAATAAGATTTTGTAGTGTTTGTGTAGATATTGCAGTCCAACAGCTCTGTAAATTATTCCATAGCTCTTCAAAATTAGTTGACCTCAGTTTTCGGACCTCCCTGTCAAGTTCATCCCATAACAGTTCAATGGGATTTATGTCTGGTGACTGACTTGGCCAAACCATATTTTTCAGTTCCCCACATTTCTCTTTTCTATTGACATACCCTCTACACAATTTAGAAGAATGTTTGGGGTCATTGTCCTGCTGCAGAACAAACCCACGACCAATAAGCCTCTTGCCAGATGGAACTGCATTGTTGATCAGTATCCTTTGATATCCTTCCTTCTTTAATGTTCCATTAATTCGCACTAGATCACCGACTTTATCACCCGCAAGACATCCCCACACCATAACCGACCCTCCACCATGCTTCACCATAGGTGTCACACACTGACTCTTCATACGTTCTCCACGAAGTCGACGAACAAACATTCGACGATGGCTCCCAAATACTTCGATTCATCCGTGAATAACACCTTGGACAATTGCTGCACGCTCCAGTTTTTATGTTGCTGTGCCCATTGCATTCTTTTCACCTTATTTTGTGTCCGTAATAAAGTTTTTGGCCGCTATGCAGCCCTTTAAACCTCGTTCACGAATACGGCGTTGCACTGTTGAGACAGAGATTGGAGCAGCTCGCATATTATTGACTTCCTTGCGAATTTCAGGTGCCGTACGAGTCCTCTGACGTTTACTCTGTACACATATGAACTGATCTTCCCTGTATGATGTTACACGGGGTCTTCCAGATCGCGAAACACTTGCATTGGCACCGGTTTGCTTGAACCGCTGCAATGTATACACCACTGTAGATTGGACTAGGCCAACTTCTGTTGCTATTGTCCTACTAGAATACCCTTCGTGATGCAGAGCTACA
Source organism: Anabrus simplex (assembly GCF_040414725.1). Lineage (NCBI taxonomy): Eukaryota > Metazoa > Arthropoda > Insecta > Orthoptera > Tettigoniidae > Anabrus > Anabrus simplex. The sequence goes on along the minus strand of NC_090266.1, from coordinate 343,479,927 downwards.
ATTACAGCAAGTTTTTCAGTTCCAATCTCCTGCTTCCGTCCCATTTGGAGGTAATATTGTATGCACTTGATCAGATAGACAAACACACTGCTAGCTGCACACAGTGTACTGAAAACTAATGTGAACTGCTTGCTACACAGACAGCTGAAGGAATGAGGCCTATTCGAGTGGACACGTCTTGGGTAAAGACACTTCACTTTTGTTGTGGTTACTCATCAGCGACCCTCCATGCGGAGAACCGGTGAAATACACAACAGAGTCGTTCCGTCTTTACATATTTATGCTTGTTTTATTATCAGAACAGGGCTATGATAGATTAGTTAAAACTACATCTCTGTTTTAACCACAAATCCATAGTTGTGATAGGTGATCGAAAACTTTTGACCGGTAGTGTATCTATCTGCGTCGGTACAGCATTTGTTCAAAATGTGCACCTTCACGTCTGACGCACTGTTCATAAGGCTTGATAAACACAGGTTGCCACGTACCGAGCGAGTTGTCCACGCAGTACGAGATATGTAGCTGTTAGCTTTCATTCAGGAGGTAGTGGGTTCGAACTCCACTCTTGGCAGCCCTGAAGATGGTTTTCGGTAATTTCCAGTTTTCACACCAGGCAAATGTTGGGGCTGTACCTTAATTAAGGGCACGGCCACTTCCTCCGTAATCCTGTCCTATCCCATCGTCGTCATACGTTCTCCTTGAGTCGGTGCGACGTAAAACAAAGAGCAAAAGAGGGATGACGCAAGTTCAACAAAAATGACTATCTTCTCTTGTAATTCGGGAACATTCCTAGATGGATCATCTGACCGGAAATCGGATTCTTTCAGCATATATAGACATCTGGGACCGACAGAGTCGGAGTGGGTAGAGTACAGGAATATTTAATCGAGAGACTAAGCTATATCCGAAGTGTTGCAGACGGACGAGTGACCCCGTCACGGTGTGGGATTTTGCACTATCTTGTTGCATCCACTGTCATTGCAGTGAGAGGCCTCAGCGGAGCATGTTTTTTAATTCCAGTACTGTTCGTTTAGTCGCGTGCTTTGCCTCAGAGGCTAGTTTGTGGTCTACTTTCAGTGGGACCAAGTCCCATCCTTCAATTTTCGACACGCTGTATTACGGCCAAATGGAACGAACACTTAGAACTTACGTCCCTGAAGTAACTGAATCAGACGAAATAAGGAATAAAGTTGGAATTGCGTTTGCTTTCGACAGTGAGCTCATAAAATAGCTTCCAGTGCCAGTGTCACTTTTATTGTTGAAACAGCAAAATAAGCTTAAATATTGTCAACTCCACGTTACCTGGTGAATGACGATAATCAATCTTTCACAAAATATGCCATGGGTAATTTAACTGTAGAGGATTCAGACCAAGGGCTGGTTACTGTCCGGTATCTCCCTTCTCTTCTTTAAATTCAAAACTATTTCAGGTCGTGTCACATGATTCACAAATCCAATTCTGATGACAGGTTTCGAAAAAACCAGTAAACCAGTAAATGAGCAGATAAAAACAACTGAAATTCCTTATCTACAATTCATGCACCAAAATAACATAAAATTCACCTAATTAAATTAACTGAAAGACCACTCGGATAATTTGTGGCTCGATATTAACGCTTACAATCTTTTTACACTCATAGGAAAATTCCCTTTGATCCCTGATGATGATATTTAAGAGATTCATCAGAACTGGAGCTTGACTTACAAATTAGCTGTCGTTTCTCCACTTGACGATCTAGTGTATGAATGGAACGTCCAATGCATATAATTATTGAACACCCACACTTGTGTCGCAGCACACGAGAAGTTTTAATGAACTAACAATTGAATAAACATATTTCTGCCTACTTCAGTTAAGAACAGAGCTGCTAGTTCTCGCCACAGATGATATGGTTGACCCACTTACTTGCGGTTTTCATTATAAGACATGTTGGGTTACAGGGCAGTTCTTTGTCAAGTAACTACGACAAAGTTTTCAAGGATGAACCACCACAGGAGCCTAACATACTCTCGGCGAGAATATGGATGAACGAACACATGACAACTCATCAGAAAACACAAAGGGACCCTACCCCCTCATAAATCTTCTTCAAAACCCGGGAAGTTCACATGGAGAACCGGAAAAAGAAACAAACAGTCTTAGCAAGGACATTTTCAGGGTGTACACAGTAATAGTAATGACTCAAATTACAATTCGTCTAGGCCTATTCAACCACGCTCTCTTACCAGTTGTTATGTGGTCCATAGAGGGTGAGGAAGAACCAGCAGAGCCGTACGGCTGGTCGAAAGAAGTGACAAAAAACTTAAGGCAACTAGAACTTAATATATCGTGTCAAAATATCTTTGAAACAGTTAGGGTTCCAAGGTCATAAGGGAGATACAAGGCCTTGGCGCCTTCAGGTACTAGTTAAGCACCGCATCAACACTCGTTACCTTTTCAATAAGCTCAGAAAGGAAACATCAACTCAACTTCCATACGGGGAGAGAATTCTTAAGTAAACAGGAGCAGAGCTCATACTACACTAGGCCATGAATCCGTAAGAAGCGGAAACAAAGCCAGCATTTAATTTGAAATGGCCAACAAAATAAAAAACGTACACGGAAAGAGAAAAAGGTAATTCACGATCCACAAGAAATAATATGATAACAACATACCATGGGACACAATTGCCCGACGATACAGATGATAATTCCACGCTAAGCTGTTACTAAGAAAGGGGAGAATTGCTGCCAAAGAAAGAATATTACAAGATTATATTTTAAAAATCCTAGTCACAGAAAAGAAAGCACGAAAAAGGAAAACAAGGCGACATATTCGTGCTTCCTGTAGAAGTTTATAGCAACGCCTGGCACCTACTGCACATGTGTTCTATAAGAATAAAAGGGAATTTAGTTAAAATTAAACCCTACATTATTAAAATAAGATTTTTTGCTATTTGCTTTACGTCGCACCGACACGGATATGTCTTATGGCGACGATGGGATAGGAAAGGCCTAGGAATGGGAAGGAAGCGGCCGTGGCCTTAATTAATGTACAGCCCCAGCATTTTCCTGGTGTGAAGATGGGAAACCACGGAAAACCATCTTCAGGGCTGCCGACAGTGGGGTTCGAACCCACTATCTCCCGATTACTGGATACTGGCCGCACTTAAGCGACTGCAGCTAATTAAAATAAGAAAATTTAAAGTAACTACGATAAACCTTACATAATATACAATAGAATCTCCGTCAACAACTCGATATAAAATATTACAAAGTGATGGTGGGAGCCTATGAAATTACTTTGCCATTGACCCAGCGGCAAGCCGCCTGAACCAACATGTCCTCACTCTAGTCGTTGACGACGGGTAAGACATCAATAGGCAATGACAGTATCCTTGTATTTACTGCGAGTTGGCCACTGATTAGGTAACGATAGTAGCAACATCATATTATGAAGAAAATGAAGATCTGCCATGGTTCGTGGGGTGGGTTACTATAGTCACGTCCTAAATCGCGAACCATGTGCAATGGCTGAGTGGCCTAGTAAGTGGTCCTGAGCGTCGGGATACCAGTTGCTATGGAATGAGAGTGGGCAAATTGGACATATTCTCAGCCATGGCCCTCCTTTTGGTCAGGCGGCTAGGACTATACAATTCACCAAGGGTCCCCAACACATTAGAGGAGGGAACCTCGGTGCGACTATGTAGGGTAGCATCCTGTTTTACAGAATTTACCGAGCTCAGAACATTTTAAGCAAGTCTCCGACCTACGAGTGTAAAGGAGTCTCTCTTGCATTTGACATGCGAGGGACTCCTTGGAAAGAGCTTGCCAGACGAAATGGAATTTGATGGCGAGCTTTCTATATTCATTGAGTTTAATGGAAGAAAGGTAGTAGTAGTAGTAGTAGTAGTACTGGCTGAGTCAACAAAGGGGATACGTCTGGGTGTGTTAGAAATTAATGATATTCAGGTAAGGGGAGATAACGAGGAAGGCATAGGAAATTGAAGAAATGTTCTTGGCGGGTGTTAAAGGGGAAGGGCAGAGTCCGCAGGAGGACTGTTCACCAGGAATACAATTGCACGCCACATACTTTATGTTAGGCACGTAAATGAGCTAATGATTTGGGTAGGTTTAGCTCTGGGAGGAGCCACGACGACAATGGCCTCAGTCTACTCACCATGTGAGGGTGCAGATGAAGACGAAGCTGACAAGTTTTGTGAAGCACTGAGCGACATCTTAGCCAAGGTCAACGGCAAGAATAGGATAGTGCTAATGGGCGATTCAATGCGAGAGTTGGAAATAGAAATGAAGGATATGAGAAGGTGATGGATAAGTGTCAAGAAGATATGGAACTTTATAGGAATGGGAAGCCTTTACTGGACCTCTTGGCTAGTATAATATTAGCAGTTACGAATGCATTCTTCAAGCATAAGGCTATTCTTCGATACACATGGGAGGGTAGGGGCACCAGATACATAATTCCTATATCATAGGCTTCTTTGAATTCAGGAAATATGTCAGGAGTATGCTGATACTCCTGACTTTTTGTATGATAAAGACAGGTACCTTATCTGGAGTGAACTAAGTATTTCTAGGTCTATAATAAAGTGGCATCCGTCTGCAAACGAATGTGGGTATAAAACTATAGGACGAGGAAATTTGACAAAAGAACATGGATATGATTAGTGAAAAGTTCCATACATTAGACAATAAGAAGGTTCAGAGAATGGGTGGCATACAGGGATACTGTTGTAGAAACAGCAAAGAAATGCCTAGGAAAGATGGGAAGAAGCGATTATTTCGGTGGAATGATGAAGTGAGAGCAGCTTGTAAACGTAAAAGGAAGGCGTATCAGATATGGCTCCAAACAAGGAGTGATGAAGACAGGGAATTGTACGGATATTTAAAAAGCAGAGCGTAACATGTACTTGAAAAATTCAAGAAGAAGTAGTGGGAAGGTTTTGGTAAAACCTGAAAAGGCTAGGTCAAGGGGCAGGGAAACCTTTCTGGACAGATATAAAGAATCTTAGAAAGGGAGGGAAAAGGGAAATGAATAATAGTGTTTTGGGTAAATCATGTGAACTCATAATAGATCCCTGGGGAATCACGGGACAGGTGAGAGGAATATTTTGAAAAAAAAATTCAACTTGAAAGGAGATATTCTTGTTGACGTCGCGAACATGTGGAGGAGGACATTGAACTTGGTGAAAGTATGCTTCAGGAAGTGGGATGAAAAGTACATTAAGCTCAATTGTTCAAACCCTACCTGATTACCACGAGGAGCTGAAAACGCTCCTTGAAAACAGCAATGTACACGTAGCTTGTGCTATAGAGCATCCAGAGTTAAGAAAAGACTACAGGCCTTATGGGCCTGCTGCCTTCCACTGTTGCCATACTCGCTCACTCAGCGCGGCTCGGACACTGCTTGCGAAATACAGTCATGACATAAAATTATACAACGCTTGGTACAGCTGTTGCAAGACTAATAATAATATAAATGCCAGATTATCTCCAGTCATTAATGAAATTTGGTTTTGCCATAACGTTTCTAAGGATAATAGCCCACTGACTGTATCATTCGAAATAGAGGAAGAGTTTGAACATGCAGGGATGCGAACTAAATAATAATAATAATAATAATAATAATAATAATAATAATAATAATAATAATAATAATAATAATAATAATATGCATATCCAGAAACCGAAATGATTGTCTTGTTTCTTATATCTGAGAAAGTTTCATGATCGTTGTTGCTTTAAGGGAGCGCAGTGCTGAGTCTATTAGCCCCCAGAAACATTTCATTATTAAGGCATATACTGTGTGGTTACAACACAGGAAGCTAACGGCGAGATATCTCTGTCTCGGTGATGTATCCTTCAGCTCATTTCAGATAAATTTACTCGTAAGTGACAACAGATGCAAGGGCTTCATGTTTATCACAAAATACGATAACTTAAATATTCTTCCGCAACATAAAATACGGAATGCTGAATGACCTATTCGTATGATTTCTTAAAATCAGGTAGTTCGGAGTTGCTGTTTTTCGGAAGTGAGGATTGTGTTCAGAGTTGGCGGTGCATCTCTAAAATAGAATTCATGAACAGTGCGCCGTATTCCACTTCTGACAAAATCATGGTATTTAATGAGTCTGGAATTACTGCGAATTAACTGTTTCCTTTCCCGCTTCTTGCTGGGACTCTGGAGTGCCCTTCGCTGGCTTCCTTCCTTATTTTGAAGACGGAAGTCTTCGAAATTCCTAAAAATTTTTGCGGCTTTATCTACTACCCAGTTTACACTTCGTCCTGGATGCTTTGTTTTCAAATATGAAAATGAATTAAGCACCATTTGCCGTTCCTTTCTCCTGACAACTTCACTACTTATCCTTTTCACATGTTCAGCTATAATTTAAATGTATTACTCGCTGACTGATTATATAAAAAATACTAAACAGACAAAAACTATACACGATACACACAACCAAAAGCAATGCAATACACGAAAAATGAAACACAATAAATTATACTGTATTTATAACAAAACACTATGCGCCCCAGGAAGACGATCACTTCACTCTGCCGAATATCTCCCAATCACTGTAATGAGTGACACACACAAAAAGGGAAACATGCCGCACTGACCTCACCAATGATGATTTGCAGTGGTTAAGCTGAGTTATTACACGTGTTGTCTACTGTACATACTTCCGCACTACACGCTTAAATGTGGCGCGCAATGCGACAAGCATGGCCGGCTGTTCCGTGTACTGAACCGCATATACGATATTTAAAAGGATAAACTCAAAGATATCAAAATGATTTTACGTCTTATTTAGTATTGTATGGCACAACCAATCCTTGTTTCATAAGAAAAAGTATACATTTTGGTAGGAATTCATTATAATGTTTATATACATGTAGAACTAAAGTGGGTAACACCAACAGAAGTAAAAGCCCATAAGGCCTGTAGTCTTTTCTTAACGCTGGATGCTCTGTAGTGAGAGTTGGTTACGCGCAACTATTCCAAGTAGCATATTGCACAGTAGCATTTACAGGCCTGACCGGATAGACAAAGGAGTGGAGAAGTAGCCTTGTTCTGGAGATATAATATTAAATGAAAAATTGTATGCACTTTTGCACGCTGTGCTGACTCGAGACCTGAGTTCATTTTTGCCGACATCACTGTTAAAGTCCTAATAGGAGTTGTTTATCGGCCCCCACGGGTAGGTCACATCTCAGACATTTAAGACATTCAACGTGGAAACACATTCGTTCCATTGGTATTGGAAAAGCTTTGCCCCAGCCATGTACTCCAGACATCTCTCTGGAGAGAACATCTATATATATAAAATAAGAGTTTTGTCTGTACATTGCTCAGAATTTGAAATGAATGGTATTTCTGTATCGGTCATGTCCACAGTAACAAGGAAATGCACTTTTTACTTTTCCGTAATTTCTGTCTGTCTGTCTATCTGTATGTATGTACACGCATCACTAGAAAACGGGGGATAAGTCGCTACAATCTAAGCCATAAATAATGTTATTCACGCTGATAGAAATGGTAGTTTAGGGGAAGGCCTAAAATTTAACTTTCAAATATTTATGTTATTGGTGGTCCTATCTTAATAAACATTGGTATGCAAAGTCGGAGAATATGTCGCTACAATCTAGGCTATAAATAATTTTATACACGCTGAGTGAAAATGCAGTTTAGGGGAAGGACTAAAATTTAATTCTTAAATTTTACGTCATTAGTGGCCCTATCTCATTAAAAACCGGCGTACAAAGTCGGAGAATGAGCCACTACAATCCAGGCTGTAAATAATTGTATTCACGCTAGATGAAATGGTAGTTTAGGGGAAGGCCTAAAATTTAATTTTCAAATATTTATATTATTAGCGGTCGTATCGATCAATACTACGTAACCAAAGATATATATATAATTAAACTTACGACCATTTATGTCTTATACATTTTTACCGTACCGGCTATGATAACACGGATATTCATGAATTTGTATTTTTGTTGCTAAGCCCATACCGACGCCCAGCCACGAGAAACTGGGTTAACAGAATTGAATAAAAATCGCTATAGAGAGTCTAGGAATAAGAAACTACAGTCTAGGCTATAAACATCTGTATTCACCCTGGGTGAAATTGTAGTTTAGGGGAAGGCGCCTAAAATTAAATTTTTAAATACCTATGTTTTTGGTCCTATCGAAAAGTACTACATAACAAAAGTTACACAGAATACAATTTCCGATCATTTATGTTTTATTCAGTTTTACCGTACCGACTATGATGAGTGGTATTTCAGAGTCGGAAGAGAACTAAATGTGAAGGCCTACAATATCGAAAGCGCATAACATTGATCAATAATAACATTACATTGACCATTGTTTGTTGTGATGTTATTTGTCTCTTATGCTGCCTCTCAACTCCGATAGATGGGATTACTGCTGCGTACCGACTATAATAGCCTGACTGAATATTGGCGGGAAATAGCCGGGGAGTTAGAAAACTTTCTTCTTTAGCATGCCATTCCTCTGATTCATACATTTTCTGATACAGCTGGTACGTAACAAACTGGTTCTTCATAGTATTCCAGTGATTCGATCCCTACTCTGACGCGCTGTTTTGAATGAGCAGTGTGCATAACTCAAAATTCAAACCTGAAAAGAGCCGTTTCTTAAGACAAGCTTCTTCCTCTTAACTTTTATTAAATTCTACATTCATTTTATTCCAAATTATGAGTGAAGAGGGGGGTTTATCCTCTGGCTTGGAGGAAAATTTGCCTCCAAGTCAGATTGATCTTTTCGCTGCCAGTGTAGTGAATTTATATTTTCCGACTCATCGGGTACTCCTAGGAAAGAGATTAGTAAAATGCCTTGGGAGTCTCCACTATTCGACACTCTCCCCGCCGAAAATGGACGAAGAGTGTTCACGAATTACGGCTGTCTGCGGCTTGGTCATCCCAGCTCTGGAACTTTGGACTGTTAGATCGGCAGTGTAGTTCTGTTCGTTAAAATTGAGAAAATGTGTGGTGTGTCATTTGACCGAGTACTTCATATGAATGCATTGCTTTTAATCGCGCCATTCCTACTGACGCCACTGTAATATATGTTCATTTCAGTTGGGAAAACCAATAAGACAGTCTTTCTGAGGATGTAAAAAGGCAGGTGGGGAGTGAGTGTCTACCATTACAATGAAAACTTCCCAACCTGATTGTGACTGATGGTATGCAAGCGGGTCTATCATTACCGTGAAAATTCCCTAACTCAGTCTTCATATGAGAAAAGGTGTTTGGTGACTCACAACGTGTACACGAGAAGTCCGTATGCAATGTAGAATCCCGTAGCGAAGCACGGGTACATCAGCTAGTATTTTAATATTTGGAGACTTCAATACTAAATTTACTGGAACAGACTGGAGATACAAAACAATTGTTAAGTAGTGTCCACACATATGACATGACAATACTTCACTAAAACCGACAAATTATACCTCATCTTAACATGCACTAATTGACTTAACGATCACTAACAACCCACAGAAAATAGTATCGCACGGTCAGAACTGTACTCCAAGCATATCGACACTTGTCTTACTCGCTCAAAGTACCCAAGTATAAAACGAGATATATCACATTCAAGGACATTTAACATATAAACTTAGATCATCTAAGAGTTGATGCATTGAATAGTCCTTCGGATGACGTAACATTATAAACGATGTCGATAAGAAATTTGAAACTTTCAGTTCACTTATACTTGGCCTCCCTGATAAACATACGCCTAAACTCGCGGCCAAAGTTTCCCAACCTCCTTCTCCATGGCTCACCGATGACATCAAACAAATAAAGCATCACCGCGACGCGTTACACCGGCTCTACACTCTCTCCCAGTGCGCTTGAACGGTATCGGACACTTGGGAATATAACTGAAATAATCATAACCCGAAAAAAATAGATTTTCTTTTTGCCAACATCTGGATGGAAATTTAAATGTGGCAAACACTTGGAAACAACTTCGTTCCATTAGTACTGGAAAAGCTTTGCCCCAGCCATGTAATCCACACATCTCTCTGGAGAGATTAATACCCATTTTCATAATAGTTGTTGTTGTTTGAGTCATCAGTCCATAGACTGGTTTGATGCAGCTCTCCATGCCACCCTATCCTGTGCTAACCTTTTCATTTCTACGTAACTATTGCATCCTACATCTGCTTGTCATATTCATACCTTGGCCTATCCCTACCGTTCTTACCCCCTACACTTCCTTCAAAAACCAACTGAACAAGTCCTGGGTGTCTTAAGATGTGTCCTATCATTCTAACTCTTCTTCCCATCAAATTTAGCCAAATAGATCTCCTCTCACCAATTCGATTCAGTATCTCTTCATTCGTGATTCGATCTATCCATCTCACCTTCAGCATTCTTCTGTAACACCACATTTCAAAAGCTTCTATTCTCTTCCTTTCTGAGCTAGTTAACGTCCATGTTTCACTTCCATACAATGCCACGCTCCACACGAACGTCTTCAAAAACATCTTTCTAATTCCGATATCAATGTTTGAAGTGAGCAAATTTCTTTTCTTAAGAAAGCTCTTCCTTGCTTGTGCTAATTATCATCATCATTTTCCAGGTCTAGTTTCCCGGGTGTAGTGTACGATCACTCGCCAATTCTTTTTGTCAAAATATACAGGTTCTGTTCCTCTATTTCCTCCCACTTGGCATTCCTCTTGCTGACGTCCGATTTCACTGTGTCTGTCCATTTATTCCTTGGTCTCCCAACTGGGCTCTCCCCTTTCCCTTCTCTGTCAAAGTAATTCCTTGCTGTTCTTGTTCCGTTAATACTCATAACATGTTCAAACCATTGTAGCCTGCGTCTTCCTAAAAATTCGGTAACAGATGTTTTGGTGCCAGCCTCCTTCCCGTTTACTTCATTTCTAATCTTGTCCTTCCTGATCTTTTGGTTCATTGTTCTGATGAATTTTATATCTATTGACTGGATTTTACTATTTGCCTTGTTATGCAGGATACATTATTCGAGTCCATATGTGAGAATAGGTATAAAACATGGTCAGTTTTTCTTTCTGGGGTATTTTATCATCCCAGAGTAGATTTCCCACTTGAAAATAAAATTGAGTAGCTTTCGGAATCCTATTTAGTATTTCTTGGTTCACTGTGTTATCCCTTGAAATGATGGTTCCAAGGTATTTGAAGTTAGAAACAGACTGCGATAGAGTTCCCTACAGGAAAATGTTTGAATCTGTGCCTTTCCTGCTGATAGTCATTTCAACAGGTTTTTTTTTTTACTGATGCTTAGCCCATATTCTTTAAACTTGCCATTCCAAAGATTTAGTTTCTCCTGTTCTTCTGCTTCATTTTCTCCCCAGATCAGAACGCCATCTGCATATATAGAGTGTTAGGCTCTTTGCAATGTCCTTTGAGGGACCTTATGATTCGATCCGTAACAATGATGAACAAGAGTGGTGACAAGGCACTTCCCTACTGGGCTCCCCTTTTGGTTTCAAACCAATCTGACCTTTCATCCCCTACTTGGACACAGCTTAAGCACTTTTGATAGAGCATCTTTACTTTATTGATCAGAAAGTTTGGCACACCTATACTTTCTAGTCATTCCCAGATTATTTCTCTAGGCACACTGCCGTAGGCCTTCTCGATGTCCATGAAAACCATCACCAAGTTCTTACCATATTCCCAGTGCTTTTCTGTTGTTATTCTGACAGCAAATATCAGGTTTGTAGTGCTTCGGTTCTTCCTGAAGCAGTATTGCTCCTCGTCCAATAACGGTTCCACTATATACCTTAGTCTTATTTCAATTATCTTCTCCAGAAGTTTAAGTGAGTGAGAAAGTCGAGTGGTATCCCGATAATTTCCGCATTTCTTCCTGTATCCCTTTTTATACAGGGTGATTATGATACCTTTCATCCAGTCCCATGGTCATTTTCCTGAAATAAAATTTAAACAGCAAATGCAAACAATACCTCAGACTATAAAATCTCTTCTGAACCAACCACCGCTAAATAGGCCGTTCTTTGAATTTCGGGAAGTCACAGAGATTGACATGAAATGCGAACTACTATCAATCACATAATTTGCTATAGGACGTGATGAAATACCCATATTCGTAATAAAACACATCGTTGACATTATTCTTCCTGTCATTACTCATATATACAACACCTGCCTCACAAATGGCCTCTTTCCAACAATATGGAAAATGCCATTATAAAACCTGTTCACAAAAATTCCTCACCAGTACTTATAACAGACTAGCGAATGTACCCGTGCTTCGCTACGGTATTCTACATTGTATTCGAATATCGAAGTAAATAGTGTACATGCAGTAAAAAAGATTGTTTTAAAATTGCATATCTCTTAGCGTTATCCGAGAAAGAGCATGGGGAGGTCCCCATACGTTGTTTCCAATGTAAAGTGTTTGTTACGGATTTGTGATATAACGGCAGGCTCACTTGCCTACTGCCATTCACAATCGAGTTGGGAAGTTTGCAGTATATTTGCAGGCCCCATTGCCTACTACGCGGACAGAATCGATTTCGGGAGTTTTCGTTAAAATGGCAGCCCCCTTTCCTACTTCCAGACAGATTACAGTTGAGTTTCTATTATAATGGTAGGCAATTACCCTACTATCACTCGAAATTGAGTTGTGCAGTTACCATTAGAATGCCAGGCCCATTTTCCTACTGCCAGCCAGCTTACTGCCAGTCACACCAAGTTGGTGAGTTTCCATCAAAATAGCAGGCCACTATGCCTAATGCCAGTCACATTTTAGATGAGGACATTTCTTTATAATGGCGGGCACCCTTGCCTACTGCCAAACACAATCGGGTAGGGGAGTTTTAAACAAAACTGCATGCTCACTTGCCTTCTGCAAGTCAAATCGAGAAGTGAACTATTCATTACAATTGTAGGCCTTCCTTACTAATGACAGTTACACAGGAGTTGGAGAAGGAACCCTTTCCTACTGCCAGTCAAAGTCGGTGTGGGGAGTACTGATTACAATAGCAGACCCACCCTTTCTCGATCGCTAAAAATCGACATCAGTAAATATATATAGATCGACATACGAAAGTATATGCGTGTCTACAATATTGAAGACCTTCATTTACAGATTAACTGCTACGAAACGTACGTCATGTCGAGAAAGGATTATACCATAAGACACGCCGGATTTAGTGGCCTAAATGGCTGGTCCTATGATGTGTCATCTATTCTTGGGTCAGATTGAGTTAGAAACGTGGAACAGGGTAAAGGTTTTGTAAGATTATCTCACATTACATTACTTTTCGGATAATTATGTGACAGCTACATACATAGCATTTGGCTCACATATGGCTACTGGGTAGGCCAATTTTCGTGAAGAGTTTGATGATTCTGTATTTCATATAAGTAATTGAAAGTATGAATTATGCATGTGAAAATTCCAAATTGACTTAACATCGATTAACAGAGAAAAATCAAACGTAAAAGGGATACAGATACGGCAAAAAGTCATAAGACCAAGGTTGTAGATCATTCCAAATTGAACTGTGATTGTGCAATCCGTTATGTGATAGGAATTTCCGCAGGTCTGCACCATCATTGAAATTGCCTGCATATTTCGATATTCTTCGGGGATAAAAAGTGAAAAATTTAATGATCTAGGATGTTTTCCGTTCGTTACAGGCTAAAACGTATAATTTTGGCAAATTTCAATTATCTTATTTTTCTTCTGGCAGATTATGCCGCAATCTGGATTTTGGGCGAGGCGGGTAAAAATTAGGACTTTCAGGAAACTAAACCAAAAATTATGGAGATGGTCATTATTACCCCTGAAACGGAAAGCTGTACGAAAATTTCGCCAAAATAGTCAGTATAGAGGCACACAGTCGTCACGATTTCATTTATATAGATAAGGAATCTGCTCCATATAAAACACCTTTTGGGCTATGTCCGCTGGACTTAACCTGCAAAAGTGACCATTCATGATATCTCCCTTATTAATCCTCCTGACGAAAAAATGCACATGAAAAAAAAAAGGTTTATAGGTGGAATTCCATCACGTTTGGTCGATTTCCAGTCAGGCTGGTCTTGTTCTGTATATATTGTGGAAGAGTAAAATCACCATTTCGGTTCCCTATAAACCGCCAGTCCATTCCGGAACATGAAATGTTTTTTACGTTTAAAACCTACCTTTGGACAGGTGGATGCTAAATATAAATTTTGGTTCGAATGTCTTCAGTAGTATTCAAGTTGTAAGGAATACGCTTTACACGCACCCGCTCGTGAGTTAAGTCCGATGGGACTTGTACAGAAAAACGGTCCGTTAATGATATCTCCCTTATTAATCCTCGTATCGAAATGATGCACATGAGAAAAAAGGTTTAGAAATTAATTTCTACCGAGGTAGGTAGATTTCCATTAAGTTTGGTTGTGTATATTTTGTGGAAGTGCAAAATCACTGTTTCGGTTTCGTATAAACCCCCAGTCAGTTCAGGAATTTAGAAACAATATTTGCCTTAAAACCTATCAAGGACAGGTGTATTCTAAATATGAGTCTTGGTGGAAATACATCCAGTAGTTTGTAGCACTCGCGTACATACGGCGTAATTAAGGAAGAAAATAATACAGTCAAGAAAGTTGAAAGTAATAGAAAATGGATTATAACTGAGGACAGCCGGATAACGACAAATATGTAAATGCCAAGAGAATATATTGGAAAATCAAATGCCCCTCAATAAATTATGCTAGTGTGAGTTATGGATATAATAAAGCGGTAACAGAGGAGAAATTTAGGTCCAGTGATTCTTAGGTAAACAAATAATAAGAAGATGACTAATGGTGTTATTACTTAATCTATTCGAGGGCGGTTATAACATCCAACGATATTCCGCCAATATCCCGCAGATAGGCCGATTGACGCCTCTCTTGCCTTCTACCCAAGGAACAACCGCGAATTTAAAAGCATGATGAGGAAAATGGCAATAGGTTACTTCCCTGCTGGCATGCAGTCAGAGACGTTGCCATGGTAACCTGTAGGTTCGTTGTCGGTCTGTCGGTCACTCAATGCAGAGCATGATACCAGCGGAAAATTGTAAATTTCTCCGTCATGTGAAGAGTAAGGTAAATTATGAACATAACGAAAGTTGTTTATAATGAAGAGATTTTTCACGTACGGTAAACTAAGTTTACAGAAAATCAATAGTATAAGAGAAAATGGAGGAAAACCATTCTGGTTTTCCTATATGGTTTTCCTATAAACCCCCCGTCTATTCAAAGATTTGAGAATAATATGTATATCGAAACCTTCCCCGGGATGAGTATACTCTAAATATGAAGTTTGGTTGAGATCTATCCAGCCGTTTCGACGTGATGGTGGAACAGACAAACAGACAAACAGACAGACAAACAGACAGACAAACAGACAAACAAACAGACACGAAACGTAAAAACCACCGATTCGGTCTTGAGTTGACCTAAAACGGATAAATATCTAAAAAATTGGCAAAACAAAAGAAATTACAGACAGCGGACCCCCTACAATTTTATTGATATAGATTATCGACCTGTTGTCCGGCTCCATGGCTAAATGGTTAGGGTGCTGGCTTTTAGTCACAGGGATCCCGGGTTCGATTCAGGGCAAGTTCGGGAATTTTAACCATCATTGGTTAATTTCTCTGGGACGGGGGCAGGGTGTATGTGCCGTCTTCATCAATATGTCATCCCCATCACGACGCGCAGGTCGCCTACGTGTGTCAAGTCAGAAGACCTGCACCTGGTGAGCAGAACATGTCCTTGGACACTCCCGGCACTAACAGCCACACGCTTTCTCATTTTTTCAACGACCTGTTTGCATAATTTCGTCTCTCTCTTAGCCTCTTGAACGTATAGTAAACGTGAAATTAACCGACTATTTAAATAAATACTAACTATTTGACCCTTTACAGCAGGGTTTCAAAAAGGGACACAATACAGCCACTACCCTACTGAAGGTTACCGACGACATGAGACGTGCTATGGACGAAAGACAGCTGACGTTACTTGCACTTTTTTATTTTAGCAGCGCACTTGACACAGTAAATATAGAAAATACTGGTTGCTAAATTGAAGTCACTTCATCTTGGACAGACAGCTCTAGGATTCTTTCACTCATAACTTATCGAACAAGACCAATGCTTAATTATTCAGAATAGGTCATTTGAATGGGTAAAGAGATATACAGGAGTACCATAGGGCTCTGTAATTAGGCCATTTCTCTTTGTTATCTAAGACACTGCAAATGTCACTTGTATGATGACGATTTACTAATCTATAATCACTACAAAATTTTGGACATCAATCAAGCTATAGGTTATATGAACTCTGACTTAAATAATATCTGTGCATATGCTCATGAAAACTATAATTAAGCTATCAAAATCTAAAGTTATTATCGTTGAGCAGACAAAACAAATCAATGCGGTAAAAAGAAAAAAAACATTCCTCCACTAGCATTATCTGGTAAAAATGTTTGTATGAAAACTTGGCAAGAATATTGGTGTAAGTATAAACGAGAGTCTTAACTGGGGAGAACACATTACCAATGTCTGTAGAAAAGTGTACGCCCCTTTTCACCCAGTAAAATATAATCAAAATATGCTGCCAGTAAACATGAGAATTATGCTTATAAATACTCTTATCCTTCCTATATTTTCCTACTGTAACGTAGTACTAATTGATGCCACGAGAGAACAATTAAACCTATTACAACACGCTATGAACTCTTGTATTATATTTATATTCTCCTTACGCTATGACGTCCATGATACCCCTCATTATCGTCAACGTTCGCTTCTAAAATTTGAACAATATACAAACCTCCTCGTGACACGATTGAACGTTCAAGTATTAAACGAGAATATCTCATACTGCTTATTTTTAACAAGTGAATTTCCTAGCTTAACACACGCTCCGAAAGTACACTTGCTACCCCACTCAGCAGGTCAGCGGCATATAGCCGTTCCTTTGTTGCGAATGGAGCTAGAATGTGGAATTCTCTCCCGCATAACATTAGAGCCATAAAAAGCTAAAATTCCTTTAAGTTTCTTGCCGTGAGCATCTCCTCGATGTATGTCACGAGGCTGACTGAATCTTGTGGAGTAAATGTTCGTTTACTGTGCTTATGCTATTCCGTGTCATGTTACTTCTAGTTTGTAATAGTAGTGCACGCATTCATTAGTGGCATTATAAGGACACTGATGCAAGTAAATCATGTTGATGTTCAGATTGCAGTACCGATACATTACAACATATTACATTAAAATACAAAACACGAAAAATATGATCAAGGTGAATAGTTTTACAGCGAATGGCATGATCAGATTACAGTATAAAATACACCTTTCAAGGTTTCTTATAGAATAGATTCAAGAGATCTGTTGGTTTTACAATTATATCTCTGCGAATGTTCAAAGGAGACAACCCATTGAATCGACTTTCACTAGTTTATTTTCAGTTTCTGTTTATTTTATATAAATTCCATGGGGGAGAGGGTTCTAACTCCCAGTAACGCCACCTTGACTACGCCCCTGGTCATGTTACTTCTAGTTTATAAGATAAGACCATGAATATTTTTCTCAAATGTACACTGTTAAAGAAGTGTGTTTAAGTGTAAGAGAAGACCATGAGTCCTAAACCACGAATAATGGCAAATATAACAATAACGCTGCAGGAATAGATTAAATTGTATGTTGGGTATTCAGCCCGAAGACTGGTTTGATCCTCTGCAGCTCCGCCAACAGTTGTCATAAATAGCCAAGGCGTCACTGAAGAGGCGTACTAGGGAATGAGGAGTGATGTAGTTTCCGTTGCTTTCCTCACCGAGCCAGCCGTTGCTATTACATATCAGTCTGCAAAGCCCACTGAAATGCATGCACCAACTGGCCCTATGAGTGATATTTTCACACCATCCATAACAGGGACTGGCTGCATAAGCAATGGTATTACTAACATCACTCATACCTCAGTCACTTTCATATTGTCAAAGCCAAGGATGAGAGTGAGACAGGTCATTGAAAGTAACAAATTTGATATAGCCCATACCAGAAGACATAGTGCACTGTAAACACTACATCTCGCCAGCAAAGGCTTTATATTAAATTAGACCTTGTGAAATACGTAGGGAAGACACGTATGAAATTGCTTCGAAGAGTAATAAGAATAGCATGGGACGTTGAAAAGGTACCTTCTGATTAGACGAAAGCAGTAATTGCATCTATTTATGTGGAAGGGAACAGGAAGGACTGCAACAAATATCGAGGTATTTCATTGATCGGTATACCAGGCAAGGTGTTCACTGGCGATTTGATAGGGAGGTGCGATCGATGTTTGAGAATAAGTTGGATGAAAAGCAGTGTGGTTTCAGACCACAGAGGGGCTGTCAGGATCAGATTTTCAGTATGCTCCAGGTAACTGAAAAGTGCTACGGGAGGAATAAACAGTTATATTTATGTTTCGTAGATTTGGAGAAGGCATATGATAGAGTACCGAGGGAAAAGTTGTTCGCCGTAATGGGGGACTGTGGGATGAAGTGTACGTTATTAAAACAGTCAAAGGCATTTATGTTGACGATTGGGCTACAGTGTGAATTGGTGGTAGAATGAGTTCTTCCTTCAAGGCACTTACAGCAGTTAGACATGGCCGTCATCATTCACAGTTGTTGTTGATAGAGAAATATATAATATCAGGGAAGGATTCAGTCAGGTGGAAGTGAAACAAGCCGACGACTTGGTCTTAATGGTTGATTGTGCCAAATTCCTGTAGTCTAATGTCTTGGAGCTTGACAGTGGGTGCAGTTAGTATGATATGAAAGTTACCCACTGCAAGACTAAGTTCATATTCGTAGGTTAGACACTTAAGATAACTGAATTCCATGTTGATAATACAAAACTGGAACACGTAGAATATTTCAAGTATTTATGATGTGTGTTCTCCCAGGACGGTAGTATAGCAAGTGAGAGTGAACCAAGATGCTGCAAAGCTAATGTGTGATCACAGTTGTAAGAAGATCAACTTTGCTTCACGGGAGTGAAAACTGGGTAGACTCAAGATATCTTATTCACAAGTTAAAATTAACAGACATGCAAATAATGAGAACTACCATTGGTACAAACAGGTGGAAGGAGGGTACTCGAAATGAAGAAATAAATTTTAAATTAGGAATGAAATCGACTGAAGAAGCTGTACGCATAAACGGACTCCAGAGGTGTGGTAATGTGAGGCGAATGAAGGATGATAGGTTATCTACGAGTGTAAGAGGACTAAAGATTGACCATCACTACGATGGTTAGACTAAGTTTGTTCGTAATGAAAGAAGTACTACAGGACTAAACGAGGCCTCACATGTATGTATTGTACCGGTTACGACCTGTACATGCATATTTTTTGAGAGTTGATCGTATTTTATCACCACGCGTATTACTCCGTGCAAGCCTGGTTTGTTTACATTCAGTAGGACGAGCGAGCAAGCTGAGAACAGCTGTATGCGTGACGTAGCCGCAAGGGCTAGTTAGATCACCCGCCTGTCATGCCACGTGCAGCTAGCCTGAACTCGTATGTTCCAGATTCAAGCGTCACACCTTCCGGAACATTCGATGGAGAAAAATTTAAAACTCCTATAATAATTGTGGTAGCGACTTGATCAACGTGTCTTGCTAAAGGGAATTACATAAACGTCGCAATGCTTGAATTTCAAGAAAATCCGTCGAGGGATTTAGGAGATAACCAGCTTTACGGCTTATGTGACGTAGATGTCCCCCAACCAAATATAAGGAGGGCTCAATACAGCCTGATATCTCAGTCTCAGTCAGTCAGTGACAGTCGAGTAGTCAGAGTGGCTCTACTCGCTGCCATAATCGTCGGAATCTATCTCCGTGTGGTTATAGTCTCACTGGGGAACTATGAATTTCCTCGAAGTCTTTATTTACGAGTGTTGAGGAACGAATTCTTCTAAGTCTTTATAAATGGGACTTGTAATATTTACGAGTGTTGAGGAACTCTGAATTCTTCTAAGTCTTTATAAATAAGACTTGTAATATTTACCAGTGATGGACTTTAAATTTTGGCCAGTAATTATTCAAAGACTTGTGATATTTACGAGTGATGAACTCTAACATTATTCAAAATTTTCATGAGCGTAGACTTGTGATTTTCACCAGTGATTATTCAAAGACTAGTAATATTTACCAGCGTTGGACTCTAATTTTTCGCCAGTAAGACTTGTAATATTTACCAGTGTTGGACTCTAACTTTTCGCCAGTTATTATTCAAAGACTTGTCATATTTAGCAGTGATGGACTCTAACTTTTCGCCAGTGATTATTCAAAGACTTGTCATATTTAGCAGTGATGGACTCTAACTTTTCGCCAGTGATTATTCAAGGACTTGGAATATTCACGAGTGATGAACTCTAAATTTGTTCGAAGTTTCCATGAGCATAAACTTGTGATTCTTGCCAGTGATTACATAAAGACTTGTAAATTTTGCCATTGATGAACTATAACATCATTGAATGTCTTCATGAACACGGACTTGTCATTTCCATGAGTGTTAAAAAGTGAATTCTTGAAAGTCTTTATAAACATTGACTAGTGATTTTATTAATGGAGTGAAAACTAATTATTTAAGGTTTTCATGAACTTTGACTTATCAATTCTGCGAGTGACGAAGAACACATTTTTCTGAGTTTTGTGGGCATCAACCTCATTGTACTTGGGTAATGTGATTACCCTCAACATCGTCAGGAACCAGCGGAGGTCATCACGAGCATCGGGAATTTGAGGCGTATTCCATGCAACCAACCTGGATGGTCCGTCCGCATCTTGACGGAGTACTTGGGCATCTTCTGGAACGTGTTCCAGCCGGTGCGGCCTGGTGAGCTGGAGACCCGGGCCATTTAAAGGACAATGTGGAAGACAACCCCTATCTACCATGAGGTGATGTGCAATTTAATATGCATTACATGAATAAACTCTTATCAAATCAGATTCAAACTTTTCTTGTAGATAGGACCCTGCCTCCTGTACCGAGCCCTAGCTAATATTCATCCAGTTTAGCCCTGAGAACTATTCCATGCATACATTGAAAATAAACAGTATGTATGTATGTATGTATGTATGTATGTATGTATGTATGTATGTATGTATGTATGTATGTATGTATGTATGTATGTATGTATGTATGTATGCATGTATGTATTGTACCGGTTACGACCTCTACATGAGTATTTTTTGAGTATAAATGACATTTAATTATCACGCGTAATGTTCTGAGCACGCCTGGTTTGTTTACCGTCAGCGGGGCAAGCAAGCGAGTGAAGGACAGCTGTGAGCTGTGACGTAGCCACAGGGGATAGTTAGACCACCCGCACGTCACACCTCGTGTTCCCAGCCTGGACTCTTATATTCTAGACTCCACGTCACATCTTCTGGATTGTTCGACGGGGAAAATTTTGTAACTCCCGTAATAATTATGCTAGCGGCTTGAGCGATATGTCTTCTTGTTTGGAATCACCTGAACGTCGCAATGCTCGAGTTTCAAGTAAATCCGTCGAAGGATTCAGGAGATATTCAGTCAAGCCATATTGTGACGTAGACGTCCCGGATCGAATAAAAGGAGGGCCCACTGTAGCCTGTTCACTCAGTTACAGCTGAGTAGTCAGCGTGGACACTCTCGCTGCTACTTTCGTCGTGTAGTGACAGTCCTGACGAGGAACTCTGTAATTATCTAAGTATTCATAAAGTGAACTTGTATTTTCTTCGAGTGTGGGAGAACGAATTCTTCCAAGTATTCTCAAGTGGACTTGCAATATTTCGAGTGTTAAAGAACATTTTCTAAGTCTTCATAATTGAACTTACAATATTTACGGATGTTCGAGACTGGAATTTTTCCAATTATTCATGAAATGGACTTGTATTATTTACGTGTGTTAAATTCATAATTGGACTTGTATTATTCACGTGTGTTAAAGAACGAATTCTTCGTAAATTAAACCTGCAATATTTGCGAGTGTTAAGAGACTCATTCCTCTAATAAACAGTGACTTATAAAATTCCCCAGTGATAGACTGTAAATTTATTCATGTGGATGGACTTGTGTTTTTCATACATGTTCACTCAAAGACTTGTACATTCGCCAGTGTTGATTCAAAGACTTATAAAATTCGCCAGTGACAGACTGTAAATTTATTCATGTGGATGGACTTGTGTTTTTCGTACGTGTTCACTCTAAGACTTGTACATTCGCCAGTGATGAACTTTAATTTTGGTCATAGTTTCATGAGAAGGGACTTGTGTTTTTTTTTGCCAGTATGTATTCAGAGACGAAGACTTTGCTAGTGGTGAACTCTGAAATTATTTATTTTCCTCGTATACAGAAACATATCATTTTACGAGTGTTAAATTTTGAAAGTCTTGATGAATAATAACCAGCGACTTCGCTAATAGGTTAATCACCCAAGGTTTTTATGAACGCAGATCTTTCAGTACTCCGAGTGACCTTGGAGACATCAGCCCTCTCAGTCACATTGGACTGAAGTAGTAAATGATTATCTGCAACATCACCAGGATCATCGGGGGTCAACCTGGGCCTCGAAAGTTCGAGGCATCTCTACCTTCTACCAACCCAGACAGTCCAGCCGCTTCTGTACGGAGTCCCTGGAATCTTCTGGAGCGTGATCCAACCTGCCCGGCTTGGTGAACTGGAGAATCCGAGCCATATTATAGGACTATGTGGAACACAACTTATATCTACCTGGAGGTGATGTGCAATTTCATGTCTTATATGAATAAACTCATGTTCAGTCAAAGTCAAAGTTTTCTTGTAGATAGGACCCTACCTCCTGTACCGAGCCCTAGCTACTAGTCACCCAGTTTTTGCCCTGAGAACTATATACTTTCTTACTTTAAAATATAATCTGAGAGTCGGGCTCTTTTACCGGTACAGAGAGGAGGGTAATATACGTGGCACCCTACACGTTGGGGCTCGATAGCTAGGTTAACAGTGCTATCAATAAATAGACAATCACAACACCTTGGACGTGGTGTTCTTCTTTTTTTACAAAGTGAAACTTATGCCCTGGACGTGGCAAATAATTTGTGTTTTATGTGTTCTCTGTCATATGGTTGATTTCTATGTGTTGATATATGATGAACTGAGTTCTTTTGAACTTTTAAAGCCACTGGTATTGCAATTTCTATTTGAAATTTTCTAAGTGTCACATTTTGAAATATTTACATTGCTCTAAATATGGAAAATATACTAGCAGCAATTGAAGCCCTTAGGCTTAATATGAGCGAGGTTAACGCCAACTTAGAGACTAGGCTTACTGCAACATGTGCTAGCTTAGAGAGACGTATTACTGAGTCCAACACTAATCTAGAGAGAAATATTACCGAAACTAATACCAATCTTTCTAGCTTGGCTGAGGCTAATGTTCAAACTAATGCTAATCTTGCCAATGTAGACCAACGTTTAAATAACTTAGCCCAAGCAAATGTTGAATCAAATGCCAACTTAGATAGGC
Source organism: Anabrus simplex (assembly GCF_040414725.1). Lineage (NCBI taxonomy): Eukaryota > Metazoa > Arthropoda > Insecta > Orthoptera > Tettigoniidae > Anabrus > Anabrus simplex. The sequence continues at coordinate 343,456,361 of NC_090266.1, read as the reverse complement.
GAATAGCTGAATCCAATGCCAACCTAGATAGGCGTTTAAATAATTTAGCAGAATCAAATGCCAACTTAGATAGGCGAATAGCTGAATCAAATACCAACCTAGATAGGCGAATAGCTGAATCAAATGCTAAGTTAAATAATTTAGCAGAATCAAATGCCAACCTAGATAGGCGCTTAAATAATATAGCAGAATCTAATGCCAACCTAGATAGGCGGTTAGCGGAAGCTGACGCCAGGTTAGATAAACGTTTACATGACGTGGTTCAATCCCAATTTACTGAAATGAACACGAAATTAGAATCGCGTTTCGACCAAGCAAGTGTTAGAATAGAAGAAAGGTTCTCTGGGTCCAATAAGAAAATGGATGACCGATTCACTGAAATCCATTCCCAATTTGTTCGTAATATCGAAGAAATGAGAAATACTATTAAAGATCAAGTCTTAGAAGTTGTTAAGGAAGATTTAAAGAAGGTTGTTCCTTCCGTTCAACAGCTTTCACAGGATATTGAGGAATTCAAGGCCGAATTTCAAGAGTCACATGGTCAGCTTTCGCAAATGCAGGCTAAAATTATTTCTGTCCAAGATACTCTTCGGGGCACGGTTAAGAATGACATTTCCAGAGTTGGAAATGAAGTCACTTTATTAAAAGCTAAGCAGGGCGAGTTTGACAAAAAGTTCACTCAGCAAGCCGATGATACGACCACTCAAATTAGTCGTATTTGCGAAGATGTTGGTGAACTTAAAACTGAATTGAAGAACGATGTCAAACAAGTCGAAGGAACAGTCCAACTCCAGTTGGGAGATGTCAAAAATAATCTCGAACAACTAGCCACTAAAGTCGTTAATCTTGAATCTCGAGATACTTCCAGACCTATTTCTAGTTCGGTAGAAGGAGTCGAAGGAACGTCATACCAGACGACTATCGTTAATATTCAGGAGTAAAAACCTCCTAAATTCTCCGGTAAAGAAGATTATACTGCTAAAGAATTTCTGATTAATGTAGCGGAATACTTTCAGGAACATAAGATTAGCGAGGATAGAAATCTAAGAACAGTTGCCCGATTACTTGAAGGCAAAACTCTTTCTTGGTATTCCGTATTCAAATCTAATTTCAAGACATACTCTGACTTTGAGAAAGCTTTAATTGAATGTTTTTGGAACGCAGAAACTCAACACCTTATCAAACTCCAACTATATTCGAGAAGGTATAACACCTCCATTAACACCTCTCGATACGCAGATTTTTTATTATCTCAGTTGAAGAAGATGCAGTATTTAGATCCTCCTCTGCCTGAGAAGGAACTTATTCAGGTTATTACATTACAATACCCTTCTCACGTTCAAGAGATCTTAGTAGCTGCGAACATTCAGAATTTGGATCAACTACATGCCGTATTGCGACGTCTTGATACTGCTCATGCGCAGGGAACTTTGAAACCAAGCAAGAGTAAGGACATAGCCGCCCATCCAGTTCAGGTTAATGCTTCTGAACAACCACGACAAAGTCCTGAACGAACGGATAGAAAGGAAGAAAGGGATACTCAATTATCACCTACGCGGTATAGAGGGTTTAGGAAACGCCCATACCGTGGCCAGATGCCGTACCAAACCAAACCAAACCTACTTGGTTAAAACAAGAAAAAACAAGAGAGTAGAGACTCAAATAATTCGGACTTGCACAAACGATGGAAGGAAACACAGGACTACCTTCATCAGATGAAACAAGAGGGTCATCAACCTGGAGCGACTTATCTTGAATATCAAGAATATCATAGGAGAAACAACACCTTTGGTCAAAATCCAGAATCCACAGGTGCTGTTACAAAAAAACTTAAATTTTTCAAAAATAAGATTGCCTGAAAATGAGGAGGTCGGGTCATTTCACGTAGACATAATAAATCATTGGCACATCGATGATGACTTAGTGTTTGAGGACGAGTTACCTATTCGTCAACATGTCCAACGAAGTTTACCCATAATTAGTATTACCATTGGGGGATTCCAAGTATCATCATTAGTGGACTCGGGAGCGCAAGTGTCCCTAATTTCTGACAAACTGATAACATTGATTAAGGATAAATGTGATCTTCTGATTTTGCCAGTTGCACAAGTGAAGATCAAGGGTATTATTCCTGACCGGAACATCAAATGCAAGCAGCAAGTATTCCTTGATTTCACCATTAATGAGGAAGTGTGTGAACATGTCTTTCTGATAGTTTCGCCTATGAAATTCAACCTTATTTTGGGTTCAGAATTTTTGTCTAAATATAAGGCTACAATTGACTACTCTGCCAACACCATTCATCTATGTAGGATTGGATCTGTAGAGTTGCAGCTGGCGGATGGTGAAGATTTTAGGCTTCAAGGGATTGATTTACCCCGAACACAAATCGATGGTGTGATTGGCGATGCCGCCCCAGTCGACCAGGTACTGAAAGAAGAGGGTGATCCCGAGGAAGAAGAGGGACCCGTGTCAGAAGAAGAAGGAGATCCCGATGAAGAGGGACCCATTGATGAAATTTTAAATGACAAAGGGCCCGATTTTCTCACCTACAGTGTAACTGAAGCCCCAAATGACCACCCTGACATAGCAGCGGCGGAGGAAGAAATCTATCAGGATTATCCGGACGTCTTTGATGAGAAGCCCGGAGAAATTAAAAATTTTAAGCACCACTTCAACGTCAAGGATGCTTTGCCTTATAAACGCAAACCATATCCAGTGCCCGAGAAGTACATGGATGAAACCAGGACACTGATTCGACAGATGGAGGCTGGCGGAATTATCTCAAAATGCGTTACGCCCTATATTAATCCACTTACCATAGTAAGGAAACCCGATGTAATCTACGTTTGTGTTTGGACGCTCGTGCCTTGAATGACCGACTGGTCCTTGAATATGACCACGCTTGCAAGTGGGAGACAAGGTGTTAATTCGCAAACCTGCGATATCTCGTCCGGAATTGAGGATCTAGGCGAAATTTTTCCCCTTGTACATTGGACCTTTCAGGATTTCTAGGTCTTTGGACAACGGTGCTTATGAGATCACAAAATTAGATGGCAACCTTGAAGGCATCTACAATGCTTCCAATCTCAAAAAATACTTTGAATAAGGTTAAATAAAGAAAATCCTCATCGTATTTTCTTTTCCCTGAAAGGGAGGGATATGTACCGGTTACGACCTGTACATGAGTATTGTTTGAGTATAAATGACATTTAATTATCACGCGTAATGTTCTGAGCACGCCTGGTTTGTTTACCGTCAGCGGGGCAAGCAAGCGAGTGAAGGACAGCTGTGAGCTGTGACGTAGCCACAGGGGATAGTTAGACCACCCGCACGTCACACCTCGTGTTCCCAGCCTGGACTCTTATATTCTAGACTCCACGTCACATCTTCTGAATTGTTCGACGAGGAAAATTTTGTAACTCCCGTAATAATTATGCTAGCGGCTTGAGCGATATGTCATCTTGTTTGGAATCACCTGAACGTCGCAATGCTCGAGTTTCAAGTAAATCCATAGAGGGATTCAGGAGATATTCAGTCAAGCCGTATTGTGACGTCCCGGATCGAATAAAAGGAGGGCCCACTGTAGCCTGTTCACTCAGTTACAGCTGAGTAGTCAGCGTGGACACTCTCGCTGCTACTTTCGTCGTGTAGTGACAGTCCCGACGAGGAACTTTGTAATTTTCTAAGTATTCATAAAGTGAACTTGTATTTTCTTCGAGTGTGGGAGAAGGAATTCTTCCAAGTATTCTCAAGTACACTTGCAATATTTCGAGTGTTAAAGAACATTTTCTAAGTCTTCATAATTGAACTTACAATATTTACGGATGTTCGAGACTGGAATTTTTCCAATTATTCATGAAATGGACTTGTATTATTTACGTGTGTTAAATTCATAATTGGAACCCCTACAAGTTACAATTCTCACTAAGCACATGCTCCTAGGTGGCAACATCATTCGATAAAACGTAGCGTATGGTTAGGCTTACGAAACTGAACAAACAGCAATAGTACTGTATGTTGAGGTATTTCCACGTTTCACAAATTGATGACACTAAAGCAAAATGTTTGAAGGGATCCCTAACACCAGGGGTCAAGATAGACACCAAGCCAATGCCCACTACTCTAGTACAGGTCTATGTGCCTACAAGTTTAGCATATCATGAAGGAATTAAAGAACACGTCTTGATACAAGATGTAAAACACACCGGACGAGTTGGCCGTGCGGTCAGGGGCGCACGGCTGTGAGCTTGCATCCGGGAGATAGTAGGTTTCGAATCCCACTGTCGGCAGCCCTGAAGATGGTTTTCCGTGGTTTCCCATTTTCACACGAGGCAAATGTTGGGGCTGTACCTTCATTAAGACCACGGCCACTTCCTTCCAACTCCTAGGCCTTTCCTCTCCCATCGTCGCCATAAGACCTATCCGCGCCGGTGCGACGTAAAGCCAATTGCAAAAAGATGTAAAACAACAGGAATATATGAAGAGTTGGACGATTTGATACAATTTGAAAAAGGTGATGAAGATCTAATCGTGATGGGAAACTAGAAAGCAGTGGTAGGCCAAGAAAGAAAACGTAGTAGGCTATATTAGGAGAATTCCGACTGGGACAAAGAATGTATAAAGATGTCGGCTCGTAGTATTCTGCAATGATCATAATTTAGTCCGTTTTAATACTTGGTTCAAACACCACAAACGATGGGTGTACGCATGGACAAAATCTGGAGACAGTTGGAGGGATTGAATAGACTTCATTATGATTAGGCCGAGATTAGGAAACGAGGGGATGGATTGCACCATTGCAAGACCTTTCCAGGAGGAGACGTCGAATCTGACCACAACTTGGTGGTCATGAAATGCCGCCTGAAATCTAAATAATTGAAGAAAATAAGAAATGCAAGGACGTGAAATCTAAATCAGCTGATTGACAAGAGAGTGAGTGATTGTTTCAAGGAATATGTTGCACAATGACTAAATGAAAAGGATGAAGGAAACACAATAGACGAAGAGTGGAGGGTCCTGATGAATGAGATCAGTAGACTGCTAAAGGAATTATTAAGAAGAAGGCTAAGATCAAATGAATATCAGCGGATACCTCAAAAGATACTAGACCTGACTGATGAACAGTGAGAGTACAAGAATGCAAAGAATGAGGAGGGCAGAAGAATACAGCTAATTAAAGAGTGAAGTAGATAGAAAGTGCAGCAGTAAATATTTTGAAGTGTGATAAAATACTGTATATTGGAGAAATAGAAGTGCAAGGATGTTGAAAGTTGTATGGTTGTAGGAAAGATAGGTGCTGCATATAGGCAAATCAGTGAAACCTCTGGAGAAAGGAAAACTATGTTTATGGATATTAAGATCTCAGATAGGAAAAAAAGTAGGGAAAGAGATCAAGGCAGAAAGATTACAGAAACTAGATGTTAAGGATCTGGAACAGGTAGAGACTGTTGATGCTGATGAAATGGGAGACCCAATTTTGAGGTCAGAATGTGACAGAGATTTGAGAGACCTAACTAGAAACATAGAAACAAGGCACCTGGAAATTATGACATACCCTCAAGATTACTGACAGCCTTAGGAGGAACCGGCATGATAAGGTTATTTCATTTATTGCTTAATATGTATAGTACAGGAGAAGTGCCCTCCGATTTTAGACAGAATGTTGTTATCACAAATCCCAAGGATCAGTCTGTGGTAAGTACCCACGGCTATAAGAAAGAAGCAGCAAACCAAAAAGGAGTGAGGCAAGGATGAAGTTTGTCCCCTCTCCTTTAAATTTTTATACAGGACAGGCGGGAAAGGAAATATAAGAGCAATTTGGAAAGGGAAGCACAATCCAAGGAGAGGGACTCAAAACTGCGATTTGTCGATGACAGTGTTACTTTATGCAAGATCTTTAGAAATTGCTGAATGAGGTGGAAACAGTATTGGGGAAGGAGTACAAGATGAAAATAAATGCCTCTAAAATAAAAGTAATAGGGTGCAGGTGATGCAGAAAATATTAGATTATAAAATGAAGTCTTAAAGGAAGTAGATACATTTTGTTACTTGGGTAGTACCCCTAGAATAAACAACGATGGCAGAAGTAAGGAGGACATAAAATGCAGGCTAGTACTGTACAAGCAAGGAAGGCCTTTCTTAAGAAAACACATGTGTTCAATTCGAACACTGATATAGGAATTAGAAAAAATATTTTTGAAGATATTCATCTGGAGTGTGGTATGGCACGGATGTGAAACATTGACAATGACTAGCTCACAATGGAAGATAATAAAAGCTTTTGAAATGTGGAGTTATAAAGGGTAGAAGGATAGATCACATCACGAGTGAAGAGGTACTGATTGGAATTGGTTAGAGAAAAATGATTTTACTAAATTTAACCATAAGAAGAGATAGAATGACAGGAAACAATCTAAGACACCCGGACCTTCTTCAGTTCGTTTCTCTGGTTCGTTTATGCGGTTAGAATAGTAGGGATAGGCCAAAACATGAATATGACAAGTAAGTGTGGATGTAGGGTGTAGTAGTTACGTAGGAATGAAAATTTTAGCTCAGGAGAGGGTGGCATGGCGAGCTGCATCAAACAAGTCTATGGACCACATACCCACCGGAGAAACCTGCTGAGATATTTCGAGTTGACATTCATGGGCGGCCTGCTGATCTGTGAGGATGGGGTCTACCCAGGATGGAATCTAATGTTGATTAGGGTACAATCACCCAGCCCACCCAGGGAATATAACCAATGAAGGCTAAAATCCCCAATGTGATCGGGAATCGAACCCGTTATGCTTTGGACCAAGGGCAAGCATGCTAACCATTTAGTCACGAAATCAAACAACTTAAGAATATATGGCAATACAACCATAATTTTCCAGAAATGTGGATACGAGTCTGGTTGTATAACCATTTTGATAAATTCGGCAGTAAAGGGTTAAATATTAATTTACTTGAAGTGAGTGGCTGTGACATCAAGCTCCTCTCGACATTTTGTTCATAAATAAATTCGGAGTATGACTCACTTATTCCTGAGGTTCCAGTGCTGTTATTATAGGCTGTGACATCAATTCCTCTCCGACATTTCGTTCTTAAACGAGTGTGGAATATGGCTCATCTCCTACTCCTGAGGTTCCGGGTTTAGTTGCTCAGAGGATACAAATACCATAACTTCTCTTAGCTGTTCACAGTCGTGGAAAAGTTGTTAACTTTACTGGCTAATCTTAACTTTCTTGATTCAGATCCACGCCATGGCTAAATGAGACTTTCTTCGGAGCCTCTTACTTCAGACATGAATTCACTACGCTACATTACCGGAAAGATGTGTTCGATTGTTCAAAGTTAATTTTAGCCTAATATGTACTAACATTGAGCAGCATAAAGTTAGGTAATGAACCGTACTGAGACAGTCAAGGTCAGGTACACAATGTGGTGCTGCGTATAATGAGACGACTTTTTCGTAGAGTTGAACAAGTTAGACTCCTCTGCTTGGAGCACCGTACTCCATTCCATACCGGCAGGCCAGAGGAAGCTCGTATCGTCCAGTCCAGTTCCGGTTTCCACCAGGCGAAATATCCCATATGTCTCAAATCATTCTGACAGAAAAAGAAATGTTCGTGTTCTACTGTTTGTCGAGAACAGACCTATCATTCTGTGAATTACGGATATTACAGTAGTAAATGCACTGTTGTTTCATTACGGTTAATAGAGCAGCGTATGTGGGACACCAAAATGCACAGCTGAACTGCTAGAGATGTAAGAGACACTCATTAACATTATCTCACTCTGTGGACCACTGATAGATCCCAAGGTCGCAGGTTCAAATCCGAGACAAGTAGTTGGAATTTTGAAGGGCGGGAGAACTCAGTTCGGCACTCCATGTCGTACGATTTCGTCAAGTGAAAGATTTATGGTGACACATTTAGTGTTTACCCAGAAAATTTAATTAACAACTCAGCCATAGGTCATCATCCGGTAGAGTAGAATGGAACGTCAAAATGACTCACAGGCAGCCAAGAAGGCGTCAAGTCAAAATACGTGTATACGGTAGCTGGAACTACAGGATAATTATTATTCTTAATTGCTATAATCGTGTGCAGGCCTCGTTATCATAACACAACCAGATGATTTGTGAGAGACACTCGTCAACATAGATCAACTGGTAGAGTTGTGCATGAGACACTCATTAACATAGATCAACTGGTAGAGTTGTGCATGAGACACTCGTCAACATAGATCAACTGGTAGAGTTGTGCATGAGACACTCATTAACATAGATCAACTGGTAAATTTGTACCTGAGACACTCATTAATGTAGATCAACTGGTAAAGTTATGTGTCAGACACTCATTAATGTAGATAAACCGGTAAAGTTATGTGTGAGACACTCATCAACGTAAATCAACTGTTAAAGTTGTGTGTGAGACACTCATTAATGTAGATCAACTGGTAAAGTTATGTGTCAGACACTCATCAACATAGATCAACTGGTAGAGTTGTACGTGAGACACTCATTAATGTGGATCAACTGGTAAAGTTATGTGTCAGACACTCATTAATGTAGATAAACCGGTAAAGTTATGTGTGAGACACTCATCAACGTGGGTCAAATGGTAAAGTTGTCTGTGAGACACTCATTAACTAGATCGACTGTTAAAGTTGTGTGAGATACTCATTAACGCGGATCATCTGTTAATCTTGTGTGTGAGACACTCATCAACGTAGATCAACTGGTAAAGTTGTGCGGGATACTCCTTAACATAGATCAACTGGTAGAGTTGTGTGAGAGACACTCATTAACGTAGATCAACTGGTTAAGTTGTCAGTGAGACTTTCATTAACATAGATCAACTAGTAAAGTTATGTATGAGACACTCATCACCGTAGATCAACTGGTAAAGTTGTCTGTGAGACACTCATTAACGTAGATCAACTGATTAAGTTGTCTGTGGGACACTCACTAACGTTGATGAAGTGGTAAAGGTATGTGTGAGACACTCATTAACATAGATTGACTAGTAAAGTTGTGTGTGAGACACACATGAACAAGGGGATTGCAGGCTATATGTGAGGAGGCAGAAATATTCATTCAGCAGTATGTAAAGTTGTTTGCTTATAAAGATAATGTCCAAATAGAGGAGGCGACTAATACTGGCGAATTACTACAATTTGCTTATGATAATAAAGACATATTCAAAAAATACAAAGTTTGAAAGATAGAAAAGCAGTTGGGATTGATAAGATCTCTGGGGATATATTAAAGGCTATGGGTTGTGATACAGTGCTGTATGTCAAGTACACTAGTGTCCAAATGTTAAGCATAATCGCTAAACGAGGCCATACCGCCTGATAGGAATGTCAGACGGATTGCTGAACAAACAGAAGCTGGCTCACACCACCATATCTCACACAACTTGTCCAAAAAAAGAGAAGTGTCAAAAGGTTCTGATAGCTAAGGTACATCTTTGACAACAACTAACAAAATTTGGCAATGTCTTCTACAAAAAATATGCTGTTAATAGGATGTGTGGTTACCCCTAACGGCCACACATGCTTCGCAGCGACGTGGCATGCTCTCTATCAGATGGTCCAAGAGCTCTTGTGGCAGTCGATCCCATTCCTCCGAAAGGGCAATGCGAAGGTCTTGGAGGGTTCTTGGTGGAGGCTGACGGGATACAATTCGCCTCCCCAATGCATCCCAGGCATGTTCTATAGGATTCAGATCCACAGACCTCGCTGGCCAGTCCATGCGCTGACTGGCTTCCGCAGCCAGAAATTCATCCAGAGCAGCGCGGTGCGGTCGGACATTATCGTCCATTAAGAGGAAGTCTGGATCAACCGCACCTCTGAAGAGTCGAACATGTGGTCTTAGTACCTTATCCCTGTATCTCCGAGCGTTAACAGTGTTCCTCGGACCACCCATGAAGATGTGCAGGTCCGTACGGCCATTTAACATGATGCCGCCCCACACCATGACCCCACCACCACCATACTGGTCCCGTTCCACGATGTTCCTGTGGTTGTATCGACTACCCGGTTCTCTCCAGATTAATGTGCGACGGTAATCATTCTGCAAACTGAAGCGGGATTCATCTGTGAAGAGCACATGCCTCCATTCATTTATGGTCCTGTTTCGATGTTGACGGCTCCACAGTAAACGGGCCCGTCTCTGTGCTGGAGTGAGCGTGACGCACACCGCTGGACGTCGGGCAAACAGCCCTGTTGTTCTGAGCCTCCGGTGCACAGTTTTCCGGGAAACGGCAACCCCTGACCGCCGACAATTGTCTCGCAGGTGCACCCCGATTTCGTCGGGCGGTTAAGGCCAGATATCGGCCCTGCTGTGGGCTGGTTACCCTTGGACGACCTGGTACTGGCCTACGACTAACATCTCCTGTGTCTCGAAATCGTCTCCAAAGCCTGGAAATGACACTTTATGGCACATTCAAGGATACGGCGAATTCGGCCTGTGCCTGACCTGCTTCCAGGCGGCCGAGTATTCTACCCTGCAAAAAGGGGGTAGAATGGCGTCGTTGTGCCGTTATGTTGTCATGTTCACCACGAGGCTACACTCCGCACACTATCACAGGGCAAACACGACTGAGAGAATATGGGGCGCAGGCACTGGTTGTGTTAACTTTGTAGTTACGCCGCTAGTCAAAGCAGGGAACACTCCTTTCCTATACAGAGCGAACAAGTAAGGTTGGTAGGTGCGTATGTCATGCGGTCTATTCGTAACTTATGCTTAACTTTTGGACACTAGTGTACTTACTTGATTACTGTTCGCATGAAGGAGCGATACCGTATGAATGGAGAGTTGAAATAACAGCGCCAGTGTACAAGGGAAAGGGTGACAAACATGAAGCGGATAATTACAGGCCGGTCTGCTTGTCATGTGCTGTTTGTAAGCTCTGGAAAAGCATTGTTTCTGATTATATTAGACACGTTTGCGAAATTACTAACTGGTTTGAGAAAAAGATGGGGTTTGGGAAATGTTATTCCAGTAAAGCTCAACCTGTAGGATTCCAGCAAGAAATATTTTAGATTCAGGAAGTCAAATGGACTGTATCGCTATTGACCTATCCGAGGCTTTTGATATGTTAGATCATAGGAGATTACTGACGAAAATGAGGGCTATTGGACTAGACAAAAGAGTGGGTGAATGAAATGGCGTATGGCTTTTAGTGCCGGGAGTGTCCGAAGACATGTTCGGCTAGCCAGGTGCAGGTCTTTCGATTTGACTCCCGTAGGCAACCTGCGCGTCGTGATGAGGATGAAATGATGATGAAGACAGCACATACACCCAACCAGAGAAATTAACCAATGATGGTTAAAATTCCCGACCCTGCCGGGAATCGAACCCGGGACCCCTGTGGCCAAAGGCCAGCACGCTAACCATTTAGCCACGGAGTCGGGCGGTGGGTGAATGAGTGGCTACATTTCTAGAGGATAGAACTCAGAGAATTAGACTAGGTGATCCTGCAATGATTAAAAGTGGGTCCTGAAGGCCAGTATTATTGGATCTATACGTTTTATTATATATATAAATGATATGAGTAAAGAACTGGAATCAGAGATAAGGTTATTTGCTGATGATATTATACTGTATAGAGTAGTAAATGAATTGCAGTATTGTGAGCGACAGAAGGGGGCCTAGGAAATGATGTGAGATGGACAATGGATAATGTCTTGATGGTAAATGGGATAGAAAGTCACGAGTCCTCTCAGTTTTAATTACTGTTTTGATGGGGTGAAAGTAGCTCATGCGGAACAATATAAGTACCTAGATCAGGGCCTCTCAGGGTGCATGCGCGTGGTGCATGCACTGTGCACGGTGCAAGAGACGACTTAGCTTGGTTGACCAGAGTGCAGACCCCCCACTCCTCGATTTGGAGCAATAGCGCTTACTCTCTCTTTACTCACGCCTGTCTCGCTCGCTCCGCCTGTCTCCCTCTGCCCCACTTGCGCCGTAGCGCTCCAAATCCAGGCTGACTTGAGCCGAGCAGAGGCGAGTTGAGCCGAGCTTAGCCGAGTAGCCCAGAGACGAAGCGTTGATCCGAGCCATGCCGAGCGGCAGCGAAGCACAGTGCACGGATCTCTTGCGCCTCTATCTGCACGCGTGAGATTTTGGGCGTTTGAGAGGCCCTGACCTAGATGTTCATTTAACATTGGGGTAGTCATATTAACGTGGATGTTAAGAAAGGTTACAGATCTCTTCACATGGTTACGAGAGTATTTAGGGGTTGTAGGAAAGATGTAAAGGAGAGGGCATGTAAGTCTCTGGTAAGACCGCAGATAGAGAATGGCTCCAGTGTACGTGACCCTCGCCAGGACTACCTGATACGACAACTGGAAAAGATCCAAAGAAACGCAGCACCGTTTGTTCTGGGTGATTTCCAACAAAGAAGTATTGTTACTGAACTTATGCAAACTGTGGGCTGGAAAGACTTGGGAGTAAGGAGATGAGATGCTCTACTATGTAGTGTATTTCGAGCTGTCAGTGGAGAAATGACGTGGAATGGCATTAGTTGACCAATAAGCTTGCGCGGAGCTTTTAAGGGTAGGAATGATAAAAATATGAAGATAAGATTGGAATTCAAGAGACAAGTAGGGGTAAATATTCATTTATAAGACGAGGAGTAAGGGACTGGAATACATTAACAACTAATAGGGAGTCTGCAACCTGGGCGGTAGCCTTAAAGCAGATGATTGATTGATTGATTGATTGATTGATTGATTGATTGATTGATTGATTGATTGATTGATTGATTGATTGATTGATTGATTGATTGATTGATTGATTGATTGTGTGCATTTCACATACCTTGTGAAATAGTGCAACGACTCATTGGTTCCTTGTTCTCTAGTATATGAATGTAGGTGACACACTGCTCAAGGTGTCACGCTATTCACGTAGAAGTCCAATATCCGCTGGTTATCTGGCTCGAAGAGCGTGGAAATTTGTACCACAATAGTTTGATTAATCAATAACATGAATATTAATACACACTGAAGATATAAACAAAAGAAATAGCCAGAAAAATGGTCAACTGAGGCACTAACAAACTGTGTCGTCGCTTAAGAATCGGGAAGAAGGTAACAAAAACATTTTTTCTACCACTCTGGGTTGGAAAATAAAACCAAAATTGTGCAATTACACATCATGAATAAAGTGTGATTATAATCTAATCGATTAGTACAAAAAGACAACTTTGTTCCTATGCGATTTTCACTTAGCTCTTATGGGGTTTCTGTAGACAAGTGTCGTAATATTCTATATACTTTAATCATTTCCATTGGATACTTTGTTACGCACGCTTCATATAGACACAGCGAAATAATGAAACAGTATTTCAGAAAAATTGCAGGTACGAGCATTACCAACGATATACAGTGCGACCGAGCGAGTTGGACGTGCGGTTAGGGGTGCGCAGGTGTAAGATTGCATTCGGAAGATAGTGGGTTCAAACCCCACTGTCGGCAGCCCTGAACAAGGTTTTCGTGGTTTCCTATTTTCACACTAGGCAAATGCTTGGACTGTACCTTAATCAAGCCCTTGATTGGTTCCTTCCCACTCCTAGCCCTTTCCTATCCCTTCGTCGCAATAAAACCTACCTGCGTCGGTGCGATGTAAAGTAACTTGTTTACAGTGCGAGTCTTCTGCCCCATTTGAATGTAGTTTTAGGCCACATTCCGCACACACGTATTTTATAGACAACCTACAAACATCGGGCCATGCCGGTGCGCACATACTACGGATGTTATTTAGTACACTCCATAGAGCTCTGACGGCCTTATGCCATGGATCTGGAAGTAGTAGCGCTCCTGACTGAACTCATTAGGCATTCTCACTGCGAATGAAACCTTTACACACGTGTAAGAGTGCATTAGGTCTACGTCAAACATACTGATCCGGTGACCACCCAGGTCCCTCGTTAGCTCAGTTGAAACCGGCGGTGAATTTAATAAGCAGCCAGATAAACTGAGAGTTTCAGCGACTGGGTGTTCATGTGGTCCTGACAAGGGCCGTGTGAAAACCAGGTCTGGATGGGAACAGTATTACCCCTGGAAGGGACTCGAGATACGTGAACATAAGTTCGCTAACGCATTATGTGCTCGAAATGGAAACCTTCCTGATTAATTAACATTTGGGCACTCCGTTGAACTGAGATTCTGAATTGCTGGAACGTGTCAGGTGTAACGCACCTGCAGGTCTCCGTAATTAGATTTCGAAACTCCTCAGGATTTTCCGGCTGTTGAGCGTAGACTGCTCGTTTTAAATGGTCCCACAGAAAGAAGTCCAATGGTCTTTAATCTGGTAATCTGGCGGGCCGGGCGACATGTTCTCCCCTTCCTTTCCATTGACCGGGGTGTGTGGCATTCAGATGGTTGCGGTGGAGTTCCGTAATGCTGAAACACATGTTAATACCCTGTCCTAGAGGCACATCCACCAACAACAGTGGTAATTGATGGTCGAGAAAACGTTTTTTTTTCTATTTGCTTTACGTCGCACCGACACAGATATGTCGTATGGCGTCGATGGGATGGGAAAGGCCTAGGAATGGGAAGGAAGCGGCCGTGGCCTTAATTAAGGTACAACCCCAGCATTTGCCTGGTGTGAAAATGGGGAACCAGGGAAAACCAGGGCTGCCGACAGTGGGGTTCGAACCCACTATCTCCCGATTACTGGATACTGGTCGCACTTAAAGCGACTGCAGTTATCGAGCTCGGTAAGAGAAAATGTAGGCAGCGGGCTCCTGTCAAATGGCCCTCAAAGAAATGTGGACCAATTAGCTGCTTTCCCAAAATACCACACCGAACATTTACTCCCCAAATGCTGCCTCTCTTATCCAGGGGGCACTGTCGACACTCCAATAACGCATATTGTGGTGATTCACGTAACCATTTTTGTGAAACCGTGATTCGTCCGAAAACAAAATTATCGAAACGAACGCCCCATTATTTGTCACTTGCCTCAGTATCCATTAACAAAAGTTGACCCGAGCTCCGAAATCTGCCCCATGGAGTTCCTGGAGTAGTTGCAGGTCATAGAGGTAAAGGTAAATGAAAATGAAATGAAATGGCGTATGGCTTTTAGTGCCGGGAGTGTCCGAGGACAAGTTCGGCTCGCCAGATGCAGGTCTTTCGATTTGAAGCACGTAGGTGACCTGCGCGTCGTGATGAGGATGAAATTATGATGAAGACGACACATACACCCATCCCCCGAGCCAGCGGAATTAACCAATTATGGTTAAAATTCCCAACCCTACCGGGAGTCGAACCCGGGACACCTATGACCAAAGGTCAGCACGCTAACCATTTAGCCATGGAGCCGAACAGGGGTAAAGGTGACTGTCATGCAAGATACGTACTGCAGACGAATATTAGCCTCCTGTCCCACTGCCCGTGTACTCATGAGCGGGTTATCTGTCATAGCCTTGAACACAACCACTGCACCAGCTCCAGAAGTCACAGTTACCGAGCTCGATAGCTGCAGTCGCTTAAGTTCGGCCAGTATCCAGTAATCGGGAGATAGAGGGTTCGAATCCCACTGTCGGCAGCCCTGAAGATGGTTTTCCGTGGTTTCCCATTTTCACACCAGGCAAATGCTGGGGCTGTACCTTAATAAAGGCCACGGCCGCTTCCTTCCGACTAATAGGCTTTTCCTATCCCATCGTCGCCATAAGACATGTCTGTGTCGGCGGGACGTAAAGCCACTAGAAAAAAAAGAAAGTCACAGTTGCCTCTCTAACTAGAGGTAGTAGGGAGAGTGACCCCTGCTGTACGCGAACGGCGTTCCACATTACTAAAAGTACGAACATCGTCGCCATAAGGCCTATCGGTGTCGGTGCGACGTAAAGCAACATGTAAAAAAATAAAAAGCTGGGTTCCGTTGACGTGCTTATAGTGCGTTCGCCCTTCATTCACCGTAAATTGGGAGCATATAAACGTACACATAATGCACAGTAGTGATGTGCGCGAATGGCGCCCGGAATAGCGAGAATCGGTTCCTAAGACTCCGAGGCCGCACTCAATGGGTGGGGTGAATAAAAATGAGTCTAAGCGAGTGAGCGTGTGCTCGCTGAGTGCCTGAGTGTCTCCCTGCCGATGAGCTTCCACTCCGCAATTGCGGTGAATAAAAGTATAGAGCGGAAGCACAGCGTACACTCGAGTGTCTGGAGCAGCCTCTCATTGTCACTGATCAAGGTCGTGCACGTGCCATGTATATAACACCTTAGGCTCCTTTCACACTACACGGTTTCGACCGTACGGCAAAAAAACCGTACGGCGACATTCCTTTAGTGGCGTGAAGAAGAGCATTAGACCTTTCACATTACACGGCACGGCAACGGCACGGCTGCCGTGCCGTGTAGCAAGCCGTGTCTTGCCACTGGAATGGACGGCTGCCGTTCACTCAGTGGTGCACGCAGCTAAATGCATGCTTTCACACTGCACGGTTTTTTTTATCGTACGGCAGCTCTCGAGCAGCTGTAGAGGAGATAACGCGAGGGTATCTAGACACAACTTATACGTATTGGCATCGTAGTGTTTTATTGTTTTCATCATCATCATCATCATCTGTTTACCCTCCAGGTTCGGTTTTTCCCTCGGACTTAGCGAGGGATCCCACCTCTACCGCCTCAAGGGCAGTGTCCTGGAGCTTCAGACTCTTGGTCGGCGGATACAACTGGGGAGTATGACCAGTACCTCGCCCAGGCGGCCTCGCCTGCTATGCTGAACAGGGGCCTTGTGGAGGGATGGGAAGATTGGATGGGACAGGCAAGGAAGAGGGAAGGAAGCGGCCGTGGCCTTAATTTTAGGTACCATCCCGGCATTCGCCTGGAGGAGAAGTGGGAAACCACGGAAAACCACTTCCAGGATGGCTGAGGTGGGAATCGAACCCACCTCTACTCAGTTGACCTCCCGAGGCTGAGTGGACCCCGTTCCAGCCCTCGTACCACTTTTCAAATTTCGTGGCAGAGCCGGGAATCGAACCCGGGCCTCCGGGGGTGGCAGCTAATCACGCTAACCACTACACCACAGAGGCGGACGTTTTATTGTTTTACTTTGTTATTAAAATGTTCAGTGCATTGCTTTGTAGGATTTATCGTTGGTTTTGTGAAATGGCTGACGCAGATTTTGAAATTCTTATTACTCTGGTCCATACTGGGACATAACGCTAGACATTTATACAGTAGTGGCGATTGTATTGGACGTGTGTGTTGGGGGGGGGGGGGGCGAAATATACAAACAACAAAACGTACCCGGGTTTGTGGTGTATAGCGTGGGGGTGTGTATATACACAAAACTTTTAAGAAAAGCTCAAAGTGGTAGGGTAATTTCGACAGAGAGGTAAAGATTGTCAGACTACCAACTTAAGTGCGGCAATAGTTTTTTTTTTTTTTTTTTAGATTTTGATTCAATACCATACAATAAATTCTTCATCAAAGGAACAATTTTACACATGCACTATAATTAAACAGAAGTACGGTGTGATAATACAATTAAAATTCGTTTAGAATTTGACTACACACTACGAAACTAACACACTAACGAGATTGCCAGATAGACGAAAACCCGCGGCAAGCGAGTGAATCATACCTCAGCGTCCATGACCTTGGCAATAAAATATACCCCTGCCACCCTTCCTCACAGGACATGCAAAGTCTCCACTACTTGGTATGGTGCTATACAAATCGGTTAGCCGCGACAAACTACATTCTGTGCGTATTTCCGCTAACAATTTTGTTGATAATTAAAGAAAATAAAAAAAAGATTTATCTGATAAGACAACAGGGCTTGTACAAATTGCTTTTTTAAATAATTAAATTAAGTCCTAGTTTCAGCCACCTAAAATGGAATAATAATGTAATGTTTTCTCCACTAAGGGGCTGCCTGGTCGAGGCGGTAAAGGCGTGCTCGGTCCGCCCGGAAGGACGTGGGATCGAATCCCCCATCAGGAAGTCGTAAAAATTAAGAAACGAGATTTTCACTTCCGGAGGTGCATATGGCCCTGAAGTTCACTCAGCCTTCTCCAAAAATGAGTACCACGTTAATTCCTGGGGGCAAAGGCGGCCGGGCGTAGAGCTAACCACTCTACCTCATCACGTGCCGCGGTTAACAATGGTGGAAGCCTTTACCTTCCACTCCTCCAAGGGCCTTCATGGCCTATACGGAGGTGTCTTTGTCTTTTTCCTCCACAAAGTGGGGCGGGGGCATCGCACCCCTTCGCCCCCTAATCGCCGCTGCTGCATTTATAAAGATCGGAATGCGACAAGAAAAGCCTGGTGTGAAGTTTACTTAGAAATAAAACCAGATTTTGATCTAATTTAAGACAAAGAAAAAAGTGTGTTTGGTAACTTAAGTGTATTTTCAGTATATATATAGTGTATATTATTACATAATACAGATTCACAAATATATACTTATGATACAATTTCACAGTTTAATATTCAGCCACAAACTACTCATATTAAGAAATCATCCTATTATTAAAATGACTCTCTTGTATGACTAGTATGAAGACATGCACTGAGCTTCCCACGGCAAAAAAAAACCGTACGGCAAAAAACCCGTTGCAGTGTGAAAGCAACATCCACGGCAAAAGAGCCGTACGGTTTTTTTGCCGTACGGTCGAAACCGTGTAGTGTGAAAGGAGCCTTAGACTGTGATAACACTTCGATGACTTCCGGGTAGTTCAATGCTTAACATGGCAGGTGACAACAGTGTGGAATTCCAGCCCGCTTTTATCTCCATTTTAAAGAAATATACAATTATGTTTTCAGAGACACAGTTACAGGATAAGAAGCACAAGAAAACAAGTGCAATAAATCCAGTTCAGTGTGAACTACTCGCTAAATTTAACTTAAACATTTCCGTCCAACAACTGTCTGATTGGTTGAGTGGTCAGCATTGAGGTCTTCGGTTCAGAGGGTTCCGGCTGGGTCGGGGATTTTAATCGCATCTGATTAATTCTTCTGGCCCGGTTTGTCCCAACACTTTCCTCTTCATATTCGCACAACACACTTCGCTACCAACCATCACAGAAGCACGCAATAGTAATTACATCCCTCCATCTACGGTTGGCGTCAGAAAGGGCATCCGGCCGTAAAACAGGGCCAGATCTACATGTGCGATACAGTTCGACCCAGGACCCCACAGGGTTGGGAAAAACGGTAGAAGGAGAAGAATAATTTCCATCCAACTGTTGGTAAAAAACTTCAAAACATGAAAACGAGCCTGAAATATAAAGTAGAATTAAAGCGTACGGGGAAACAAATGCATATCGTTAAAATAATGGGAGAAGCGGCTGATGAATCTGATGCAGGGGGAGAATAACTCTACCATCGACCGTCTGAAAGGTAGGAAATCATAGCCTGAATATTACGACATTAATAAATTGAGGAAATTGTAGGCCTATAACGTAAATAACAAACATTAATTATGATGAAAATGATATATTGACAATTGAATGAATTTTTTAAGGAGCCAGATCTGCAGGACCGGAGGAGTTGGCCGTGCGATTAAGGGCGCGCAGCTGTGAGCTTGCATCTGGGAGAAAGTGGTTTCGATCCCCACTGTCAGCAGCCTTGAAGATGGTTTTCCGTGTTTTCCCCTTTTCACACTAGGCAAATGCTGGGGTTGTACCTTAATTAAGGTCACGGCCGCTCCCTTCCTACTCCTACGCCATTCCTATCCCATCGTCGCCATAAGACCTATTTGTGTCGGCGTGACGTAAGCAAGTTGTAAGATCTGCAGAAGTTGTCATCCCTTCGACTTCCTACCGAGGCATCGTAACTCTGCAAACATCGGAGTTTCTCCAAATTCGGGAATCATAGACAGAGTCAGGCCGTGATACATCTAGACTGATTGAATTCTTCCTTTCCATTGCAAGTGGCCTGTACATTAATGCTAGGGACACCTTTTCTGTAAATGTAATCATTCCCATGAACATGCGGCTCCTGAATTTGTACATGAGTACAGTCTACAGTTCGGACAGCATAAGGGAAGCTCAAACGTTTTTGCCACTTAGCCCGTGCTTCCTGCATCTAAGCAACATTTGCTGGAATTTTATCTAATAATCTGCTTTCATTACTGTTCATGTCAAAACCTGCGAAAATGTATTTGACACAGATCTCCGAGATGTCTTCACCAATTCCACTCTGAAACCCAGGGTCATCAACATAACTCAAGACGATTTACATTTTTTCTTCATTTGTTAGAGCACCAACTCTTGTTTTCTTTGGAGTGCCCAAGGAAATGCTCCGCTAACCATTCAGCATGCTCCTTGAAAATCCACAGTCTGTCAGGAATGGAATGAATGAAGCGGTGAGGATAGGAATGGTGCCGGCTGCCAAAGCCTGTCGCACTCCTCTGGGGCAATGATTGATGACTGACAGATGAAATATAATGATATTGGAGAGTGCTGCTAGAATGAAAGATGACAGAAAAACTGGAGTACCCGGAGAAAAACCTGTCCCGTCTCCGCTTTGTCCAGCACAAATCCCACATGAGTGGCCGAGATTTGAACCACGGAACCCAAAGCTGAAAGGCCGGCGCGCTGCCGTCTGAACCACGGAGGCTCTTCAGAATGCTCCTTACTGGACCTTTATAACACTCTGTAATCAAGTTGAGATGTTTCTCTGCGAAATTTATATCATTTTCTTTTCCGATTAACCACCACCATTACCTCTGCCATGGTATTGAACTTGAAACTATCATTTGGAGTCACCTACTGAGTTGGCTCAAGGAAACATGAGCAGGCGCTTACCGGAAATCTGGAGCGCCCACTCTGCTACTCGAGGGACTGGAGTGTGTGCTCAAGGTCACAGGTCTGCTGTGAATGACTGCTTCCGACAGGCGGTTTTTATTCACCTCATTGCGAGTGCCGGCTCTAAATTCGCGAGTAAAGAGTGCATGCTCATTTTTATTCACACCACCCATTGTCGCATGCGAGGAATCGGTTCCGCGATGACGTCACCAGAGTGTGCTGGGCGCACTCACTAGAGTGGGTAGTCCGTATATAAGTGCGGAAAATTCGGATGTGCAATTTTTACTATTTCTTTTGTATACAGTATAGTATAACACCCATTTAAATTAAATGTCTTATTGGTTGTTATAAATGAGCCTCCGTGGCTCAGGCAGCAGCGCGCCTGCCTCTCACCGCTGGATACCGTGGTTCAAATCCCGCTCACTCCATGTGAGATTTGTGTTGGACAAAGCGGAGGCGGGACAGGTTTTTCTCCGGGTACTCCGCTTTTCCCTGTCATCTTTCATTCCAGCAACACTCTCCACCATCATTTCATTTCATCTGTCAGTCATTAATCATTGCCCCAGAGGAGTGCAACAGGCCTCGGCAGCCGGCACAATTCATATCCTCGGCGCAAGTTCGGGGCTTCATTCATCCCATCCCTGACCCGGTCATTGACTGGAAAACAGGTTGTAGGTTTTCATTGGTTGTTATGAATGAATTATGCCCGATTATAATGAAATAACCATTTAACCTGGTCGTCTGGAAATAACATTACACATTCCGACACTGGGTGTAGCAATAGACGTTCTTATTTATGCTCATACTGTATTCTGCTTCTAATGTGGTTTTCAAATATCGCTAGTATAAACGTATAAAGTCTGTGAAACTAAGTTACGTTTGTAGTAACTTGTTTTGCAGCCTACCTGTCTTCCATTACATTTAATTTGCAATGAACATTTCATACTACTACTAACTATTATTATGAGAAACTGTTAGAATTACTATTTTTGTTTTCGTCACTGGTTAACACTATGTAAGGTTGTCTCTTTAGAACAATTGTATTTTGTTGAAATAGTTGAATAGAATAGACATAGTTCAATTATGTCATAATCCCCGTGCAAGTTTTGATTTATTGACATTCTATACAATTTGATTAGTTTAAAACATGTAATCATATATTCTCACCAAATTACATTCGTATTAGAGTATATGTCCGCCTCTGTGGTGTAGTGGTTAGTGTGCTTAGCTACCACCCCCGGAAGCACGGGTACGATTCCCAGCTCTGCCACGAAATTTGAAAAGTGATACGAGGCCTGGAACGGGGTCCACTCAGCCTCGGGAGGTCAGGTGAGTAGATAGGGGTCGATTACCACCTCAGCCATCTTCGAAGTGGTTTTCCGTGGTTTCCCACTTCTCCTCCAGGCAAATGCCAGGATGGCACCTAACTTAAGGCCACGGCCGCTTCTTTCCGTCTCCCTTGACAATCCCATCCGATCTTTCCATCCCCCCCCCCCACAAGGTTCCTGTTCAGCATAGCAGGTAAGGCCGCCTGAGCGAGGTACTGGTCCTCATCTCCAGTTGTATCCTCCGAGCCAAAGTCTCACGCTTCAAGACACTGTCCTCGAGGCGATAGAGGTGGGATCCCTCGCTGAGTCCGAGGGAAAAAACCAACCCTGGAGAGTAAACGGATTAAGAAAGAAAGAAAGAAAGAAAGAAAGAAAGAAATGCCGAAGATGTATAGCTTGAAAAGAAATATTTTATTTGTAAGCTGTCCAACATTATTTGCAGTTGACTATACCAAAAAATGGAACGATTTTTAAAAAAGTACAATAAAACACAGAATGTAATGCAGCAGAACTCTTACCCAGACAATCGGCCATAAAGTTCTGTTGAAAACATGGGAAGCATTTACCGCTCTAATAATACACACCTGTTTCTGTTCCAGAGAGTGGACCTTGTAGATTTCACTGAGGTAGTCCATTATCGATTCAATGACGAAACACGAGTTTGAACGCAATGATGTTAAAACGGTGCAGTTAGATATAATGAACACTGCATTCCCCCCAGAAGAAATTTTTTCAGAAATCTATATCACTCAATACTGATCTGTATTTAAGGCAATCGCCCAGGTGGCAGATGTGAAGATCAATAGATGCAAAGAAGTGAGACACGAAATTAAGTAAAAGCGGTTAACTGCCAATGCCAGTAGTATACGCAAGTAGGTTATAATAGGTTAGAACCCATTTGGTATAAGATTAGCCGCTGGAGATACTCCCAGGACATTACACCACACGTCCGAGACACCATTGTACTCCTGTCATGGACAAAGTTATCATACTGAACACACACATCACATGTCTAACACAATGACTGCCAAACATTATTCTTGTGCCTCATCTGCAGTGACATTGGTTTACGACTATCTAGTTTCAGAAAGTAAAACTAATAATAATAATAATAATAATAATAATAATAATAATAATAATAATAATAATAATAATAATAATAATAATAATAATAATAATAATAATAATAACAACTTCCTTATTCACTGAAGCGGGAAAGGTTCAGCAGCCCTTAACAGAGTGAAACTAAGATGACATACAAATTTCACTCTTATAATAGGTGATGATGATGATGATGATGATGATGATGATGATGATGTTGAAAGGTGCTTAACATCGGCCCCAATAGATGAATAAATAAAATAACTAAAGTAATACAGAATGATGATAATTGTAAAATTTCATGTTAATATTTTTTAGGAAGTTTGGAGAAGTCAGTCTCTGTGGTGCTGAGGTTAGTGTGATTGACTGCCATCCCTAGAGGCCCGGGTTCGAGCCCCGGCTCTGCCACGAAATTTGAAATGTGGTACGAGGGCTAGAACCTGGTCAACTCAGCCTCGGGAGATCAACTGAGTAGAGGGCGTTCGATTCCCACCTTAACCATCCTCGAAGCGGTTTTCCGTGGTTTCCCACCAGGCACATGCAGGGATGGTCCTAACCTAAGGCCACGGCCGCTCCCTTCCTTCTTCCTTGTCTGTCCCTTTCGACATTCCCATCCCCCACAAGGCTCCTGTTCAGCATGGCAGGTGAGGCCGTCCAGGCGAGGTACTGGTCCTCATCCTCAGTTGTATCCCCCGATCCAAAGTCTCACGCTCCAGCACACTGCCCTTGAGGCGGTAGAGGTGGGATCCCTCGCTGAGTCCGAGGGAAAACCAACCCTGGAGGGTGAACAGATTAAGAAAGAAAGTTTGGAGAAAGAGTAGTTTTGTCATACATTTCCCGAACAGTGGTGAAGATTCCAGTCAGAAATTTCTTACCGATAAGAAAGTACTAATAGTTTTTTATTTGCTAAATGTTTGACCTCGCTTTAACTCAGTGAAGGTTTTCGGCGACGCAAGGATGGGAAATGTCAAGGAATGGAAAGAAAGTTGTCGTGGCCTTAATTAAGGTACATGTGCAGAGATCTGTACCCTTTGTTTGCAATCCCATTTATGTGATTACCCCAATGAAGATCTTTCCTTATATTAACACCTATGCACTTACAATGATTCCCCTAAAGAAAATTCACCCCACCAACGCAGTAATTAAAACTGAGAAGACTTTTCCTGTTTGTGAAATTCGCAACCTGAGACGTATTACGCTTTTAAATACGATTGGCTCTGCAGGGAACTACAACTTGTATACGTCCGATGATCTGTTGACCGGCTCTTTAATCAGATACAGTAGCGCGATAAATCTATGCTGCTCAATTAGTTAGTCGTCCATCCCTTGACGATACAGTGGTTCCCTTCACTCTACAGTTTTGTGTACTGACACTTGTTGTGTTGTTCGTTTCTTCATTTCTATGTAGTTCAGTTTAGCGTAGCGTATTTTATGGTGTAGCGTCTAGTGCAAGTAATTCATACAGTAGTTCATTATTGCAAGGCATTGGAGCATAAGTTAAAATATAATAGTCACTCGAAAGCATGTGAAGTGAAATGCAAATTATAAACAGATGCTAAAACTGTAGGTGCAGATGAATTACACCATAAATCACCACATAGTTTTGTACATTCTGATGGGAAAAAAACTGCATATAATGTTGTAAAATTTTGTGTGGAGGGAAAGGAGAAGATGCTCGTCATCCCGTTGAACAAGACTATTGAGCGAACAACAAAAGTCGTAGGGAATACCCTTCTCACTGTGAAATACTTCTTCTTTTTTTTTTTTTTTTTTTTTTTTTTTTGCATTTGTAACACTCTTAAATTCTTCCCTATAATTTATCTTGTCAACGTTCTGTACACGGTCACCCGACGTACTCACTGTCCTCAACCCACTGCAATAAATATACACTAGTGCCACCTCTCCCAAGTGCAATCGCATTGTCATTTAATGTAATACTTTCCAACATGGCAACCATCCATCTGTAGCCCTGAATCTGGATCTTTGGTGACCTA
Organism: Anabrus simplex; assembly: GCF_040414725.1. Classification (NCBI taxonomy): domain Eukaryota; kingdom Metazoa; phylum Arthropoda; class Insecta; order Orthoptera; family Tettigoniidae; genus Anabrus; species Anabrus simplex. Next base: position 343,431,174 of record NC_090266.1, on the reverse strand, counting down.
TTTTATTACCAAAATCCTTATTCTGCCTGCTGTTTTTGCATATTGCCGGGCAAAAATCGTTCGTCCATCGTTTCAGTACTGTACATTAACCCGTACACCTCGGATGGTTATAATAGGAAACCATCAGTTTAGAGCCCCCTTCTTCACCATAGCTTTAGCTGTGAAGGTCATACCAGATGTAACTTTGTCATCTTTGAAATTGTCGTTACGTGCAGCTCCAAACTTGAAGATAATTGCCGTTGACAGTTGATGGATTGCTAGTATTTCCTCTTTATCCCCCTCCTCACCAAAATTCACTTTTTTCTTTTCGATGCCTGTCTAAGCTGATCTTCAGCAACTGTCTTAATGTTTTATAGTTCAGTCCACCACCTGTGCAGTGTTCTCAGACGCTCTGAACTCACAAAATCACATACTCCACTCAAACCTGCGCTGTTGTCCTTGACACTTCCCGGTTGCTGATGCGACACCTCATAATCCGCCGTATTTTCACCCCTATTGCTCGACAATACTACGAGTGGTACGTTCAAACCATAGCGATAAATGTTCATTTTCGGCCTAATTAAGCGACACGTTGGTCATATTGACCAAAACATTTTAAACATTCATACATAGATTTGGATACCGAGTGAGTTGGCCGTGCGGTTAGGGGTGCCGCAGCTGTAAGCTTGCATTCGGAAGATAGTGGATTCGAACCCCACTGCCGGCAGCTCTTAAGATGGTTTTCTGTGGTTTCCTATTTTCACACCAGGCAAATGTTGAGGCTTTTCCTTAATTAAGGCCACGGTGGCTTTCTTCCCACTCCTAGCCCTTTCCTCTCCCATCGTCGCCATAAGACCTCCTGTGTCAGTGCGACGTAAAGCAACTTGTAACAAAGAAATAAAACAGATTTGGATAGGTTTTCGTACATTTAGTTGTAGTAAAAGCGGCTGGTTCCTATTACCGTTCATCTAATTATCCAGAATGGATATATACCAAGATATGTAGCAAATCAAATCAGGCGTGGTTATGTATCAAATAAACGGCATTCTTCTCTGAACGACAATTTCGCTAGCAGGAACTATTGCCTCTTCCGATAAGGTTGATAAAGAATTAATGCTTAAGTTTTAATTTGATAATCGTTCTTGTTAAGATCAATATTAATTTTGCTCTGCTAATTCCTTAATAACTCAAATGGTTAATTGTAGTGAAAGCCCGCGATTTTTAGGATGAAAAACTTGGAGTTAGGACCGTTCTTCCAGATTTGCTGGATTTGCAGGCACTTCCACTTCATTGTTAGGGTCTAATTATTATACATATATGTATGTAGTATGTATGACTTCCTTTCCATTGTTCCATTCGACATTCCGTCTTTGATTCCAGCTTGAGTACATCCGTTCAAATAAAACTTAGTTGGAATTACAAAAAAATGACTACATTATTATTATTATTGTTATTATTATTATTATTATTATTATTATTATTATTATTATTATTATTATTATTTTATCCGTTATGCCCAACCAAGGAGCGCGTTTGAACTTATTTAACACAACGTTTCTTCTTGTCTTCCCAAAATCTCCTCATCCTTTCGCTGTGCTTCTTTTTGCGTTCCTCCGTCCATCCTGTCTTTGAGGTTGATCTGCAAATTTGTGTTTGTGTATGAGATTTCTGGACTTTTTCTATCTTGCAAGATTTCTTCATTTATACCAATTTCCTCAAGATCTTTGTTAATTTTTGTAAGCCAGTTGTTGTGACTTTTTTACAGATACTGTGAGATTTAGTATTTTCTTTGTAAGACACTTGTTATCCATCCTGATCAGATGACCATAGAATTTAATCTTCTTTTTCTAATGGTGTCTGTGAATTTTTTCTGTTACTTGATAGATTTCCTGTGATTATTATTATTATTATTATTATTATTATTATTATTATTATTAAAACAACGTTCTTCAGCTTATCTGGGGTCGTTGGAGCCATCCAGGCTCATTTTGCTTTCGGCCGGGGTTTTCTTAAGACCGAATGCCCTTCCTGACCCCACGTAATTTTAGAGCTGAAAATCTCAACCCAGGATCGACCGAGATTCGAACCTCAGCCCTCCGCGTGGAAAGCCAGCAGCTAAGCCACTGAACTAAACACGCCCCAATTATTATTATTATGATTATTATTATTATTAGTAGTAGTAGCAGTAGTAGTAGGAGGAGGAGGAGGAGGAGGAGGAGGAGGAGTAGTGGTAGTAGTAGTAGTAGTAGTAGTAGTAGTAGTAGTAGTAGTGGGAATAGTAGTAGTAGTAGTATTCCTGATTGCTCACGGGTTTTTCAATTGTTTGCTGTCCATATTTGTACCCTTCACGCAATTCTAACAGATTCAGTCCTGAATCAGAAACTATTGGGTCAGAAGTCCATTGAACTCACTGTATCGATCAGTAATTGTGCAAGCGCTACGTTTCCCAATACACATCGTAAGCATACCGTAACGCCGCAACAAATCCATGACCATGCAAAGACACTCATTCACCTTCTTGGAGACGGCATAATCACGATGAAGTCCTGAACACCGCTCGACCTTATCCTGTGCCTTCACATAAACGAATCTACTTGTTTCCTAGCAATCTCCCCACCAAGGCTACAGTAACAACGTCCTTCATTTCATGTTAACACTTTCCGTTTCAACTCCATTCTTTATCAATTTACTCACTGTATTAAGAGATTGCATTGAGAGGTGATATTCCTTTATCTCGCCCTATAGTTTTGCATGTTCAATTAGACCAATTTTACCTGCACCAAAATATTATCCCGCATAGAATTGACACATTACAAGGTTTGAATGAATTCCCTCCTGTAATTTCCAGTAAACAGCCAGTCGAATATTCTGATGGTTCTATTTTTCACTTCATTTGGGAGAGAACTTTTAAGAGTGAAATCGGTCTTCGTACATTTTTTGTAGTGGGATCAGTAGAAGAATTTACAGTGATAATAGGGTCTAATAGTAGGGTCTAATATTGAAATGAAATGGCGTATGGCATTTAGTGCCGGGAGCATCCGAGGAAAAGTTCGGCTCGCCAGATAGCAGGTCTTTTTGATCATGTTATCCTTAGTTGACTTCTTTGCTAGATTCAATTTCCTAGTAAGTTCCTTCAGTTTCTCCTTACTTCCACAGCCATTTTAACTCTATTTCTTTGCTAATTGCACCTCGTTCTTATTCTCTTTATTTCTCTATTATAATAAGACTAGCAAGATACCCGTGCTTCGCTATATTATTATACTGAAATTTATAATTAAATGCTTAAAGTTTTATAAATAAGCTGTCGAAATTCGCTATCCGACTCGTTTTTTGAGAGATTACGGCAAATTTCCTCCCATTTTCCAATCTTTATTTCCAGCAATCGATTTCGTACTTCCCGCGCTAGGTCCCGGTATTCCACAAGGATAGTTGGGTCCCTAAATCTTTGCCATCCTTTCCTGTAAGCATTTTGAATATGGATCAAATCCTTGAGGATATCCGGCGTGGTGTCGTCTTGGGTGCCTTGGCAGTACTGAACCCGCGGCCGGACTGCATTCGTAGTCATTACCCGGCCAGGACCCGTTTCCAGCGCGGTCCGAACATTTTGACGACGGTCCAGAACATTATTATTATTATTAGGATGGGTGATATTAGTTGAATTTAGGTTATTATTATTATTATTATTATTATTATTATTATTATTATTATTATTATTATTATTATTATTATTGTTACGGAGTTATCCGTGGAAGGCAGAGGTGAAAGAAGGTGCGGGCTGGAATAAGTCTCAACTACAAAATTAAAGTTAATTTAAAACTTTAACAAAGGTTCTATTTTCTTTTCAAAATCAATCAATAACAAAGTATAACAGGTACCAAGTAGCAGATCAACAAATTAAGAAATTACAAATTACAGTTCGTTACAAGATTTGGGCTTCGAACCCCACAATCACAATCCTTGAGCTATTAGCCCAACTTTACCAAGGTACAAAATTGAACAAAGGGGCAGAAAACCCCATCAGGCCAAGGAGCACTTGTTCCTAATTACAATGTTAAGCCTCCTAGAGGCACACAGAGATCAAAATTAGGAAAGAGCAGACCCGCTCTCAAAGTTCAAGCCTATCAGGAGGCCATAAGCAGACTTCACACTAACTGCCCTCAAGGCACACATATAATGGTACAGGGGTACCTCGTACCCAATCTACTGGGCCTTCTCAGGAAGGAAAACAAAACGAGTTAAATAAATGGCCCAAAATACAAAATTGAATGGAGGCGATTACTTGCACTCCTACACTAAAGTTTTTTTAAACCTATGTGGCGCTAGGCCGATAATACAGGGGCTAATCCCAAGCTAGGGAGGTGACTCGTATGAAAAAACTTTAATACATTAAGGAAGAGAAGAAACGGTTATGAAAACGTAGTCACCTCAATTTCAAAATGAAGGGGAGTTCGAGAGGGTAAAGCACTCTCTATCCCCGCTTTACAGTTAAAGAGATTTGTAGTTTTTACACAGACAGAAGCGGAATTCATATTTTAAAAGTGGTAGGTTACATATTAAAGTTTTCGAACCTTCCCCGAGAGTTAAACTGCTGAGCTAGCAAGAAATAAAGATGTTAAAAGGCCATTACCTTGTTGAAGATCTGCTGACTGAAGAACGAGGCGCTTCCCGCCCCCTGCTACATATTCACACACTGAGTTAGATGTTATACTAGTGGCCCCGGGACAAGAAAATCAGCAGTTTTTATACCCTCGTGGAAAATTCGAGACCTTTCAAGAATGAGTAGACACACACCCTCAATTTTATTGGATAGCTTAGAGCTACATATCCATATCGAAGAAGACATACATGATTGGCTGAGAATTAATTAAAGAAATTCGGGATTGGCTAAATTCAAAACAGGTGGATAGAAAGGATTAATATTGCCAACCCAAAGATAACAGAACAAAATATAGTAAAGACGAAACTTATGAATAAAAAAATTCTCCAGGAAAGTTCATTCCTTTGCACCAGAGTGCATGATCATAGTTTGTTTGTAGAGACATCTGGTAGAGAACGTCCACACTTCTTGATAAATTACAAACAAAAACACATCAAAATTCACACAGAGCCATCTTCGGAGAAACTGTTGAGTTAATACAGTTTTTTAAAGTCCAGGCTTTCTCCTGTAGAGGAGTTTCAATTGGTGCAATATTTGAACTAGCGGCGTGGAGGTGTACCGCCAGGTATAATAATAATAATAATAATAATAATAATAATAATAATAATAATAATAATAATAATAATAATAATAATAATAATAATAATTATATAATTATTATTATTATTATTTTATTTTAGCTTTTATTATTATTATTATTGATGTTCTGGATCCCACAGCAAGATGCAAGACCGCAACTTGGCCGTAAATTACATCTGCTGCCATTGTCATTACTGACAATGTGACCAGCACCATTGTAGCACGTAGGCAAGTGCGCGTGATTTCTGGCGATACGAATTATATACTTCCGTGCATTATTGACCTTACTATAGATGTGAACAATTGCACGGTCAATATCATTCCTATAGTTTATTTCAAATGTGTTTAAATTTTTATTTATATGCTAGGAGAATCTACTTTAAATTAACTTTAAGTTCTCCAAAGGAAAAGATGGTTCTTGGAAATGAACCGAGGAAAGATTGAAAATGATCGGTTTATGATCAGAATAAGTACATTATGAACAGTAAAGTCAATTGGTCCCAAGTACTTTTTCACCCCACCGACGTTAATTTGATTTGCCCCTCACCACCCCCTCCTAAGAATAAAGAAGGCGTGTTTCTTTATGTTTAAAGGAGATTCCAAACAGCAATGTTCACGCCTATAACCTTCAGTTTTGAGATATGATTATCCCCATACAAATAATTAACTTTTTTCACCTCCTTTCGCACTCCCCAACCCCAAGGGAATTTTCCGGCCAAAAAGTACTTGTTTCTTTAATAGTAAAGGATCTTCTAAATGCCAATTATCACGACTCTAACATCTTCAGTTTTTGAGATATGTGTCCTCATAAAAGGAATTCAACTCCTTTTCACCCCCGCCTCCCAAGATTGTTTCCCCGCATAAACGCGCTTTTCTTTGTTTTATAAAGGAGATCCAAATATCAGTTTTCTCGTCTGTAACATCTTTAGCTTTTATTAGATGTACGTATCCGCATACAATTAATTCAATTAATTTTTCAATACTTTCACCTCCGCGCCCCCCCCCCCCCCCCCCCTGCGTCGTTGGATTTTCCGTGAATACTTGTTTCTTTACTTTTAAGGCAGATTCCAAATACCAATGTTCACGTCTGAAAAATCTTTCGTTTTTGAGATAATTGTATCTTAATACAAATATTTCAACTAATTTTTCAATTCCCTCCCCCACCCTTTAAGTTGATTTCCGAAAACCAAAACTACGTATTTCTTTATTTTAAAGCAAATTTCAAATACCAAATTTCACGTCTGTAAAATCTTCAGTTTTTGAGATATCAGTATCCTAATTAAAATAATTCAACCCTTCTTTCATTCAATCTTACACCCCCGCGCAAGGGGTTTTTCCAAAAACAAAAAATACATGTTTCTTTATTTGTAATAGAGATAAAAATACCATTTTTCACTTCTGTAATATATTACGTTTTTGGGATATACTGTAGGAATGCTCGTTTTAAAATTTCACACCTTTTTCGTTACCCTTAAGTGAAGTTTCCAAAAACAAATCACCTATATTTCTTTAGCTTTACAGGAGATTCCAAATAGCAATTTTTACGTCTGTAACATTTTACGTTCCTGAGGTACACTGTAGTTATAATCTTTCTAAAAATTCACCCCAATTTGTCGTTCCCGTTCAACCCCCATTGATTGGACTTTCCGAAAACAAAAAAGAGCGCGTTTCTTTGTTTTTAAATCAGATGCGAAATACCAATTTCCATGTGTGTAATATCTTCAGTTTCTAAGATATAAGTATCCTCATTAAAGGCATTCCCGCTCTAAAAAGCCAAGAATAACGGCCGAGACGAATCGTCGTGCTGACCACACGACACTTCGTAATCTGCAGGCCTTCGGGTTGAGCAGCGGTCGCTTGGTAGACCAAGGCCCTTCAAGGGCTGTGGTACCATGAATTAAAGGCATTCAACCGCTTCTTCACCCTTTTTCACCCCTCCTATTGGGATTTTCCGAAAACAAATAATACTTGTTTCTTTATTTTTAAAGGAGATTCTAAATACCAATTTTTACATCTGTAAACTTTTGAAGTTTTGAGTTATAGGTACACTCATTTTTAAAAAACAGCGCCCTTTTCACCTCCCATCAACTGGGTTTTCCAAAATTTAAAAAATATATATGTTACTTTACTTTCATTGGAGATCTCAAATACAAATTTTCAGGTCTGTAATATCTTCAGTTTCTGAGATATAAGTATCCTGATTAAAGGCATTCAACACCTTTTTCACCTTCATCACCCCTCCTATTGGGTTTTCCGAAAACAAAAAAAATATTTGTTTCTTTATTTTTAAAGGAGATTCTAAATACCAATTCTTAAATCTATAAACATTCAAAGTTCTGAGATATAGATACACTCATTTTAAACATTCACTCCCATTTTCACCCCCCATTAATTGGATTTTCCAAAGCAATTAAGTACGTGTTTCTTTATTTTTAAAGATCTCAAATACAAATGTTTAGGTCTGTAATGTCTTCAGTTTCTGAGATATAAGTATCCTGATTAAAGGCATTCAACCCGTTTTTCACCCTTTTTCACCCCTCCTATTGGGATTTTCCGAAAAAAATACGTGTTTCTTCATTTTTAGAAGAGATTCTAAATACCAAATTTTAGATCTGTAAACTTTTAAAGTTTTGAGATATAGATACACATATTTCAAAAATTTACCCCCCTTTTCTCCCCTTTAGCGACGGAATATCCAAAAATCCTGCCTTAGCGAGCACCTACATTGTAATATAAATGTATCCTCAAAATTTCATTTCTTTATGTCCAGCAGTTTTGGCTCGGCGATGATGAATCAGTCAGTCAGTCAGTCAGTCAGTCAGTCAGGACAAGTTACTTTATATATATATTGTGCCGTTTCACAATTCTTTATAAGAGCTAGAGCAACAAAGATGGAGTCTCTGCGGTCAAAATCTCAAATAAAATACATTTAACGTCAGTACGGGCCAAATTATAAGTCTTTTCGTCAGTCGGTTACGGTAATAGCCGCGTTTAGAAGGCGCAGAAAAAAATGACAGATGGACATTATTTGAAACCATTATTCAAGAAAAAAGATGCTCATCTTTTATTATCTAATCTGACTTCGGTGTATTAAGAAGACGTAAAACTCATTTTAAAGGAATTATCCAGCGGAGCGATATATTGGAGATTTGGAAACGAAGATTAATTCCCGACTACACGCTATTTTGCGGAGATCAAGATTTAAACGCCGCGCGGGAGATTTAATACGAGAAACAATAAGAGATAAGATATACTACTGTGGAACTACGTCACGCAGTGACGCAAGCCCTTGATGAAATTTGCCCGACACCGTTTAACATTGAAAGACACTTACGGACCAGTAATTGAATGCATTTAGGCTGATAAAAGACGGCGGAAAGAAATTTATTTTCAAATCAGAATATACCGAATATATGTCTTAGACAATTCTGGACTATTCATTGATTTAACTGTGTCCCAGTAAAAACCTATGCAATCTGAGCAACGCAAGAGCTATAGTACTTGGAAAATGTCAGCAATGAGTCAAATATTCTATCATTGTTCTGTTCCATACGCACGAGTCTTCACCATGGGTCTGTAAGGAAGCAAGGCGATGCTGCTTGGATCCTGACGAGGCGAGACGATGTTGGCTGTCCCGGATGACCAGTGAGCGATGATGAGAGGCCACGATGTACCCGACCACTTGTGGAGGAACCAGATGACCAGTTCCTAGTCTCAGATGACCGGAGAGGAGGAAACGCCGAGACCATCTTGAGCAAAGCTAAGTCCAATATCCAAGTCGTTTTCGTAAGTAAGAAGATATTATTTCTTTATTTGCTTGGTAATATTTATTTGTGCGAACACAGTGCGTAAATAAACATCTAGCTAAACTGATTGGAAGTAGGCACTCATCCGTATGAAACGTCAATTCCATTTGTAGGCGTGGTCACCAAGTGATGTCCCGATCGTAATGTTTTCCAGAGATATGCGTGAAGAGATCGCTAAAATTATTATTATTATTATTATTATTATTATCAGTGATGTGTAAAGATTGAAGTAGGCATTTATATCTGCGTGTCCTAAACTTAAGCAACGTCAAATTATTCGAGATCATGCATAGGATTTGTGTTATGAAGGAATGGCAGTAGACTACTCCAAGTTACGTTAAATTTGGCACTATGACTGTAGTAAATAAAGTAGGCATTTTAGTAATGTCGCGGCACGTTGATGTGCAAGTCAAGGTAATGAATTACGTGATGAAGTGATAGTGTGGTTATATGAAATAAGAGTAATAATTAACGCGTCATGGATATGATATAGAGTTGTTGATGATGTATGATGGTTGTAGTTATTGTTTCTTCGAGAGAGAGTCATAGTTGCATGAAATAAGGTCTCGTGACTTCAAATGTTATATTTGAGAAGGTCACTGATTTTTCGCCAATTCCACGCAATGATTTTAAGCCTACGCATTTTATCTAGCTCAGGACATGATCTCGGGACGTGTAGTGCAATGTTTCTTTTATCCATATTAAGTTACCTGGAGAAGCATATGCTTACTCTGGATAGATTTGAGCCTTCACTGATTCGCTTAGGAAGATCTCGAGAACTCACACTGAATAATTACATTTCTGTATAAATTTCAATCTATAGGCCGATCACTGGTGACCTAGGTTTTCGAAGGAGAATCATTTTCTTTTAGCTGGAGATAGTGTCATCCGATTAAGTAGATTTTCCATTGGTAGTATGTGTTATTATAACCCTGTATAACCAGTGTGGTGACGTTTCTTGCTACTTCGTACGCACGTAGTCTATGTCAATAAGATAAGGTCATACTACCTTAAATTCATGAATTAAATCTTGCGAAGATGTTACTTATTGGATGATTACGGCTTACAATGGACATAGCTTAGCTCATGATGTGTAACACAAGGAAATATGAGTGTCTAAGAAGCGACTAGATAGGCAGAGATCAATATTTAAGACGTAAAACATATACGTGTGTGCTTGTCAGAACAACGCAAGAAGAGTTTATAATAGCCTTATTGATAGTCTTAAAACTACAGACAGCCAATCAGTCAGTGAAAATTTAAGTAATGTGACAGTTTTTAGAATAAATATCAAGTGTTAATTACCATAATCTAATGCGATTTCCAAGAATGGTTGACTTGAACAAATGGAACTCCATTTCTTGACTGAACAATAGCTCAGAAATTCCATATGCGATTCTTTATTTCTCAAAGGAATACAACTAGAAAGACTGTAAATAATAGTTGATAGGAGTTTTCTTTTCTTTTCTGTGGATGCATCCTACATTTTTAATGTAAATAATTTTCATGTTTATTTTCTTGCCAAGAAGGCACTTGTAAATACTATTAGCTGTGTTCAATTTAATTTATTTACTCATCACCCAACTCGCTAGGTGAATTGAAAGAGAAGGATAGGGCAGTTTCTTTTTAAGAATCTTCCCACATGTTACATGTCATTTACACTATTAATTGATGATTTCGGAGATGAATGAGTACTAAGAAAAGAAGCTATTTAAGCCGAGAAGGCATTCAATCATTTAGGGTGAAGTCGGAAGACGTGATTTTTCCAAAGTCATCGACGGACATGGATTACTAGGTCGACAATGAGTCACTCATTACAAAGGCTACTTCATTAGTAAAATTTTGAAATAATTTCTTGAATATCTGATTTAATATTTAAATAAACTTTGAATGGTGAAACCTAAAAACTCTTTCTCTGTGTTCTTAGCATAAGGATTAGTTGTAAGACTGTAGTAGTAACGATCGACGACGATTTCCTTAAGAATTAATGAGAATGGTACCTAACTAAATACGAGCAAGAGACGTCTTTCTGCGTTAGGTAGAGAATACCGTTGATTGACCTGGATGTTTTTCTGTTGCGGAACTCACACCCGTAGAACTTAGTCACCGGATTTGTTGAAGTTAGAGCTAGTCTGGATCTCTTGTGTCCTTGCCTGGACGCGGGAACGGCGCAATATATATATATATGGGCCTTTAGCCTACCATTCCTTACCATCTTTAAAGGTACAAACCTGTTTTCACATTCCTCAACAATTGCTTTAAACCCATCCCAGAGTCTGTTTACATTTTTATTTTCCTTTTTCCACCGATCATAGTTACTTTTTTAAAACTCCATCATGCCTGTTTTATCAGCCATATGGTACTGCCTAATAGGCCTGCTACCGGGCGACTTGGCCGTGCGGTTAGGGGCGCGTGGCTGTGAGCTTGCATCCGGGTGATAGTGGGTTCGAATCCCACTGTCGGCAGCCCTGAATGTGGTTTTCCGTGGTTTCCCATTTTCACACCAGGCGCTGTACCTTAATTAAGGCCACGGCCGCTTCCTTGAAACTCCTAGGCTTTTCCTATCCTATCGTCGCCATAAGATCTATCTGTGCCGGTGCGACGTAAAGCCACTAGCAAGAAAAAAATAATAGTCCTACTTTTAAGACCTTCCTTTCCGATATTTATTTTTAACTACGACAAAAACAGCTTCATGACCACAAATACCATCTCTTACTTCTGTTTCTCTATAGAGCTCGTCTGGTTTTACCAGTACCACGTTCTGGATATTTTCCCCTCTAGTTGGTTCCATCACTTTCTGAATCAGCTGTCCTTCCCATATTAGCTTATTTGCCATTTGTTGGTCATGCTTCCTGTCGATCGCATTTCCTTCCCAACTGACATTCGGTGAATTCAGATCTCTCGCTACAATCACATTCCTTTCCATGTCGTTTCCCACATAGCTGATTATCTTATCAAATAATTCTGAATCAGCGTCAGCGCTACCCTTTCCCAGTCTGTACACTCCAAAGGCATCAAGTTGCCTGTTATCTTTGGAAATGAGCCTTACAGCTAGAATTTCATGTTTGTCATCTTTAACTTTTTCGTAGCTTACAAATTCTTCTTTCACCAGAATGAATACTCCCCCTTCCACCATTCTTATGCTATCTCTACGATACACACTCCAGTTCCGTGACAAAATGTCTGCATGCATTATATCATTTCTCAGCCATGATTCAACTCCTATTACAATTTCTGGTATGAATATATCTATTAAATTACATAATTCTATTCCTTTCTTTACAATACTTCTACAGTTCAACACTAACATTTCTATGTCATCCCTACTTGATTTCCAGATCCCTGTAGCCTTATCACCGCTCCCTCGACCATCCCGTTTCCCTGAACGTACGTCCCTCTTACCCCCTCCAAACAAATGTCATAACTTATACGTACCACTGCAGTTTAAGTGAAGGCCATCTGAGCGCAGATCTCTATCTCTTACCCAATTTGGATCTAGAAATCTCACTCCCAGTTTCCCATATACCCACTCCATAGCCACATTTAAATCCCCAATTACCCTCCAGCCAGTATCCCTCCTACACAGTATTCCACCGATAACAAGCTCTGCTATCTTACACTTCACCCGTGCTGCATTTACCAGATCCCACACATCCCCAAATATGTTGGTACGTATACCAGCTTGCCTTACGTTGTTGGTACCAACGTGAAACACTACCACCTTCTCCTTCCCCTCCTCTTTCTCTTCTACTTTCCTCAACATCTGTCTCAACCTAATTCCTGAATAACACTCTACCCTGGTTCCCTTTCCTCCACGCACTTTCCCCACATGTCTAACAATGGAATCCCCCATGACCAGAGCTTCAACCCTACCTACTATATTTGATCCCCTCCCATCCTGGTCAACCCTATATTTCCTGACAGCTGCAGAAGCTACTTCCTCCTCCCTTTGCTCCCTCCCATGATCCGATTTCACCTGTCTTTTCCTATCATATACTCTAAATTTGCCTTTCCTACATTTTCCCTTCCTCTTACTTCCACACATCTCAGCAACATTTCCCTATTCCTCATCTTCCCTCTGATGTTCTACGAGCAGTGACTCGTACCGATTACTCACAGTCACCTGTCCTGTATTATGATCCTGAATAGAGGCCTTAACCTGCAATCTCCTTCCCCCTAGACCATTAGATCTCCTGTCTTCTACAATTCCCTCTTACCTTTCCATCCCTCTTTTACACCTAACGGTGGGCATTTAACGTGCCTTGAATACGCACTAGAGGTGACGTGGAATCATACGCAATAGCGCCCCAAACCATGATGCCGTGTTGTCTAGCGGTAGGGCGCTCCACAGTTACTGCCGGATTTGACCTTTCTCCACGCCGACGCCACACTCGTCTGCGGTGACTATCACTGACAGAACAGAAGCGTGACTCATCGGAGAACACGACGTTCCGCCATTCCCTCATCCAAGTCGCTCTAGCCCGGCACCATGCCAGGCGTGCACGTCTATGCTGTGGAGTCAATGGTAGTCTTCTGAGCGGACGCCGGGAGTGCAGGCCTCCTTCAACCAATCGACGGGAAATTGTTCTGGTCGATATTGGAACAGCCAGGGTGTCTTGCACATGCTGAAGAATGGCGGTTGACGTGGCGTGCGGGGCTGCCACCGCTTGGCGGCGGATGCGCCGTTCCTCGCGTGCTGACGTCACTCGGGCTGCGCCTGGACCCCTCGCACGTGCCACATGTCCCTGCGCCAACCATCTTCGCCACAGGCGCTGCACCGTGGACACATCCCTATGGGTATCGGCTGCGATTTGACGAAGCGACCAACCTGCCCTTCTCAGCCCGATCACCATACCCCTCGTAAAGTCGTCTGTCTGCTGGAAATGCCTCCGTTGACGGCGGCCTGGCATTCTTAGCTATACACGTGTCCTGTGGCACACGACAACACGTTCTACAATGACTGTCGGCTGAGAAATCACGGTACGAAGTGGGCCATTCGCCAACGCCGTGTCCCATTTATCGTTCGCTACGTGCGCAGCACAGCGGAGCATTTCACATCATGAGCATACCTCAGTGACGTCAGTCTACCCTGCAATTGGCATAAAGTTCTGACCACTCCTTCTTGGTGTTGCATTTGCTTTGTCAGTCAGTGTATATAAAGCCCGTGTGGGGATTTGCCGGTTACCTCCATCGTGCCCGTCCCATTGGAATTGGGGAAGCTCGCTGGCTCTGCCATCAGCAGAGTCAGAGGGTAGTAGGGAAATAAAATACCACCGTGAAGAAACTGGTCCCTTGCCAGGGTTACGGCGAAGACTGGTAAATGACCAGAAGCCAGAAAACACCTTGAGGCAACCTCTAGGGCTAACAACCCTAGTTGTAAAAGGATGGGTACCCGTCCAAAGCAAAGTCAAGTCAAAAAGCATGATGGCACAACATTTCAAGAAACATACCCCAGGGGGTAAATCTTCGGATAAATCCCTCGTCGTGAACGCCACGGCGCACGAGTCTCGTTCGGATTCTGAGGGACACTCGACATCATGCAAGAGACGAGTCGGAGCTTCTCGGTGTACCCCGAAGAGTCAAAAACTCAGGCCAACATCTAAAACCTTTCTAGCAACTTTCAACGTAAATTCATTTACACAAACTGGCAAGCTGAAAACCCTCACCAAAGCTCTTCACGAAAATCAGATATCCATAATGGCCCTACAAGAAACAAGGTACCCAGATGAAGAGATTTTTGAATCCGAAGGCTACCGATTTTTCAAGAGCAAAGCGCAAAGAGGAATCCTCAGTGGAGCTGTGATGCTTGGAACCGCGTTTGCTGTTAGAATCAAGATCCTTAAATAGGTTGTAAATTTCGAACCTGTGAATGACAGATTGTCTATACTCACAATTAAATGCGCAAACAAAACCTACGCCCTAGTTAACGCACATGCTCCTTCAAACGATAAGAACAAGTCTGATCCAGACGAAGTTGATAATTTCTGGGACCTACTGGATGAAAAATTAAACAAAATCCCCAAACACCATGTCAAGCTTCTTTTGGGTGACTTCAATGCCCAACTAGGTCGTGAACAGAAGTACAAGAAAGTTATAGGAAATTACCCTGCTCACAAAAGAACCAATCCCAACAGCAAAAGACTGATGTCCATTTGCGAAAATCACAACCTGCAGGTCATGTCGACCCTCTTTCGCCATCTACCCAGAAAGCAAATGACTTGGCGTTCTCCCGTCCAAGCTCTCGGAGAGTTCCAAATTGATCATGTTGCAATCTCCAGGAGAAACAGCCCTGAGATTATGAATGTCAAGTTAAAGAAAGGCATCAATGTGGCCTCAGATCATTATATGTCTCTTATCAAATTCAAACGAATTCCCGCAAACACAATGAAGACAACCAAACAGATCACACGCTTCGACAATGATAAACTTCTGCAAAGGGTCGAGGAGTTCCAGGAGAAGGCTAGACCAAATGACTGTGACTTTAACAACGCCAAAAGTCTCCTTGTTGGGGCCGCCAAAGACGTTGCAGAAATCAAGAGAAGCAAAAAGCATGCCTGGTGGAATGGTACCTGCGAATCAGTCCTCCAAGAAAGACTCAATGCGTGGAAACAATACTACTCTACGAAATCAGAAAATGATTGGGAAACCTACAAAACCCAACGTGCCCAAGCAGCTAGGGTGTTCAGAACTGAGAAACGTAAATACGAAAAATCTCACATTGAAAAGATAGAACAAAACTTTAGGAAGAATGAAAGCAGATAGTACTACAGAGCCTTCAAACGCAAACTCACTGGCTATAAACCACCATCTCTATGCTTTGAGCGAAAGGACGGCACACTGGCGACGTCAAATGAAGACAATTGCAGCATTCTGGCAGATTACTTCAAGAATTTACTTAATTGATCTAAACCGCAAAGCGCCATTGGGACCAAGGAACCCTTACTCAGGTGCCCAGATTCCAGACCACCCGACAGAGATGAAATCAAGCGCCACATTGCCCGTCTCAAAAATAACAAAGCGCCGGGGGAAGACTCAGTAGTAGCAGAACTATGGAAATATGCCCCACAGGAATCACTTGATATCTTGAAAAAGCAAATAGAAGAAATTTGGAACAAGGAGACCCTACCCGAAGATTGGAAAATAGCTTTGATCCATCCATTACACAAAAAAGGCAGCATGAAGAACATCAACAACTACAGAGGAATATCTTTGCTACCCGTGACTTACAAAATTCTATCACTTGCCATCCTGGAGCGTTTGGAAGCACAAGTCGAACATCAAATAGGTGAATACCAAGGAGGGTTCAGGAAAGGTCGCTCTACAGTTGAACAGATCCAAAATCTCAAAATGATCATCAGATATTGTACACTAAGGTCCAAGCAGTATGTGTCTGTCTTTGTGCACTTTAAGAAAGCGTACGACTCCATTGACCGGGAAGTCCTGCGAAACATCTTAAATGAATTTGGAGTTGATTTGAAACTGCTGGCATTATTTAGAGCCACCCTGACCGATACAAAATCCAAGGTGAAGTTCCACGGATGTCTCTCGCATTCCTTTGACATCAAAACAGGAGTCCGACAAGGTGTTGGGCTATCCCCTATACTCTTCAACTGTGTTCTTGAAAAGATGATCAGAACCTGGCGGGTGAGATTACAGGAAACCAACTACAGTCCATTGAGAATAGGAACAAAATCCAAGGGGATCGCAACAGACTGCTTAGCATTTTCCGATGATATTGCTGTTCTCTCAAACGACATAGAAACCTCTAGAGCTCAAGTTGAAATTTTAAAGGAAATTGCCGAACAAACTGGTTTGCAGATATCGTTTGAGAAAACAGAAGTAATGACTAACATCAAAGAGGCTCCACCAAAACTCCATACAAAATACGGGGAGATCACCCGTGTAGACAAATTCAAATACCTGGGCGAGATCTTCATGAAAAATGGACTGGACAAAGAAGCACTTCAGGAGCGAGTACGCAAACTGGAAATAGCCTACCAAACATCCCGCACAATGTACAGCAAAAAATGTCTTTCCCAAAACACCAAGCTACGTCACTATGAAACAGTTCTGAAGCCAGTAGTTCTATATGCAGCAGAAACCCTGTCTCTAAATGCCAACAAGGGACTCCTTGAAGAACTGGAGGAAAGAGAACGCAAATTGTGAGAGGAATCTTGGGATCAAAGTACAAAAATGGAATCCATCAAAAGAGATCCAACAAGGAAGTCTACACTAAAATAGAGAAAATTACAGACACAATCAGAAAAAGACGGGCACGATTTTACGGTCATCTGAAAAGAATGGACGGAAGAAAGTTAACTAAAGTAATCTTTCACTTTTTTGATTCAAACCTCAAAACCACAATTCCCTGGTTTAGAAATACCAAAGAAGACCTGCAAATGCTACATATCTCAGCTGAAGACGCCCTTAACAGAGATCGCTTCCGCAAGAAAATATTGACGAACGGGCTAAACCGAGACGAGCAACCCAAGAGAAGACACGGTGCCCCTTGGACAGAGGAGCGTAAGCAGGCCCACTCACAAAGAATGAGGGAAATTTGGGCTCTAAAGAAGGCCAAGTTCAGTGTCAAATGCAACAAGACTTAACGTGGTCCTTGATGGCCCCAGCGAATTATATATCTATATATATAAAGTAGCTTGTCCTGACTGACTGACTGACTGACTGACTGATTCATCAACGCCGAGCCAAAACTACTGGACATAAAGAAATGAAATTTTGGGAATATATTCATATTACAACGTAGGTGCTCGCTAAGAGAGGATTTTTGGATATTCCGTCCCTAAGGGGGTGAAAAGGGGGGTGAAATTTTAAAATGAGTGTGTCTATATCTCAAAACTTTAAAAGTTTACAGATGTGAAAATTGGTATTTAGAATCTTCTTTAAAAATAAGGAAACACGTATTTTTTTGTTTTCAGACAATCCCAATAGGAGGGGTGAAAAAGGGTGAAAAAGGGGTTGAATGGCTTTAATCAGGATACCGCTACTTATATCTCAGAAACTGAAGATATCACAGACCTCAATTTTGGTACTTTCGATCGCTGTCAAAAATAAAGAAACACATATTTTTTTGTTTTTGGAAAATCCAATTAATGGGAGGGTGAAAATGGGGGGGATTTTTAAAATGAGTGATTCTATATCTCCAAACTTTTAAAGTTTGCAGATGTAAAAATGGGTATTTAGAATCGTCATTAAAAATAAAGAAACACGTATTTTTTTGTTTTCGGAAAATCGCAATAGGAGGAGTGAAAAGGGGTGAAAAAGGGGTCGAATGCATTTCATGAGTCTACTTATATTTCAGAACCTGAAGATATTACAGACCTGAAAATTGGTGTTTGGGATCTCCTTTAAAAATAAAGAAACACATATTTTTGTTTGTGGAAAATCCGATTAATGGGGGGGGGTGAAAAGGGGTGATTTTTTAAAGTGGGTGTATCTATATCTCAAATATTTTAAAGTTTATAGATGTAAAAATTGGTATTTAGGATCTCCTTTAAAAATAAAGAAACACGTATTCTTTTGTTTTCGGAAAATCCCAATAGGAAGGGTGTAAAAGGGTTAATAATGGGTTGAATGCCTTTAATGAGGCTACTTATATTTCAGAACCTGAAGATATTACAGACCTGAAAATTGGTATTTTGGATCTTCTTTAAAAGTAAAGAAACACGTATTTTTTTCGTTTTTGGAAAATCCAAATATTGGAGGGTGAAAAGGGGGGGGGGTGAATTTTTTAAAATGAATGTGTCTACAACTTAAAACTTTAAAATTTACAGATGTAAGAATTGGTAGTTCGAATCTCCTCTAAAAATAAAGGAACATGTATTTTTTTGTTTCCTGTAAATCCTAATAGGAGGAGTGTAAAAGGGTGAAAAATAGGTTGAATGCCTTTAATGAGGATACATATATCTCAGAAACGAAAGATATTACAGACCTGAAAATAGGTGTTTGGGATCTCCTTTAAAAAAAGAAACACGTATTTTTAGTTTCTGGAAAATCCAATTAATGGCGGTTAAACAGGAGTGACAAATTGGGGTGAATTTTTTGAAAGACTATATCCACAGAATATCTTGGAAACGTAAAATGTTACGGACGTAAAAAGTGGGTGTTTGGAATCTCCTGTAAATGTAAAGAATCATAGGTGATTTGTTTTTGGAAACTCCGCTTAAGGGGAACTCAAAAGGGTGAAATTTTAAAATGAAAATTTTTACAGTATATCTAAAAAAACTTAACATGTTACAGAAGTGAAAAATGGTATTTTTTTATCTCTATTAAACATAAAGAAACGTGTATT
This sequence comes from Anabrus simplex, assembly GCF_040414725.1. Classification (NCBI taxonomy): domain Eukaryota; kingdom Metazoa; phylum Arthropoda; class Insecta; order Orthoptera; family Tettigoniidae; genus Anabrus; species Anabrus simplex. The sequence goes on along the minus strand of NC_090266.1, from coordinate 343,411,844 downwards.
TTTAGTTTCCGGAAATACCACTCGGGTGGAAGGGGGGGGTAAAAGTGACTGAAAATGGTGTTGAATTCTTTTAATTAGCCTACTGATATCTCAAAAATGAAGATGTTACAGACGTGAAATTTGATATTTACAATCTGCTTTAAAAGTAAAGAAACACGTATTCTCGGAAAATCCCTTGATGGCGGGGGGGGGGGGGGGGGGTGAAAGAATTGAAAAATTAATTGACTTAATTCTATGAGAATACATACATCTAATAAATATAAAGTTGTTACAGACGTGAAAATTCGTAATTGGATCTCCTTTAAAAACAAAGAAAAACGCATTTGTTGGGGAAACCATCTTGGAGGGCGGGAGTGTAAAGGAGTTGAATTCCTTTCATGAGGACACATAAATCAAAAACTCTGAAGAAGTTAGAGTCGTGATAATTGGTATTTAGAAGATCCTTTACTATTAAAGAACAAGTATTTTTTGAGGGGAAAATTCACTTCGGGGGGCTGGGAGTATTGTGAAATGAAGTGAAAAAAGTAAATTATTTTTATGGGGATAATTATATCTCAAAACTGAAGGTAATAGATGTGAACATTGGTGTTTGGAATCTCACTTAAACATAAAGAAACAAGCATTATTTTAATTTTTTTTGGGGGGGGGGTGGCGGTAAATAAACTTAACGGCGGTGGGGTGTAGAAGGAGGTGTATCCAATTGATTTTACTGTTATTAATGTACTTATAAGTATCCTCCGTTACTCAGGCGGCAGCGCGCAGGTGGTTCAAATCCTGGTCACTCCATGTGACATTCGTGCTGGACAAAACGGAGGCGGGACAGGTTTTTCTCCGGATACTCCGGTTTTCCCTGTCATCAGCCATTCCAGCAACACATAATAGTAATAATAAAAATAATAATAATAATAATAGTATTCCGGACCGTCGTCAAATGTGCGGACCACGCTGGTAACGGCTCCTGGACAAATGACTAAGAATGCAGTCCGGCCGCGGGTTCAGTGCCGCCAAGGCACCCAATATGACACCACGCCGGATCTCCTGAAGGATTTTATCCATATTAAAAATGATTATAGGAAAATATGGCAAAGATTTACGGATCCAACTGACCGGGAGGAATACCTGAGCCTAGCCCGGGAAGTACGAAATCAATTGCTGGAAAGGAAGATTGAAAAATGGGAGGAAACGTGCCGTGAAATAATAGAAAACCAGTCAGATCGAGAATTTTGGTGGATTCTCGCAGAAAACGAGTCAGTTCGCGAATTTTGGCGGATTATATATCTAAAACAATAAGCATTCAATTATAAATTTCAGTATAATACCGTAGCGAAGCACGGGTATCTTGCTAGTATATATATATATATACACTGACTGACAGAGCAAATGCAACACCAAGAAGGAGTGGTCAGAACTTTATGCCAATTGCAGGGTAGACTGACGTCACTGAGGTATGCTCATGATGTGAAATGCGCCGCTGTGCTGCGCACGTAGCGAACGATAAATGGGACACGGCGTTGGCGAATGGCCCACTTCGTACCGTGATTTCTCAGCCGACAGTCATTGTAGAACGTGTTGTCGTGTGCCACAGGACACGTGTATAGCTAAGAATGCCAGGCCGCCGTCAACGGAGGCATTTCCAGCAGACAGACGACTTTACGAGGGGTGTGGTGATCGGGCTGAGAAGGGCAGGTTGGTCGCTTCGTCAAATCGCAGCCGATACCCATAGGGACGTGTCCACGATGCAGCGCCTGTGGCGAAGATGGTTGGCGCAGGGACATGTGGCACGTGCGAGGGGTCCAGGCGCAGCCCGAGTGACGTCAGCACGCGAGGATCGGCGCATCAGCCGCCAAGCGGTGGCAGCCCCGCACGCCACGTCAACCGCCACTCTTCAGCATGTGCAAGACACCCTGGCTGTTCCAATATCGACCAGAACAATTTCCCGTCGATTGGTTGAAGGAGGCCTGCACTCCCGGCGTCCGCTCAGAAGACTACCATTGACTCCACAGCATAGACGTGCACGCCTGGCATGGTGCCGGGCTAGAGCGACTTGGATGAGGGAATGGCGGAACGTCGTGTTCTCCGATGAGTCACGCTTCTGTTCTGTCAGTGATAGTCACCGCAGACGAGTGTGGCGTCGGCGTGGAGAAAGGTCAAATCCGGCAGTAACTGTAGAGCGCCCTACCGCTAGACAACGCGGCATCATGGCTTGGGGCGCTATTGCGTATGATTCCACGTCACCTCTAGTGCGTATTTTAGGCATGTTAAATGCCCACCGCTACGTGCAGCATGTGCTGCGGCCGGTGGCACTCCCGTACCTTCAGGGGCTGCCCAATGTTCTGTTTCAGCAGGATAATGCCCGCCCACACACTGCTCGCATCTCCCAACAGGCTCTACGAGGTGTACAGATGCTTCCGTGGCCAGCGTACTCTCCGGATCTCTCACCAATCGAACACGTGTGGGATCTCATTGGACGCCGTTTGCAAACTCTGCCCCAGCCTCGTACGGACGACCAACTGTGGCAAATGGTTGACAGAGAATGGAGAACCATCCCTCAGGACACCATCCGCACTCTTATTGACTCTGTACCTCGACGTGTTTCTGCGTGCATCGCCGCTCGCGGTGGTCCTACATCCTACTGAGTCGATGCCGAGCGCATTGTGTAACCTGCATATCGGTTTGAAATAAACATCAATTATTCGTCCGTGCTGTCTCCGTTTTTTCCCCAACTTTCATCCCTTTCGAACCACTCCTTCTTGGTGCTGCATTTGCTCTGTCAGTCAGTGTATATATATATATATAAATCGCTGCTACAGGGCGAGTTGGCCATGCGCGTAGAGGCGCGCGGCTGTGAGCTTGCATCCGGGAGATAGTAGGTTCGAATCCCACTATCGGCAGCCCTGAAAAGGGTTTTCCGTGGTTTCCCATTTTCACACCAGGCAAATGCTTTGGCTGTACCTTAATTAAGGCCACGGCCGCTTCCTTCCAACTCCTAGGCCTTTCCTATCCCATCGTCGCCATAAAACCTATCTGTGTCGGTGCGACGTAAAGCCCCTAGGATAAAAAATGATGATAACTCAATGCTGCCTTGGGTTAGTGGCACATAAAAATTTCCTCTTCAGAGACAAATTATTATATTGTTGAGAAATGTTAGCATGGTAGGAAACTAAAAAAGTAACAGTTTGTTGTAATTATTTAAGTTTAGGTTACGCACCCAATGTATACACGTACGTGATTTGTATTGCTGTGAATCAATTCAGAGCGGATTTATTAACCTAAAAATGTAATGGCTACATTTGTGTCAATATTAAACTTTGTATGTAGCCTGCCAGCCTCCCATGGTACTACCAGCTCCTTACGAGTGTCCAACGTTTTACGCTAGCAACCATTCTGGAGTGTTGGCTGGGTTCGAGTCCACCTCTGTGGTGTAGTGGTTAGCGTGATTAGCTGCCACCCCCGGAGGCCCGGGTTCGATTCCCGGCTCTGCCACGAAATTTGATAATAGGTACGAGGGCTGGAACTGGGTCCACTCAGCCTCAGGAGGTCAACTGAGTAGAGGTGAGTTCGATTCCCACCTCAGCCATCCTGGAAGTTGTTTTCCGTGGTTTCCCACTTCTCCTCCAGGCAAATGCCGGGATGGTACCTAACTTAAGGCCACGGCCGCTTCCTTCCCTTTTCCTTGTCTATCCCTTCCAATCTTACCATCCCCCCGCAAGGTCCCTGTACAGCAAAGCAGGTGAGGCCACCTGGGCGAGGTACTGGTCATCCTCCCCAGTTGTATCCCCCGACCCAGAGTCTGAAGCTCCAGGACACTACCCTTGAGGCAATAGAGGTGGGATCCATCGCTGAGTCCGAGGGGAAAACCTACCCTGAAGGGTAAACAGATAAAGAAGAAGAAGGCTGGTTTCGATCAGAAGGGTAATCACAGGTGAGCAAAGCATCATGACAGGTAATATTGAGTGAATATGCACTAGTGTAAAACTGGAAGGTATATGTTCATAACAGCGTGTCGTCTTTCCTAACAGGTTCGGCTTTCCAAGAGGTGAAGGTGTTAAATCCATAGAACGTTGTTCTCTCTTTACAGCACTATTTCCTACAAAGTGACAAACAGAAGACACATATCACATCGGTAGAAACGGAACTGACTTTTAAGGTGTATGGTACGTAAGTTATATGTTCAGGACGATTGTTGGAATTCAGTGGCTAGTGCGCGGTGTAATTGTGGGTTTAATCTGCTGTTACAGGTCTAATCGTGAACCATATCGGCGATAAACTTTTCGATGTTTAAATACATTCTTATCCTATCTTGATCCGTACTATATTGATGACAAGCAAGATACCCGTGCTTCGCTACGGTATTATACTGAAATTTATAATTGAATGCTTATTGTTTTAGATATATAATCCGCCAAAATTCGCGAACTGACTCGTTTTCTGCGAGAATCCACCAAAATTCTCGATCTGACTGGTTTTCTATTATTTCACGGCACGTTTCCTCCCATTTTTCAATCTTCCTTTCCAGCAATTGATTTCGTACTTCCCGGGCTAGGCTCAGGTATTCCTCCCGGTCAGTTGGATCCGTAAATCTTTGCCATATTTTCCTATAATCATTTTTAATATGGATAAAATCCTTCAGGAGATCCGGCGTGGTGTCATATTGGGTGCCTTGGCGGCAATGAACCCGCGGCCGGACTGCATTCTTAGTCATTTGTCCAGGAGCCGTTACCAGCGTGGTCCGCACATTTGACGACGGTCCGGAATACTATTATTATTATTATTATTTTTATTATTACTATTATGTGTTGCTGGAATGGCTGATGACAGGGAAAACCGGAGTATCCGGAGAAAAACCTGTCCCGCCTCCGTTTTGTCCAGCACGAATGTCACATGGAGTGACCAGGATTTGAACCACCTGCGCGCTGCCGCCTGAGTAACGGAGGATACTTATAAGTACATTAATAACAGTAAAATCAATTGGATACACCTCCTTCTACACCCCACCGCCGTTAAGTTTATTTACCGCCACCCCCCCCCCAAAAAAAATTAAAATAATGCTTGTTTCTTTATGTTTAAGTGAGATTCCAAACACCAATGTTCACATCTATTACCTTCAGTTTTGAGATATAATTATCCCCATAAAAATAATTTACTTTTTTCACTTCATTTCACAATACTCCCAGCCCCCCGAAGTGAATTTTCCCCTCAAAAAATACTTGTTCTTTAATAGTAAAGGATCTTCTAAATACCAATTATCACGACTCTAACTTCTTCAGAGTTTTTGATTTATGTGTCCTCATGAAAGGAATTCAACTCCTTTACACTCCCGCCCTCCAAGATGGTTTCCCCAACAAATGCGTTTTTCTTTGTTTTTAAAGGAGATCCAATTACGAATTTTCACGTCTGTAACAACTTTATATTTATTAGATGTATGTATTCTCATAGAATTAAGTCAATTAATTTTTCAATTCTTTCACCCCCCCCCCACCCCCGCCATCAAGGGATTTTCCGAGAATACGTGTTTCTTTACTTTTAAAGCAGATTGTAAATATCAAATTTCACGTCTGTAACATCTTCATTTTTGAGATATCAGTAGGCTAATTAAAAGAATTCAACACCATTTTCAGTCACTTTTACCCCCCCCTTCCACCCGAGTGGTATTTCCGGAAACTAAAAATACACGTTTCTTTATGTTTAATAGAGATAAAAAAATACCATTTTTCACTTCTGTAACATGTTAAGTTTTTTTAGATATACTGTAAAAATTTTCATTTTAAAATTTCACCCTTTTGAGTTCCCCTTAAGCGGAGTTTCCAAAAACAAATCACCTATGATTCTTTACATTTACAGGAGATTCCAAACACCCACTTTTTACGTCCGTAACATTTTACGTTTCCAAGATATTCTGTGGATATAGTCTTTCAAAAAATTCACCCCAATTTGTCACTCCTGTTTAACCGCCATTAATTGGATTTTCCAGAAACTAAAAATACGTGTTTCTTTTTTTTAAAGGAGATCCCAAACACCTATTTTCAGGTCTGTAATATCTTTCGTTTCTGAGATATATGTATCCTCATTAAAGGCATTCAACCTATTTTTCACCCTTTTACACTCCTCCTATTAGGATTTACAGGAAACAAAAAATACATGTTCCTTTATTTTTAGAGGAGATTCGAACTACCAATTCTTACATCTGTAAATTTTAAAGTTTTAAGTTGTAGACACATTCATTTTAAAAAATTCACCCCCCCCCCTTTTCACCCTCCAATATTTGGATTTTCCAAAAACGAAAAAAATACGTGTTTCTTTACTTTTAATGAAGATCCAAAATACCAATTTTCAGGTCTGTAATATCTTCAGGTTCTGAAATATAAGTAGCCTCATTAAAGGCATTCAACCCATTATTAACCCTTTTACACCCTTCCTATTGGGATTTTCCGAAAACAAAAGAATACGTGTTTCTTTATTTTTAAAGGAGATCCTAAATACCAATTTTTACATCTATAAACTTTAAAATATTTGAGATATAGATACACCCACTTTAAAAAATCACCCCTTTTCACCCCCCCCCCCCCCATTAATCGGATTTTCCACAAACAAAAATATGTGTTTCTTTATTTTTAAAGGAGATCCCAAACACCAATTTTCAGGTCTGTAATATCTTCAGGTTCTGAAATATAAGTAGACTCATGAAATGCATTCGACCCCTTTTTCACCCCTTTTCACTCCTCCTATTGCGATTTTCCGAAAACAAAAAAATACGTGTTTCTTTATTTTTAATGACGATTCTAAATACCCATTTTTACATCTGCAAACTTTAAAAGTTTGGAGATATAGAATCACTCATTTTAAAAATCCCCCCCATTTTCACCCTCCCATTAATTGGATTTTCCAAAAACAAAAAAATATGTGTTTCTTTATTTTTGACAGCGATCGAAAGTACCAAAATTGAGGTCTGTGATATCTTCAGTTTCTGAGATATAAGTAGCGGTATCCTGATTAAAGCCATTCAACCCCTTTTTCACCCTTTTTCACCCCTCCTATTGGGATTGTCTGAAAACAAAAAAATACGTGTTTCCTTATTTTTAAAGAAGATTCTAAATACCAATTTTCACATCTGTAAACTTTTAAAGTTTTGAGATATAGACACACTCATTTTAAAATTTCACCCCCCTTTTCACCCCCTTAGGGACGGAATATCCAAAAATCCTCTCTTAGCGAGCACCTACGTTGTAATATGAATATATTCCCAAAATTTCATTTCTTTATGTCCAGTAGTTTTGGCTCGGCGTTGATGAATCAGTCAGTCAGTCAGTCAGTCAGTCAGGACAAGCTACTTTATATATATAGATATGGATAACCGAAAAATATAAAGGAGTGTACGAAGTTGAAGACGAACTAACATGTTGATTTTTTGGTGAAATAAATGTGGTAAAGAAGGTATTTTGAGTCAGTGCGTCACTGGTTTAGACAGGTAAAACATTGTGTACGAATGAAACAGCAAGTGGAAAAGGGAGGAACGAAGCTGGACTAGCTGGAGTTCATTTCTAACGAAACCTATATAGACATAAAACGCGCTAGGAAAGATATAATACCATTGTTCATGATTACGACACACCTAAATGGGCTTTCTCTGCAAAACAACGCGTGGATGATGAGTCATTTCACGTGTCCAGGCTGTGACTAAATGCATTCAAAATGTCTCTTTCTACATTGTATAACGGAATGTGATAAAATTTGGGTCTCGACAATACACTGGGGATCGCATCAATCTATTTTTCTAAAGCCGCAACTTTTGTTGGGGATATTGATGAAATGATAAAATCGCACAGTGCATTTTTAATTCTGACCAGATTCGTTTCAATCTAGAGCAGCGATGAGCATCTGATGATCTTTGTAAACGTGCTCATCGCTGCGCTTGTTCGGTATGCGAAAGCAGAACTCCTGCTTACGCGGCAAGGTCAACTGTATCCGTTAGTTGGTTGATAAGGTTGATGGTGCGACTGCTCGTATACGATGCGACAATGTACTCTCAAACTAAGACATTAGTTCGTTCTGATAATCCTGCTGTAACCGGGCGAGTTGGCCGTGCGGTTAGGGGTGCGCAGCAGCGTGTACTTGAATCCCGGAGATAGTAGGTTCAAACCACACTGTCGGTAGCCTTGAAAATGGTTTTCCATGGTTTTCCATGGTTTCCCATTTTATACCGGGCAAATCCTGGAGCTCTACCTTAATTAAGGCTACGGCTGCTTCTTTCTCACTCCTAGGACCCTCCTATCCCATCGTCGCCATCAGACCTATCTGTGTTGGCGGGAATTAAAGCAAATTCTAAACAAACAAACAAACAAACAAACAAACAAACAAACATTCTTCGGTAGTTATTGGAATCATGGCGGAAAACTTCGCGCATTGGAAGGGGCGTTATGCGCCTCCACATGTGTATTTTAATCGACAGTTGGAAATTTTATACTTATTTACGGATTATGAAGGAAGGGCAATATGTTTATTGCGTCTGAAAGTGCTGACAAACGTCAAATATTTTAATATTCAGGGACATTTTACCAATCATGCAAAGGATTATGCGAGTTACGGGGATTCTTACTATGCTTCTGAGGTGTATATATATAAAAAGTTTTTTCAATACTTTGGATTATTATTATTATTATTATTATTATTATTATTATTATTATTATTATTATTATTATTATTATTAATATTATTAATATGAATATTCATTGTATTTCATTATGTACCATATTACTATCATATTGGATGGACCATATTATTACTAGTCCTATACTGAATAGAAAGACAAATTGAAAGTGAGTTTGGAGAAGAACAATTTGGCTTCAGAAGAAATATAGGAACACGTGAAGCAATCCTGACTCTATGTCTGATCTTAAAGTATCGTATTAAGGAAAAGCCCACTTAAAATGGCGTTCGTAGTTCTAGAAAAGGCAATCGAAAATGTTGATTGGACCAAGCTCTTTGAGATTCTTTGGGTAAACGGGATCAGATACCAAGAACGAAGAATTATCTGAAATCTGTGTTTTAAAAATCAATCTGCAGTGATAAGAGTCGAGGGCTTTGAAAAAGAAGCAGCAATCCAGAAGGGAGTGAGGCAAGGCTGCAATTTCCTCCCCCCCCTCCTTTTCAATGAAATGAAATGGCGTATGGCTTTTAGTGCCGGGAGTGTCCGAGGACAAGTTCGGCTCGCCAGATGCAGGTCGTTTGATTTGACACCCGTAGGTGACCTGCGCGTCGTGATGAGGATGAAATGATGATTAGGACGACACATACACCCAGCCCCCGTGCCAGCGAAATTAACTAAGGTTAAAATTCTCGACCCTGCCGGGAATCGAACCCGGGACCGCTCTGGCCAAAGGTCAGTACGCTAACCATTTAGCCATGGAGCCGGACTCCTTTTCAATGTGTATGTACAACAGCCGGTAAAGGAAATCAAAGAGGAATTTGGAAAGGGAAAATCACAATCCAGGGAGAAGAAATCCGAAATCTAAGATTTGCTGATGATATTGTTATTTTATCTGAGACTGAAGAACATCTGGAGAAATTGCTGAGAGTCTTGGGGAAATGAAATGGCGTATGGCTTTTAGTGCCGGGAGTGTCCGAGGACAAGTTCGGCTCGCCAGCTGCAGGTCTTTCGATTTGACTCCCGTAGGCGACTAGCGCGTCGTGATGAGGATGAAATGATGGTGAAGACGACACATACACCCAGCCCCCATGTTAGCGAAATTTACCAATTATGGTTAAAATTCCCAACCCTGCCTGAAATCGAACCCGGGACCCCCTGACCAAAGGCCATCACGCTAACCATTTAGCCATGGAGCCAGACAGAGTTTTGGGGAAGGAGCACAAGATGAAAATAAATCAGTCCAAAAAAAAATGGAGTGCAGTCGAACGAACTCAGGTGATACAGGAAATAATAGATTAGGAAATGAAGTTTTAAGGAAGTAGATGAATATTGTTACTTGGATAGTAAAATAATTAACTATGGTAGAAGTAGGGAGGACATAAAATGCAGACTAGCACAAGCAAGGAAGGCCTTTCTCATGGAAAGAAATTTGCTCACTTCGAGCAATGATATAGGAATTAGCAAAATGTATTTGAAGACTTTCGTCTGGAGTGTGGCATTGTTTGGAAGAGAAACAAGGACTATAAGTCACTCAGAAAGAAAGAGAATAGAAGCTTTTGAAATATGGTATTAAAGAAGAATACTGAAGGTGAGATGGATAGATCGAATCACGAATGAAGAGGTACTGAACCGAATTGGCGAGAGGAGATCGATTTGGGTAAATTTGGCGAGAAGAAGAGATAATAATAATGCCATATTGCCTCCGGAGAGGCCTGGTGCGGGTCTCTTATTTCGTAGACGGCCTATTAGGCGACCTGCATGTCTGTGAAGATGAGGGCCCTACCTGGGATGATTTCTTAATGATGAATACGCCACACACACCCAGCCCCCGAGCCATTGGAATTAACCAATTAACGCCAAAATCCCCGACCAGGCCGGGGATCGAACCCGGGACCCTCTGAGCCGAAGGCCAGTACGCTGAACATTCAGCCAACGAGTCGGAAAGAAGAAGAGTTAGAATGATAGGACACCTCTTAAGACACACAGGACCGAATTCGATAGCTGAAGTCGCTTAAGTGCGGCCAGTATTCGGGAGATAGTGGGTTCGAACCCCACTGTCGGCAGCCCTTAAGATGGTTTTCTGTGGTTTCCCATTTTCATACCAGGCAAATGCTGGGGCTGTACCTTAATTAAGACCACGGTCGCTTCATTCTCACTCCTGGCCTCTTACTGTCCCATCGTCACCATAAGACCTATCTGAGTCGGTGCGACGAAAAGCATAGACAAAATAGATAAACAGGACTTGTATAGTAGGTTTTGAAGGAAGTGTAGGCGGTAGAAACGGTAGAGGTAGAACAAGATATGAATATGACAAGCAGATTAGAGCAGATGTATATGTAGTACTTACGTAGAAGTGAAAAGGTTAGCGCAGGATAGGGTGACAAGGAGAGCTGCATCAAACCATTCTATGGGGGCGATGACTCAAACAACAACAACAACAACAACATACTTTTATTCATAGTAGTTTATCAGTGAGACTACGTAATGAACAATATTATGATGTGCCCCCTTAGTAACTGATATAAGTACTGTATATTGTCCCCTTCAAATTTGGCCTACAATGAATGTTTTATTGTGTGTGAAAATAAGAGGCTAACATTCCTTTATTAAGGGTGATCTATTTGAAGTTCAGTCTTACACAGTCGTGTTAGCATGCATAGAACTGATTTTTACCAGCCGGGGGAAAAGTATTGATTTTTCGATCGACCAGTCAGCTGTACCATGTGACCTAATTGGAAACTTTCAAGGCCAAGGAAATGTGCAGAGCGTGTGGAATATTCTGGAGAATGTGATATTGGGAATTGTAGTAACCTATCAGGTTTAAGAACGACGTCCAATTACGAGACGAGATTGTGACACACACACCTGGTAAACGCTTATATACTCGTGTTTTACGAACAAACGCTATCTTATACTTGGATATTTGGACGCTGTAATACGCCGATACTTTCATTTTACGATATTTTAACTCCGATACCGTCCGACATTATAGTATTCGACGAGAAAAGCAGATTTTCGAGGGCTAAGTTACGTACTGTTCTTCAATAAATTCAACGTGGTTGTGTGTGGAACACAGACTAAAATTTTGTGTTAGTTTCAGCTTTCACCTCACCAAGAGAGAAGACCGCAACGTGTTCATTGAACTTCGCCAGGATGTTTCAACTACTATCTGAAGGAGAAACCTACAAGATTTCAGATCTGGACTTGCCTGTCGTCATGATGAATTAAGATGTAGGCAACATCTAACATGGGGAGATAGCGACTGGAGCAGATTACCAGCAACATGTAAACGATCAGTTCCAGATCATCGGCGGAGATCCACGTCCATCAGACATTTAAGTACCAATTTATAATGTTTTTCCTGTTCATCTTTGTATAAATAATACTTACTTATTCATTAGTGGTAGTATTTCTATTAGATTTGTAAATCTGGATGATATTTACATTCTTCCTTCACATGGTTAACGGTAGAGTTGTTACGTTGAGAGTGTATGAGTTATTGGATTCTATTAGAGTAGTTAGACTGTGTGGTCTTCTAATATGACTTTAAATGTCCCAACCAACAGTTTAGTGTACTATTTAAAATCATTGTCCTCACCGATAAATGATAATTATTTTTGAGAGGATTTTCAAATGTTGAACTCTTGTGGGAGGGATTTACGGCTTATTTAATATGTTGAATTTCAGTGTAAATTTCATCTCACGTATTTCGTTGGATTTCACGCGTATTAGTATCATCTGATCTATTGTCGAACGCATATTTATGTGGAAATAATATCCCGCAATAATAATAATAATAATAATATTAATAATAATAATAATAATAATAATAATAATAATAATAATAATAATAATAATTTTAAAACTATAGCTCGGGCTAAACTAAAGATTAAGGATCATGAGTTTAAATGTTTCTTGTTCTTATTGTGAAATGTTGATATGTGCTCAATTAAGTGGAATATGAGCCTGGAATACGGAGGAATGCTGGCGGATCAATTATTGAATTTATTTGGGAGGTATGTGTTCGGTGAACCATGACTTCTGCAAATGTTGGAGAACGTGTTAAATGATGTATGTAAGATTTAAAGTAATGATAATTTTATCGTGATTCATGAACCACAGATTCGAGGTGTTAATGTTTGACTTGTATTATGTGCGTGTTTGTAATCGACAATTATTCTAAATATTAAACCGCTGATATTTTTTGTGACCAACGTTGTGAGAAATTTATTATCTCTAAATAAGTCATCACCCATATTTTATCACATTTCTGTGAGGGTCGTGAGTAGATATTTGACCGATACCGTCATCTTAAGGTACCATGAGCAGATGATAATAATAAAAATTTTATATTCAAGTTCTAGAATCCGCTTGTAATATATGTAAATAATATTCGTGTGTCTCTTGTGTGAATGTGGAGTGAGTGTTGTAGAGATTTACATTGTTCTGTGATTTATTGAAATGTGGTTCTGACCTGGCCACGTGTTCACCATGTTGGTCCCAGGTTATTGTCAGCGTTGTTTAGGATGATTTAATTTATGTGAACTTAAAACTTTAGTGAATTTTATTTAAGATTTACGTTGAGGCAACATTAAGGTACGAGACACAAATGAGTAAGTGTGTGTTTTTTCATTCGTGAGGGCAAAGTTTCCCATATTTCTAAAGATTGTAAATCTCATTTTTAAGGAGTCAGATAATGAGAATTAACTAATATCACGTGTTATTCAGTGAAATATTGAAATAGTTTCGTGGAAGTAATAATTATGAGAATGTAATTGAACGATAAGTCTGGAATAGACATGCTTTAATTAAAATTTTTATAACAAATATTTTCGAAGCATAGTTCAGTGGAACTTACCCTAGATAGAGGTAATAATTTAACTGAAACGTATCTACAAGAAGCACGACTTTGTTATATTATTTCTGACAGATTTTTGTGAAGTCAATGACGCCATAATTAATCAATTCATTTTGAGGATGTTAAGTACTTTTGTGGGAGTGCAGATGTTATCACGAAAGCACATGATAGCCTAGGATGGCTTGCGATCGTTTACGAGCCATGGAAGCTCATTGACATTTAATTTTTGGTAACTTGTAAATAACTTCACCATTTTTAAGAGGAGATTCTCCCAACATAATTTATTTTCTTTATTCAAGCCAGATGTAAGCTAATAACAATTTGTTATGCTTTCCAGTTAAAATTCTGCTTCGAAGGGGTTGGAGAATGATGGTGTTATATCTCAGGCAACTCGCAGAGAAGAATTTTGTGTTAAAAGCCATCAAGATTTGGCTGTAAATATTTGTTAATTTTGTGTTTCAGTGCTAGTTTATAAATAAATGTCAAACCTGTTGTCTTAAATGTTTTTTGTCATTGTCGTCAGTCCTTGTACCTTTCCTGCCTTTTAAAAGTAAGCAAAGCCAGACAGCGAACTGTCCACGCCTGGGACTTTCGTTCTCCAGCTGAGCCTACCGGGAATAAAGGGGGCAATATAGAAAATCAGATAAACATATATAAGAACATATATAAGGAAACTATATCATTCATCCCTGAGGAAAGTGATTGGATAAATGTTACGATACAGTAACTAACCACCGCTGACTGGAGTCCAGCATACTGCTCACTCACCTTCTCTCTCTGTTCCTCACGAATGCACACGCTGTTAGTCAAGAATGGCCCAAACGGTCATCACTGAGAGAGTTTAATTTCGAACTTGGGCCTAAATTCCACGTGTCTTGCTTACAGCAGACAATTTTGTACGCACTTCCTTCAAAATCTGAAAAAGTTACTATGTTTCTTTCTGGCCTTTTTGCTAACCTTTTGGGCTCGACAACTTTCTTCATCTTACCCCAGGTATTTATGGGGTCTCTGGGGAGCGCAGATTGTGTATTTCCGTCATTTTCCAGTTTCGGATGTTTTGCTTGTTGAAGCATAGACAGAAAAATGAAAATTCACTATTAGAAGTTCCAGGGAAAGGCTATTTTGTAAAAACAGTTCCAAAGGTCAATACCGCTAGATTTAAGAACACCGCTATCGAACAACTATATTTAGAGAAGAGGCACACTATGGTGGAATGTCATAGTGTTGATGCCACTCAAGAGTGTTTCTTCTCTCCACTAATTAATTCACTCATGGATTGCATGGCGAGAATGAGACAAGCCAGACCAAAAAATCCATGCAATGTGAAAATTTCGACTTCAGTTTCTTCAAGGATTTTGAGCAAAAATTAAAACCCCCATCGTTACGGCCTAAGAGAAAATCTGGCGAACTTGTAGTGACAGATATCCGCCAACTGCAGTACTTGGATGATGGAAGGATACATTACAAACTGCAACAAACAACAGAGTGGGAAGAACTTCCACAGAGGAGGAGAATGAGTTCACCGTTTGCTGACCCACGTAGATTGTACCCTGCACAACTGCCGATCACAATGTCCAAGTTCACTCATTTGTAAGAACTGAAGCAGGTAATTGAACAAACAACCACCCCATCTATGAAAATCTTTCTGTAAAGCCGGACAAATGGAAAGTTCACTGAAGTG
Organism: Anabrus simplex; assembly: GCF_040414725.1. NCBI lineage: Eukaryota > Metazoa > Arthropoda > Insecta > Orthoptera > Tettigoniidae > Anabrus > Anabrus simplex. Next base: position 343,396,661 of record NC_090266.1, on the reverse strand, counting down.
CTCAGTGATAAGATTACACATTATAAATTGAATAAAATAAATTAGACGTCATTGATGTAACAATATTCAGCTGAATAAAATGTAATTAAAGTTTTGTTTGAGTAACACTTCAATATAGTGTAGGCTTCATTCTTAAAGCAGAATCTTCTATGTGCAATTTCGTGGAAACCATAAACTCCTATGTGTCAAAATAATTAAATGTGGTCAAATAACTGATATTACTGAAGTTAAACAGTATAAAGTTATAAAAGACAGGTAGAGAAGGGAACTATATTAATTGCTGCTGATGATGATGCTTGTTGTTTTAAGAGGCCTAACATCGAAGGTTATCGGCCCCATTAGATTAAATTATTATGGAGGTGAGTAATATAGTTATTGTTTCTCCTGAAAATTATGTTATTTTGCACATATGAGGTTTGTTCCCGGCAACGAAGATTTATTAACTCCAATATAAAGTCCACAAATAAGAGCAGAAAGCAGAAATAAGGTACAACAGAGCTCACATCAGAACTGGGAACTGTGTAGAAATGATGCATGGTACATGGAAGGTACGTTGTATGAGCTGTTGTTCCATCATATCATTGAAATCATATCTTCTGTTTCTAACTCTTTTTTGAAAAGGCCTACCTATTCCAAATATTAAATATACAGGAGTTCTGCATGTAATGCACGTGCCATATTAAATAACTCTGAGCTAACAAACGGGATTTAACTGCTTCAAGCTGGGCAGTTAATCTAGAGTTTAACAGATTCTTAGCCTTAATCAATGTTGGTTAAATGCTAATTTGATTAAATTCACTGTAAAATTATTTTAACATGCAGTTAAATGTCACCTGAGGTTGAATAAACTGGGCCAGAGATTATTGTTGGAATATAATTAACCAAGCAGAATATTGCGGTTATAAGCAATACTACCACACGAAATGTGAAATGCTAATTGTATGAAAAGTGGTACAAATTCTCACTTTTCTGGAACTACGCTTCCCTTCTACCAATACCAATAATACCAAGTTCCAGTGCTGAAATCACCTGGCCACAGACAGTGGTCAACGCTGCTCTGTTGTGTTTTATTCCGTGAAAATTCCCCATTTCCATCAGCGGCTCCTCAGCGCGGATCGAATGGCTTGAGTACCGTGATGGGCCAGTGTCAAGTACCAGTAGTTAGCACCAGTGGTGTAATTGCAAAGTAAGATTCCAGTACTCACGTAGAATTTCAAAACCTTCGTGGACTTCTTGGCCAAAATTTCCTTTCCGGGAGCGGGAATCAAGTACAAATCCTGTTCCAGTCACCATCCAGAATTTTCCTATGGTTCAGGTTTGAAATGTTGAAGATCTTGTCTCACGAGGTTAATGGACATTAGATCAGATACACGTTCAACTAGAAGTCTGCTTCGCAAGGAAGTTAGAGTATATTTCATAGAACTAAGTGAACGTTCACATTCAGCAGTTGACCCCGATATTGTATTGAGGGCTGATAGAAGTGGTGTTGATGATGATGCTTGTTGTTTAAAGCGGCCTAACATCTAGGTCACCGGCCCCAGATAGAAGCGGAAGGGATACTTTTACTGCATTGAACTCTCTAAAAGAGCTTGCAATTGCTGTTTTGTTTTTTAAAAGTCTGAATTGTTCACATAAATACCTTACACTTTCTTCTCCATACGATGCATCTGATAAGACAGAATCAGACAACGCAGATGTATTTAACACTAACAGGTGATTTATTAGATTCATATAATAATCTCTCAAAGAACTGTCAACATGACCCATGCCGCCGTCAGATGATTTGCTGATAAGTAATCTGTTTTCGAGATTCACTGCAAGACTTAAAGTTGTTGAGGATTATTTTTTGTAACGCACTTGTTGATTTGAAGAGAAACACACTCGCATTTACTTTATCTTATTAAATCTCTGGCACATTTGCTATAGAAGCCTGGATTATCTGGGATAGAATCAAATAGTCGAATAGTTATTATAGTCAATTTGTCCGCTGTTGGTAAATTAATGTCCTTTTCCAGCACATCAAGAGAAATATCACCTATCGCTGTCAATGCATCATACATTGTTCCCATATTTTCTAAATTTCAATTCGACTTCGAATTTTCATTAGCCTTCTGAACTTTGATCTTTACCTAGAATATCTAGGTTTGTAATTGTCAGCTATTTCATAATTAAAATACAAACTCTGAAAATATCACCACGCTGCTCTCACAGCCCTCCGAATTGAAGACACTCATCTAATTGCGAAAACTTGGCCAATATATAAAACCATTTGGCCCAATTACTAGCATGTTGAAGAAGTCCTCTTTGATTTTATGTGATCAATTATATAGACTGTATAACTTCTCCAAAAGAAAAATTGAAAAGATTTAGATCCATGTACGTCCCTCAGCGTATCAATTACAGAGAGTTCCAGTCTGTGATTTCTACAATGCCATACTATTATTGCCGGAAACAACATACTCAGTTCCGTTGCAACGCCACTCGTGTCCCTGTCACGGTTGATACTCCATCAGAGGGAATACAAATACGATTTTCGTTTTAAAATTCTGACGTTAAACCATAAATATTTAATCTCCAAAAGTGCGCTTGTAATATACGATGCAGTTCCGCTTCCCATTTCTCTAAGGTCTAAGACTTGAGCATCTCAATTAATAGAAAAATTTAAACAAGTAACTTAAGTTAACAATATTTCTTTGTTGCTTAATGTTACAGATTCATCTATAAGAATGCTAATTTTTCTTTTGTTTTGTACTATCTAGATCATACTTTGTGAATGCATGCCTCTGGTTAAAATTGTATTGGCACAAGAGATTGTAAAATTCTCCCATATTTAAGTCACTAAGTACTTGAAGATCGGTATCAATTGGTATATCAGTTTTAAGGCCGTAGATATTTACCAATTTTATATGCATTTCGTCGCTGCCGGGACAAAACCTCCTATGTGAAATATTTTAGCTTAGAACTTTGGCCGGTAAGGTTCTGTTATCTAAGGTGCAATATTGTGTTCATATTGTCAAGGCATTCTCGCTCTTCATTATGCATGTGTTGCGGGTCAGTATATCTCCAAAAATATTATCACATAGGAGGTTACGTCCCGGCAACGACGATTTGTTAAAATTCTTGCCGTGAACTCATCTCGTGATGCACCTTGATGAGCCTTGCTAAATTTATGTTCTTCATTGCTGCCAAAATAAGAGAATTTACCCTGTGCGAAATATATACGCCTTGATTTTCTCATTTATTACTGTGTTCTAGAATAAATATTAGAAAATAGTACACCGCGTTTGAGAAAAACCCATGGATTCTGCTATGTGAAATTATTAAGGTGCCCTTCATTCCAAAATGTCGGTTAATGGTTCTCGCTGCTGCTCTCAGAGCTACAGGGAAGATATGGATTTAACACTAATAGTCAGATTTTCACTTTCGGATATAGCCTATCATCGCTCTGCGCTCTCTCTACCTGCACGTTTATCTGTTATCTCAGCTCTGTGCAATCTACAACTACTTTTATCCGTCTTCTTAAGCCAAATTAATAAGCTCCTATTTTCAAGACAGATTCACAGGAAACAGTAATAACAGTAATAAACAAACATAACACACCTTTCAGCTGAGGCGTCACACTGCCAGTTCATTACATCACATCGAACGGTCGCGTCGCGTCGCGTCGGTGACGCACTAGTCACTATACATTTCGGGGATTCACATTTCACAGTCTCCTTCCACTCTCTCTGCCCCCTCCCCACTATTAAGCATGTAGACTAGGTGTAGGTCACACGATCAGCTGGCTACCAATGAAAGCAATGACCTTCGAACGCACAGGGAGTCGGCGAATACTGCTTCAGAGAAGCACCGGGTGTTGCGTATCGAATTATAAATAACATATTGTTAATAGTGTACGTTTTATAACAATAATAAATAATCGTTATAAACTTATAGTTTCTATTGCATCATACTTAATACACATGGTCACCGGGCGAGTTGGCCGTGCGGTTAGGGGCGCGCTGCTGTGAGCTTGCATCTGGAAAATAGTGGGTTAGCAGCCATCAAGATGGTTTTCTGTGGTTTCCCATTTTCACAACAGGCAAATGCTGGGGCTGTACCTTAATTAAGGCCACGGCCGCTTCCTTCCAATTCCTAGGCCTTTCCTATCCCATCGTCACGATAAGACCTATCTGTGTCGGTGCGACGTAAAACCATTAGCAAAAAAATACACCGGATTTCAGTGCCCGCCATCACTGGTGTATAACGGTACGCCCTTTCTATGTCCGAAAGACCCGGTAGTCAAGGTTCAATTAGAGAAATATGTCGGTACTGCGTGCCGGTGAGTGCCGGCTCAATTTAATCCATGTTAATCAGAATATGTAGGATACAGAGGAATGGAAAGATAAAGATTAAAGTTACCTAACTTCCAGCTCCTCCCTGATAATATTCAGAAAGAGGCTATTCTATTCAGTGAGGTAACACCCCCAGTTCGCGAGCCATGCGGACGTCCACTCGCTGCCCACTTTGGGAAAGACAATATATTAGAGTAGCCGAACTGGTAAACTTTCTGTTGTGAGAAAAGTGTATGCGGCATGGAAGGTCAGAATCTAACATTTCTCCTCTCTCCTTTTTACAAAAGGAGTCTTCGGTAAGAATAATGGTAGGACGCAGTGATTTTTTAAAAAATCGTAAATATTTCTGTTGCTATACTTTGCACGATCATTTTGTGTTGTGCATAGGATTGTAAAGTTTACGCTCTACGACTTTAATAGCATTTATCGATAGGAGCAGTATTATCGGAGATATATGAGATTTACACGTTAGACCAGTGGCGTGCACTGAACCCCATCTACCCCAGCGCTGCTTTTGTATTAACATTTTCTAATTATTCCTTAGAATGCTTTTTATAAAGTTCTAAAAACTGCGAACATCTAAGCCAATCAAAGTACCTACAGCTGTCTCGATAAACCGCTCGTACTACCGCAGTTCAGCTTCTCCAACGAGCAGGGTTTCCTTGCCCGCGCGAAAGAGAGCTGTCCCAGCAAAATTTAAGTAGCTTGGTTGAAGCATGCACTTGAAGCTTCCTTGTCCTGGGAGCGGGGTGGAGCTGTGGACATTCCTCCGACATAAATTTACGGTGACAGGCCAGCTAGCTTCGGTAAGGTATGTTAGTTTTAATACTTGACACTCGAAGTGTTCAGCGCCTCACACTAGAGACTACAAGACAAATTTCAACATGTTAACACTTTAGCAAATTGCGCATCGCCTTGCTAGTAAAAATAGAGCCAGTTTATGGAATTAGTTGTAATATAGAAGAATATACTTTATTTTCGGATTTCGGCATACATAAAGTTTTTTCGAATAATTCATTTATGGAACGTGCAGAGTATGTTTTCCGATAGCCGCAGAAAAATATTTAGCTTTCCCAGCATGAACACAGAGTTAAGCGCGAAGTAAAAGAATTTTGTATTTGGTTGTCTGTAATGGTGATATATAGTGAATTTTTATAGTGTTCCTCTTGGATTATAGGTAAGGTTTCGCGAGCTCTGCGGCGTTCTTCATAAATATAACGCGTGTTGTACGTCATGACGAATATTTTCCTTCGTTTGTCGTTGATGCACGTACACTCAGTAAGCGGGTGAAACTATAAAACTTCGGCGACGGTAAAAATACCAGTTAAATGTTGCTGATTCATTTTAGGTTAGGCTTTTTAAGTTGAAAACAAATCGTTAGTCCCAGTGTATTTTTGTGAAAACCAAGACTGTACTATTACGAAGCGTCACCGGGTGAAGCACTAAGTACATTGTTTAAAGTTTGATGTATATTAAGTTATGATGGTGTCGTCACTGTCGTGAATATCAATTTGGAGATGTGAGTGTGTGTGGTTGAAAATATTATTGAAAGACCTCTCTCATGTAGACCTTTCTACGAAACATGCAGCATTAGAGAATGGTAATGTTGACTTTACAGAGTGTAGTGGGGCTACGATTGCTTATATTAAAAAAAAAAAAACATTTTTGCAGATGGGGTAAGGAATGTGTTGACCGCACGTTCATCTAAACTACCCATATAATCCCAGTACGTGAATAAAATTATTTATAGCCTAAGTTGTTTTGCCTCCTCCCCTGACCTTAAATAGGGATTTTCATTTAATTCCGGTCAGTCGCCTTCTCGTGACGTACATACATACTGTAACCTGGTCGGGGTGTAACCTGCGGAAGGTCTAGCTTCCTAGTTACGGCACCTGACGTTTATTACGTAATTTTGCCAACTGACTTCCCTAGTTACCGTAAACATCGTCATCCTAATCAATCCACATTTAATTTATGATTATTATTATTGTCACTGGTGATCATTATTATCTTAACCCGCAGTCATCTTGGATTTATTATTTTAATTTCATTTTCACTATTTTTTCACATCGTTATGCCCAACTGAAGAGCACGTTTGAACTTATTTCGCTGATGATTTTCGTTTTTCATGGAAGCTTGCTTGGATGTTTTTAAATGCTAATTTTACGACAGGAGTTATTAAGTAAAATACGAGGTTATCATTTCTCGTCCTTATCAGCCTATATCTGGAGGTCCACAAGGTTCATTACTGGGACCTTTGTGTTTCCTTGTATTTGTTAATGATCTGCCATTACAAACCTATTCGAGAAACTACATGCTCTATGCTGATGACCTTAATCTCTACAGGTTAATTCAAAATATGGGTGACTGTGAATAGCTACAGTCTGATATAAATAATATTAGTGATTGGTGCAAAAAGTGGCATTTAACCCTAAATATTTCAAAGTGCAGTGCAATATCCTTCACGAGAAAATCGTAAGTTATTAAATTATCCCGTAAAGGATCAAGAAGTGAAGTGTGTTACTTAAATTAATGATCTTGGTGTTCTTCTTATTAATCATAATGATTTACGGTATCTTTCGGTGAGCATGTGTTAAATATCGTTAACAAGGCATTTAAAACGTTGGGTTTCCTCAAAAGAAATTGTAAGTGTTTTAAATCTGTTGTCCCATTGAAAACCCTCGCTTATATGATCTAGTCTATAGTACTGCTGTGAAGTGTGGATCCCTTCGCAGCAATACTTAGTTAATGCCTTAGAGCGAGTACAGATCAGATTCTGAAAATGAATCAGTAAAAAGTGTTTGGGTATCAAGCTGTCATCCATAGATTATGATTTGTTTTGTACAAAGATGCATATTGAGTCACATAGAACTAGGCGCAGGTATGTTACAGCACGTTTCATACACAAATGCATCAGAATTTCCTCGATTGTCCTAATTTACTGCAGTTGCTACCAATTCATGTTCCTTCCCGCAACACCCGACGGTCTGTCACCTTCCACTTACCCAGGTGCAGAACTGAAGCACACACGAATTCTTGGTTTATGCAGGCCGTAAGATCCCTGAATGAAATTAGTGGGATGGGGGACGTATTCCACTCGTCAGCTAGTGAAATTCGCAGACATCTTATGGACGCTTCATAGACAGAGTTCCTTGTATCCTGTTCTGCGTATCTGGTAACTGAAAGTTAAACTTCCTTCCTTCGTTCATTTCAAATGTATAAACACTTTTCTGTTTTCATACTTTTATCTTCCGTATGTATTTCGTATATGTGTATATACCAGGTGGCTCACGGACGCCGTACTTTCTACTTATAAATGTCCCGCATGCATAAGTGATGTGTGGGGTGTCTACCAACTGATTTTATCAGGGGAACTACTGCCAGCGGGCAGGTTACGTCAGAATATGAAGAGATAAGAAACAGAGTCACACTCGCAGCATGTTACTCAGCGCTGCCGGTCGAATGCATCCCTTGCATTCGTAAACATCGTTTTCGACCGCATAGTTCTAGGCTGGTGTATGGTACAGTCGCACTATATTCGCTGTCTGCATATCGGCAATGGCTAGTGTGATCAGCAGCGGTGAATACATAGACATTATTTTAAGCTGGACAACCTGGTCGGAATGCAACAGAACCTCCAAACAGACGTATGCCTTCTATACACACATTTCGCCGAACAGTATTCGTTTTTGTTCCATGCAATCATCTCTTTTATCGAGTTGAATGACTACACGTGTCTAAATTAATAAGTTATTAGATTTCATTTACTGCATCTTTGGCGTGCCTACAAACAGTAGCGGCGGTTAGGGGATGGGGTGAGGAGGGACAGTCGCTCCCACCCGCACTTTGTAGAGTAAATATGACATTTATTCCATTTTAGCCAGCTGGAACTAGGAATTATTTAAAAAAAAGCTATTTGTACAAGCCTTGTTGTCTTACATGCTAAATCTTTCCTTTATTGTATAGCGCTACGGCAAGTAGTGGAGACGTTGCATCTGCTGTGAGGAAGGGTAGTAGGGGTATATATTGTTTGCCGAGGTTGTGGCCACTGAGTTATAATTCACCCACTTGTCGCGCGCATTCATCAGTCTGCCAGTCTCTTTAGTGTCTGTTGGTTTCCTAGCGAGTATTCAAATACTAAATGATTATTAATTGCATAATCATGCCGTACATCTATGTAATTGTACAGGGCGATCTGGCTGTGGGGTTACGGGTGCGCAGTTGTGAGCTTGCACTCGGGAGATAGTGGTTTCGAATCCCATTGTCGACACCACTGAAGATGGTTTTCCGTGGTATCCCATTTTCATACCAGGCAAACGCTGAGTCTGTACCTTAATTAAGGCCATGGTTGCTTCCTTTCCATAAGTTCCATCTGTATCGGTGCGACATAAAGTCAATTGTAAAAAGAGATACATTTCATTGTAATTGTAATTTCAACGCGAGAGAATACCAACTTTACATTCACCGGACTGAATTACTTCGTTTGCATTATGCTTTTTTGTAAGTAAATGTAATTAATCAGCCCCGTGGATTAGGCCTATTCGTAATAATAGTATTTTTGAGATTTTGATTCAATGCTGTATAATAAAATTTTCACCAGCTCCCACAAACATACTACGGGGCATTTACTTAATAAATAACATAACACAAAGAAATAACTTAGGAACGTTGGTATTAGCTCCTGCCTGGTGTGAAAATGGGAAACCACGGACAACCATCTTCAGGGCTGCTGACAGTGGGATTCGAAACTACTATCTCCCGAGTGCAAACTCAGAGCTGCACGCCCGTAACCCCACCGCCACCTCGCGACCTAAGTACAGGTTTGCATGCTATTTTGAGTTGCACGAATTTCAGGTGCAGTTCTGATAAGGGCGGATGTCCACAACGTTGTGTTATTGAGGGTCATCTCAATAATTACATCGAGCTTCTCTTGGATATAAGTATGGCAAGAACTCCGGACCGTAGAGTCCAGAAATAAGAGTCTACAGACATGATTTTATTAGATTTGAATGGCCTTATAGATGGCCTGGCATGGAAGCCTAATTATTAGCATGTATATACAAGGATATAGACGAAATATGTCTGTGATTTGAGAAGGCCGAGAGCGCCTATGAATTGTCTGTAGTGATGAAAAAACGCTTTCTCAGCTGTTGAGAAAAGCTGGAGTGCGTGACAGAAGACATATGTTGAGAGCTCGACAGTAAAGGGGATTCCGGATGACGTAGTGTCTAGTGTGTCCTGACGGGGAGACAGCCCACCCCTCCCGGCAGGGTCGTTCACCGTAACCTAGTTCGAATTCTCCGAGAAGAATGTTTCCTGTGCTATGCTGCAAGAAGACCACATTTATTTGTGTATTTATTTCAGGTTCAAATGAAGGCGTGTGGATTTAGTGTGTGTTGTGAATTTGTGCTATTTTGTTTGTCATTGTTTGTGTTGCTTAAGAGGGATCGCGCGTATGCGAACAGGGTGTGGAGTTCGCATCTCAGTGGTGCTTGATTATTAACTTCTGTGTGTGAAAGATTTTTATTTTCTTGAGCTAAACCTACAGTCCTGTAGTGTACGTGTGCATATTTTCCCGATTGCATGGGAATAGTTTAGTGTTAGTTTGATGTGCGAAGTATTCCCTCCCTGATCACATGTATTTTCTTTGTCGGACGTTTTAGTGATAGAATTCAGAAGGATGCCTGCTCAAACGTAGTAAACATCTCCAGCATCTATGAAATTTCACGCAGCAGACGCAGTGTGGAAACTGATATTGCCACCTAATGGCTATATGATTTATATTTATAATTAATTTGTTTGTTCAGGGATTCAGTTATTCATTTATCCAACCTTATGTTTTCTTATAATCAAAGTACAGTTTGCAAATGTGATCCTTCTTCTTTCACTCACACAACGACGATTCCTGTCCAATTTAACTTCATTTTAATTAGTCACCGAACCATCCACGTATATCTACCGATGTGCAGCCGAGGCAGAAGAGGACAGGAATATTTGGTAAGATGTGCCTGTGTTTAGCGACCCTTGCAGGTAGGTATTTAACGTTTCTGTAGTACTTCCGATACAATCTCAGCATTCGCTTGATGGGTACTGGAGTCTGTAGGGCACAGTAAGGTTATTTAAATTATTGTAATTTGTCGCTAATTGTTCACGATAGTAAATTAATGCTTAATATTATAGTAAATATTAGTCTAATAAGAATTGTTGTGTTTGGACATATCTTGAGTTCTCCCCCTTTTAATAAAATTGCTGGTGATGTCCCTAGCTAAACGACACGTAACACGTAGCCAACTCCCTCTGTATTCTTGAAGAAAATTTGGAATCTGTTTGTTCCAGGAGATAGGGATAAGTCCAAAGTTGTAGAAATATTCACGTGCTCCTCGCGTGTTCTAGCAGTTTCATTAATACAGGGCTAGAGTCAAAGGGACAGGGGATTAGCAGTCAATCAATCCAGGGTAATTATTTACCTTCTGGACAACAGCATAAGTGGGAGTGGATTTCGGAGAATAATGGGCCGTGTGAATCAAGTTGAGTGTATACTTTTTCTTCGCTATCTTGAAGAATTTGCTTCAGATTTTAATAATAAAATACAGAGCATGACCTTCTGCTCTTCATAACGCAAGTGGAAAATATCCACTTGCTTCATGGAAAGAAGAGTTTGTATCGATCTAAATATTTTGCTTCAAAATTCGACAGAATGTATGAATACAGTGGGGTAAATCCTTCAATAATAATTTTGAGTGGCTACTGCTAGCCTGGTGCAACCCTTGTAGAGCAAACCCTCCGATTACAGCGACCGCCTTCTGCTGTGTATAAGAAACTACGTATTAGTGCGGTGGAGGATAGTACTGTATGAGATGTGCGAGTTGCAGGGATGTTGGGGCAGCACAAATACCGAAACCTCTAGCCGAGGGAATTAACCGTTCAAGTTTAAAAATTCCCTCAATCTGACTGGGAATCGAACCAGGGGCTCCGAGGACCAAAGGCCAAGAGGGTGATCAGTCGGCTTTAAATTAAGACGCTACAAAATGTGAAGTCTGGTGACTAGCGGACTCACTTTTGTGGATCACTAGCATGGTTCATTTAGCAATAGTGCTCATCTTTATCCGTTTATACGAATCAACGTGTATTCGGGTAATAAGCTAACCGTTTCTCCCGCATGACGTGCTACAGCACCACCGTCCAACAGTGTACGCCTATTGAAGCACCTGTTGTTGAGCTTAAAGTACCGAATATATCACATATCGATTACTCGCCGAGTTGCCACAGTTCTGCAGGCAAAATACTGTCTTTCGTCATATTAGGTCGGTGGTCATAATGCAATGGTTCATCGATGTATCTCTATGGTACGATTGAACAATTCGACTGAAAGCGCGTTTTATCATCCGAAATCCGCTCATCTGCTTGGATTTCATCAAATATTTTCTTTTAACGATGAACCCTCTTCTTAAGAAAGAATGGCAGAGCTTTCCAATTTGCATTCAAATCAGTCTCTTCTTTCTTCACGGCCTCCTATTCATTTCTGTCATATTTTAACTGGCTCAAAAGGGAAGACAACATATCTGCAGCATTGTCAAGGCTTTCTTGTACATATCTGGAGCAACCTTGAAACACAGTTAACAGAGCCACAATAATTTTCTTTCTTTTACAATCCTGTAGGAAATTGCTAAAAATATTGAGCTAAACAATGTGCATCATGCTCTTCTTCACAATTTTTGCCGTTTAGTAATAACTATGTGTAGAGCTTTATGATGTCGAAGTATCGAGGACGGAGTGCATCAAGAACCTGGGCACGATTGGACTATCTTGTTGAACAAATGCTTTTAATAGATTTAGTTTGTGGGCCTACTTATTTTAGCTGGGCAAAGCAGGATCACAGCAATGGTCGTATTTCGCCAACGTATTTCTTTGTTTTATCCTTGCTTGGAGGCTTAAAAATTACCCCGCCGTCACAATATATCCCTCGAAATTTGGAAACATCCAAATATCCAAAAACACACCACACTAATTACTTTCCCTTCCACAGCTTTGGTAGTTTGAACGTCTATTAAACCACCAAAGAACGTACTTATTTCTAGCTTAGTTGGTATAACTTTCTTTACATGTAAACCTTCATTTCGGAAAATTGTTCTGAGATGGTCATTTTTCCACAATCTAGTGTTTTTCCACGATGATTGATGCAAAGGCATCTTCATCAAGTTATTTCTTCACCTGTTTCATTACTTCGCTAGACAATAACGAATGTTTACCGTTTTGAAATAATGGACAGTACGTCATCATATTGCCCCCATTATTCCCGAGCTAAGCCCAGCCAGCGAGCGAGAGATCCCGAGGTGGACCGTTCGATCGTTGGCTATCACTTTCTAGAGGCATTTACGGGAAGTCAAGGGTTGATGACCAAGCAGGATAAAAAGAAATGTTAAAACAACACTCTGACATTTATTCACATAAGCAAACAATAAATGAAAATATTCTTACTGATATTCTTTGTTTTTACATAGAACTTCCATAATATAGTATTTCTTCCTCGATTTAGAGTGACACGTGTTCTTAATCTCCAGCCTTACTGTGCTGTAATGAAAACCAAAGAAAAATTAGGCCTCTTGCCTTTCCAAATCAAAATATTTGATTGAAAGAATTAAAAAAATTAACATAGAGGTTCATAAAATAATTAAACAACTGTCTTGCTAACGAGGGTTTTACAATAAATGTGTCCAAAGCTTTACCAATTCAGAGTAGTCTCAACACGTGGTTTTAAGATGAACTCAACTAAATTTATCATTTACAGTATTTGATATTAGTCAATGACACCAACATGAACTTCAGTAGAAAATGAAAATTGATTTCAAAATTCTCAAAATTAATTAATTATTATACTGATTATTATTATTATTATCTCTCATCATCTAATTAACCTATGTTTCACTGTCACACGATCATGTTCTCATTAATTTTCCACTGCATCATTTACCTAACGATCGTCATTAGCATTCCAGAATAATTATTTTTCCAATTAATTATTAATGACTTGGTTTCACCATAACTCAAAGTAATCATGCGGCTAACGAACTTCTACTTCTGATCTTTGTATTGCATTTCCATTCAAATTAATCTTAAAATATTTCAAAGTTCAACTATAAATGTGACAGAAATTTACGTTATCCACGTGTGAGCTAGTTAAATAAATTTTATTTACAAATCGAGTGCCTTCGTAAGATAACGAGATGTACTTTCCTTTCAAATCTCGCTAATGAAGAAAATAAATCCTTTTCTAGTCTTCCTCGACTTAAGTTGATCAAATTTTCCCTTAAGGGCATGAAAATTACTTCTTAAGGCAGCACACAACGATGAGTGTAATCTGCGTCGCAGCAAGTGCACGACCAGATCAAATTAAATGGGACCAACATGATACAAGAGAAATATACATATTTACACACACACACACACACACACACATTCACACTAGGGAACACGTATTTTATGTACATTATTTACATCGAATCCTGTTTTGGCAAGTTTATTCATGATTTTTACGAGTGGTCAGGTCACGTAATATCTAGCAGAAATAATCTGTGTACTGAAATTATTCTTCATTAATGGTGACTAGTGATCGAAGTCATGGATATCACTTGGTAGAAACACATTTCACATATCGATGTGAGTTCATCTAACTCTTGAAATTATAATGGAAGATTCTAGTAAAATCCATAAGCACTACCATCGCTTGGGCTACAGGTTGAAACTATCGCGAGCGTGAGCCTTAATCGTATTATCTTTATTCCCTACCTGTGAAATACATTCGCAACACGTGCTCCAATAATTATAATCTATCTTGCGCTCCCAATACACAAGAATAAGTCAAATATCATCATCAAATCATCAATTGCTCAATTATACAAAAAATATCCCTCAGGATTGGTCTTATTCCAGACCCTTCATGAACAGAGCACATTCAATCTCACATATAAGGACTCTACTGTAAATTTATGGCTCACGAGCGTTTAATTCTGTTTTACCCGATCTATAGTCAATATTATTATTATTTAAGTGATTATTAAATCTACTGATCCTCGTGAAATATCATAAAATTAGATGACTTCATCATAAATACAACAAGTGATCTTGAAAGACACTAGGTTCGACCCTATTCACTCAAAATGTACACGCAAATTTCAGTCCAATAACTTTCAACATTACGAGGGAAGTAGATTTATCGTGTGGTCAGTGATTATTAAATATTAAGCTCCTACGCATGGGAAATCATTCAAAGACAACCTACATGTCTACTCTAACAGATTCAAAATTTCATTCACACGTACCTAGTCTACCACGACACCTTAAGAAGTGGAAAAATGAAATATTTCTAACTACAACAAACTAATAGATCTACGACTTAAAGAAGAAAGACCTCTAGTTGTACAAAAGGTGAGACAGATAAAATAAATTAAAAGGTACTCAAGTTTTAGATGGAGTTCGATCCCCGTCGACAGTCAATTATTCCAGCATTTTCCTCCGGTCAGTCTCCTTCCAATTACCAGATACGCCTCACATTTTACAGCTCCATAGATGCTTTATAGCAGGTGTCCCTCGACGAAGTTGTGTTATAGGTGGTTGTGGAATTGTCCATCTTGAGGTGTTCAGCTTCTAAGACGACTTCTGTAGAATTCCGGTCACAAGCTGTAACTGAGATGACAAGATTAAGTATTTGCACAAGCACACGTCGAATATTAATAGCTCGTCTACACAGTCACACTTAACTTGGTTCTTAAGGCGTGTTTTACTCCATAGGAATTCGCTAATTATCTCGCTAAATTCTGGCAGAACGGGCGTCGACTTAAACTGGAAATCATTTCTCCACGTGGTCGGATAACGTAGCGTCGCACATAGCAGCACAGCGAAGAATATTCAGGGTGAGAGAGCAATACGGCGAAGTATATTCAGAGAGAGAGCAATTTACTCGTAACAAGGCCTTTTTATCTTATCGGCCTGGGAGGTGTGATCTTCCACTAGAACGATAATTGGCTGATGGTCTCATTTAATTGGTTCAGACTATTCCAGATTCAGAATGTGAGTTGCGCGCGTGCGGCGGCAGTCACGTGATTTGTCTCGACCTTGGCACAGCTCGGGCCATGTATCACCCCTCTGAATGACGAAAGAGCTCGTTCTTAGCTCGCCACTACTTCCCCAATGACACATTGCAGTTCCAAGCAGACAATAAAACTTTTAATTTCCACTTGTTGAAAATATACACAATATCGCCAATTTTAACGGGGACAATATCGAGCTTAGAGGTGAATAAACTCAATGAAACTGCCTTTGGGGACATTTCATCATCATCATCACCACCATCATCATCATTATCATATTTGTATTCTGTAAATGGAAGATAGTTTGTAGTCAACGTAATTGTTACGTCTATTATGGACGTCAAAATCTTTCTCCAGTACCTTTTTTTCATTCTAACCTCCAGTAAACTTTTCCACCTATTGTTAATCTTGCCTCCTATCGATATTAAACTTCACACGTCATCGAAAGGAACTATGATTGTTCATCTCTTTGGATGTTTCGGCCTAAATGGGTCTAATTGGTTGATCCTTTTATGATATAACTAGCAAGATACCCGTGCTTCGCTACGGTATTATACTGAAATTTATAATTGAATGCTTATTGTTTTAGATATATAATCCGCCGAAATTCGCGATCTGACTCGTTCTCTGCGAGAATCCACCAAAATTCCCGATCTATTATTTTACGGCACGTTTCCTCCCATTTTTAAATCTTCCTTTCCAGCAATCGATTTCGTACTTCCCGGGTTAGGCTCAGGTATTCCTCCAGGACAGTTGGGTCCGTAAATCTTTGCCACCTTTTCCTATAATATTTTTAATACGGATATAATCCTTCAGGAGATTCAGCGTGCTGTCATACTGGGTGCCTTGCGGCACTGAACCCGCGACCGGACTGCATTCTTAGTCATTACCCGTCCAGGAGCCGTTTCCATCGCGGTCCGCAATTTGACGACGGTCCGGAATATTATTATTATTATTATGTGTTGCTGGAATGGCTGATGACAGGGAAAACCGGAGTATCCGGAGAAAAACCTGTCCCGCCTCCGTTTTGTCCAGGACGAATGCCACATGGAGTGACCGGGATTTGAACCACGGAACCCAGCTATGAGAGGCCGGCGCGCTGCCGCCTGAGCAACGGAGGATCCTTATAAGTACATTAATAACAGTAGAATCAATTGGTCTCACCTCCTTCTACACCCCACCGCCGTTAAGTTTATTTACAGCCACCCCCCCCCCCGAAAAAGAATTAAAAGGATGCTTATGTCTTTATGTTTAAGGGAGATTCCAAACACCAATGTTCACGTCTATTACCTTCAGTTTTGAGATATAAGTATCCACATAAAAATAATTTGCGTTTTTCACTTCATTTCACAATAATCTCTCCTCCCCCTAAATGAATTTTCCCGCAAAAAATACTTGTTTCTTTAATAGTAAAGGATCTTCTAAATACCAATTATAACGACTCTAACTTCTTCAGTTCAAGATTGATGTGTCCTCATGAAAGGAATTCAACTCCTTTACACTCCCGCCCTCCAAGATGGTTTCCCCACCAAAACGCCTTTTTCTTTGTTTTTAAAGGAGATCCAAATACGAATTTTCACGTCTGTAACAACTTTAGTATTAGATGTATGTATTCTCATACAATTAAGTCAACTAATGTTTCAATTCTTTCACCCCCCCCCCCCACCTTCATTGGATTTTCCGAGAATACGTGTTTCTTTACTTTTAAATCAGATTGCAAATATCAAATTTCACGTCTGTAACATCTTCATTTTTGAGATATCAGTAGCCTAATTAAAAGAATTCATCACCATTTTCAGTCACTTTTACCCCCCCCCCCCGGCCTCCACCCAAGTGGTATTTCCGAAAACTAAAAATACACTTTTCTTTATGTTTAATAGAGATTAAAAAATACCATTTTTCACTTCTGTAACATGTTAAGTTTTTTAGATATCCGTAAAAATTCTCATTTTAAAATTTCACCCCTTTTGGGTTTCCCTTAAGTAGAGTTTCCAAAAACAAATAACCTATATTTCTTTACATTTACAGGAGATTTGCACCCACTTTTTACGTCTGTAACATTTTACGATTCCAAGATATTCTGTAGATATAGTCTTTCAAAACATTCACCCCAATTTGTCACTCCTGTTTAACCGCCATTAATTGGCTTTACCAAAATCTAAAAAATACGTGTTTCTTTATTTTTAAAGGAGATCCCATATGCGAATTATCAGTTCTGTAATATCTTTCGTTTCTGAGATATGTGTATCCTCATTAAAGGCATTCAATCCATTTTTCACCCTTTTACACCCCTTCTATTAGGACTTACTGGAAACAAAAAAATACGTGTTCCTTTATTTTTAGAGGAGATTCTAACCACCAATTTTTACATCTGTAAATTTAAAGTTTTAAGATGTAGACACACTCATTTTAAAAAATTCACCCCCGTTTTCACCCCCCAATATTTGGATTTTCCAAAAACGAAAAAATACCTGTTTCTTTACTTTTAAAGTAGATCCAAAATACCAATTTTCAGGTCTGTAATATCTTCAGGTTCTGAAATATAAGTATCCTCATGAAAGGCATTCAACCCATTATTTACCCTTTTACACCCTTCCTATTGGGATTTTCCGAAAACAAAAGAATACGTGTTTCTTTATTTTTAAAGGAGATTCTAAATACCAATTTTTACATCTATAAACTTAAAAAGTTTTGAGATATAGATACACTCATTTTAAAAAATCACCCCCTTTTCACCCCCCCCCCATTAATTGTATTTTCCACAAAGAAAAAATACGTGTTTATTTATTTTTAAAGGAGATCCCAAACATCAATTTTCAGGTCTGTAATATCTTCAGGTTCTGAAATATAAGTAGACTCATGAAATGCATTCGACCCCTTTTTCAACCTTTTCCACCCTTCCTATTAGGATTTTCCGAAAACAAAATATACGTGTTTCTTTATCTTTAATGGAGATTCTAAATACCTATTTTTACACCTATAATCTTTAAAAGTTTTGAGATATAGATACACTCATTTTAAAATATTACCCCTTTTTTACAACCCTTAATTGGGTTTTCCAGAAACAAAAAAATACGCGTTTCTTTATTTTTAAAGGAGATCCCAAACACCAATTTTCAGGTCTATAATATCTTCAGTTTCTGAGATATAAGTAGCCTCATTAAAGGCATTCAACCCCTTTTTTACCCCTTTTCACACCTCCTATTGCGATTTTCCGAAAACAAAAAAATACGTGTTTCTTTATTTTTAACTAGCAAGATACCCGTGCTTCGCTACGGTATTATACTGAAATTTATAATTGAATGCTTATTGTTTTAGATATATAATCCGCCGAAATTCGCGGTCTGACTCGTTTTCTGCGAGAACCCACCAAAATTCCCGATCTGACTCGTTTTCTATTAGATTACGGCATGTTTCCTCCCATTTTTCAATCTTCTTTTCCAGCAATCGATTTCGTACTTCCCGGGCTAGGCTCAGGTATTCCTCCCGGTCAGTTGGGTCCGTAAATCTTTGCCATCTTTTCCTATAATCATTTTTAATATGGATAAAATCCTTCAGGAGATCCGGCGTGGTGTCATATTGGGTGCCTAGAAGGCACTGAACCCGCGGCCGGACTGCATTCTTAGTCATTACCCGTCCAGGAGCCGTTTCCAGCGCGGTCCGCACATTTTACGACGGTCCGGAACATTATTATTATTATTATTATTATTATTATTATTATTATTATTATTATTATTATTATTATTATGTGTTGCTGGAATGGATGATGACAGGAAAACCGGAGTATCCGGAGAAAAGCCTGTCCCGCCTCCGTTTTGTCCAGCACGAATGTCACATGGAGTGAACGGGATTTGAACCGCGGAACCCAGCTGTGAGAGGCCGGCGCGCTGCCGAGGATCCTTATAAGTACATTAAGAACAGTAAAATCAATTGGTCTCACCTCCTTCTACACCCCACCGCCGTTAAGTTTATTTACCGGCTCACCCCCCCCCCCCCAAAAAAAATTAAAAGAAGGCTTGTTTCTTATGTTTAAAGATGATTTCAAACACCAATGTTCACGTCTATTACCTTCAGTTTTGAGATATAAGTATCCCCATAAAAATAATTTTCTTTTTTCACTTCATTTCACACTACTCCCCCCCCCCCCCAAGTGAATTTTCCCGCATAAAATACTTGTTTCTTTAATAGTAAAGGATCTTCTAAATACCAATTATCACGACTCTAACTTCTTCAGTTTTTGATTTATGTGTCCTCATGAAAGGAATTCAACTCCTTTACACTCCCGCCCTCCAAGATGTTTTCCGCCCAAAACGCGTTTTTCTTTGTTTTTAAAGGAAATCCAAATACGAATTTTGACGTCTGTAACAACTTTAGTTTTTATTAGATGTATGTATTCTCATTCAATTAATTCAATTAATTTTTCAATTCTTCACCCCGCCCCCCCCTTCATTGGATTTTCCGTGAATACGTGTTTCTTTATTTTTAAAGCAGATTGCTAATATCAAATTTCACGTCTGTAACATCTTCATTTTTGAGATATCAGTAGCCTAATTAAAAGAATTCAACACCTTTTTCAGTCACTTTTACCCCTCCCCTCCACCCAAGTGGTATTTCCGAAAGCTTAAAGTACACGTTTCTTTATGTTTAATAGAGATAAAAAAATACCATTTTTCACTTCTGTAACATGTTAAGTTTTTTGAGATAAACTGTAAAAATTTTCATTTTAAAATTTCACCCCTTTTGAGTTTCCCTTAAGTGGAGTTTCCAAACACAAATCACCTATGTTTCTTTAGATTTACAGGAGATTACAAACACCCACTTTTTACGTCTGTAACATTTTACTTTTCCAAGATATTCTGTAGATATAGTCTTTCAAAAATTCACCCAATTTGTCACTCCTGTTTAACCGCCATTAATTGGATTTTCCGAAAACAAAATATACATGTTGCTTTATTTTTAAAGGAGATTCTAAATACCAATTTTCACATCTATAACCTTTAAAAGTTTTGAGATATCGATACACTAATTTTAAAATATTACCCCCTTTTCACCCCCTCCCTTAATTGGATTTTCCAGAAACAAAAAAATACTTGTTTCTTTATTTTTAAAGGAGATCCCAAACACCGATTTTCAGGTCTGTAATATCTTCAGTTTCTGAGATATAAGTAACCTCATTAAAGGCATTCAACCCATTTTCCACCCCTTTTCACTCCTCCTATTGCGATTTTCCGAAAACAAAAAAATACGTGTTCCTTTATTTTTAATGAAGGTTCTAAATACCAATTTTTACATCTGCAAACTTTAAAAGTTTGGAGATATAGATTCACTCATTTTAAAAATTCACCCCCTTTTCACCCTCCAATTAATTGGATTTTCCAAAAACAAAAAATTACGTTTTTTTTTATTTTTAAAAGAGATCAAAAGTACCAATTTTCAGGTCTGTAATGTCGTCAGCTTCTGAGATATAGGTACCGGTATCCTGATTAAAGGCATTCAACCCATTTTTCCCCATTTTCACCCTTTTTCACCCCTCCTATTGGGATTTTCTGAAAACAAAAAAATACGTGTTTCCTTATTTTTAAAGAAGATTCTAAATACCAATTTTTACATCTGTAAACTTTTAAAGTTTTGAGATATAGAGCAACTCATTTTAAAATTTCACCCCCGTTTTCACCCCCTTAGCGAAGGAATATCCAAAAATCCTCTCTTAGCGAGCACCTACATCTTAATATGAATATATCCCCAAAATTTCATCTCTTTATGTCCAGTAGTTTTGGCTCGGCGATGATGAATCAGTCAGTCAGTCAGGACAAGTTATTTTATATATATATAGATAGATGAAGATTCTAAATACCAATTTTTACATCTGCAAACTTTAAAAGTTTTGAGATATAGATTCACTAATTTTAAAAATTCACCCCCTTTTCACCCTCCCATTAATTAGATTTTCCAAAAACAAAAAAATACGTGTTTCTTTATTTTTAAAATAGATCAAAATTACCAATTTTCAGGTCTGTAATATCTTCAGTTTCTGAGATATAAGTACCGGTATCCTGATTAAAGGTATTCAACACATTTTCCCCCATTTTCAACCTTTTTAACCCCTCCTATTGGGATTTTCTGAAAACAAAAAAATACGTGTTTCCTTATTTTCAAAGAAGATTCCAAATACCAATTTTCACATTTGTAAACTTTGAAAGTTTTGAGATATAGGTGCACTCATTTTAAAATTTCACCCCCCCTTTTCACCCCCTTAGCAACGGAATATCCAAACATCCTCTCTTAGCGAGCACCTACATCTTAATATGAATGTATCCCCAAAATTTCATTTCAATATGTCCAGTAGTTTTGGCTCGGCGATGATGAATCAGTCAGTCAGTCAGGACAAGCTATTTTATATATATATAGATAGATTTGGGCACATTAAATTGTTGAAAAGTCGGCACAGCTGAATGCAACAACTACATATCCTTTTAGAATAGCATGACCACTGCCGCTTTAGTTTCAAATTTACCTTATTTGTTCTCTAGATAATATAACATTTCATCCAAACCTCTGTAAAAATTCCGTCCTTCTTGGTCCTTAGAGAAAGGCCCATGTGGCTCTTAAGGTTATAAATCAATAATATGCCTTCTTACTTGTATCGTGGGTTTGTCACTAAAATAACCTTTATCTGATTACGTGATATTTGTCAAACATGTATTAGAAATTGTTGTTAATGGCACAGGTACTAACGTTAGTCTCAGGTGTTCCAGTAGTCGTTTCAGCCCTCGTTGAAGGGGATGTTATTAAATCAGGTGGCTGTAATGGACTGTCCCAACTACCAACATATAGTCCTGCTTGCGATTGCGAATAATCAGTTTTACTGGCGAAGAAAGATTCTTGACATGTTAATAGAAATTTTTCCTGATTTGTCTTTTTCCTGAACTACGCACCACTTAGGGCCGATTGCAGAAACGGTATTTAGATGATGTCTACGGTTAAACAATGCCTAAGTATGGCTGTCGCATTGCAGAGACGTCATTTATCACTTAGACACTGTCTAAAACCGATGTTCAACCGGTCATGTTTAACACTGTCGAGAGCACTGTTTAACCTCAAATGAGAGGACTGAATCACAATCAGAGGTTACGTACCATGAAACATATAATTTGTATTATCATGTTGAGGCGATTCCGGGAAGAAAGGTTAGTCCGATGGCCTCTCTGTGGGTCGCCCGCTGCTAAATCGCAGCAATTCGTTTGACATATACTGGGAGATAGATCTTAAAATAAGGTTTCGCTTTACGAGAGACTTGTTTCTTGGGACTGACAAAGGGACAGTCCGGTAATTGTCAACTTGAATACAAGTCTTGGCAACAGATATATTTTATTATATACATGGGGTATTTCCATGGAATTATGGGTCATTTCGACTACATACATATTAGAATTACGTGTCCCGATCGTCAGAGGGCTGTCATATACATGGGCGCCCGCAGGATCTTTTCCAGGGGGGGGGGGGGGGGCACATTAACAATTTTCTTGAATATGAAAACCAATATAACGTCAGCAACATTAAGTTGTTTACAGAAATTTCTGCTTTTAACAGTTCCTAGATGACTGTCAGTAAGTTCAGTTTATGAAATAATCTGGTATGATATTAAACAATTGAACATCAACCATTTTAGAATTCCAGGGGGGGCAAGCGCCCCCCCCCTTGCCCCCCCCCCCCCCTTGCGGGCGCCCATGGTCATATATATCAGCCGGGGAGGATTCACTAATATTTACTGCCAAGTAAACACACATAATAATGAAAACTAAAAAGTAGGTTTATGGGTCTTTTATATATATAATCATATAAGTTCTCGGCAACTACCGGTATCAGGTAGGAAAAGGCAAGAGGTGGTGATTATTGTTTAAAGAGGAGGACTAGGGAAGAAGAAGAGCCGTGTC
The DNA here is from genome assembly GCF_040414725.1 of Anabrus simplex. Taxonomy (NCBI): domain Eukaryota; kingdom Metazoa; phylum Arthropoda; class Insecta; order Orthoptera; family Tettigoniidae; genus Anabrus; species Anabrus simplex. Next base: position 343,373,306 of record NC_090266.1, on the reverse strand, counting down.
CATAATAACAGCCCTAGTATTTGCCTGGTGTAAAAATAAGGAAACAACGGAAAACAATCTTCAGGGCTGCCGATAATGCGTTTCGAACCTACGATCTCCAGAATGCAAGCTACATCTATATGGCCCGTACAACACACTGGGTTACACATTACTATTGCTTTATCCTCTCTTCGTCCAAGATACCGTATTTATAAGTAGATTACACTCACTGAAACAACGCTATAATCAAAGCTACACTTCCTCGTACGGTGGCGTGTCGCTTAGGGCCTTATCACACAGGGCGGCCATGGCTGCCCGACCTGTCTTGAGCCGAGCGACTGGTGGAGCAGCCAGACAGCTCCGTGTTGCTCAGTGTCTGTTTGACCAGTGATGAAGACACGAGTGTTCATGAGTTCGATTATTAAGTTAGTGTATTCATTGACTAGTTGAGATGAGTGATGAGTATGTGCTTCTCCTTGTACTACTGATGAAGAAGAGGAGGAGAAGGAAAAGAAAGATGCATGTGCATCCTATTCTATCTTTAAGACAATCTAAAGGGGTCTACAATACTCATTTTGATGAGCTTTGTGCAGACGACAAGTTCGTCAATATTACTTGCGAACATCGAAATCTTCAATACTACTGTTCCAAATCGGAGGGCGTCTTTCTATTTCACAGATGAAAACTTCAGTGTTCACTTTTGAGTCTATGAACGGTTGACACTCTTTCAAAAGTTGTTTCTGTTTCTTCATTTCTCCTTTCTCTGCATTTCCAGTAGCATTTATTTTATCCATAGCGCACTTCCACTTGCCGTCAAGAAAACAGTACACAATAGCACGTGGCTATACGTAACTAAACTGTGGCTGCGGGTCTCTGGCTGCCTTGTGTAATAAGCCCCATATATTTCAACACCCGGCCACCACCAGTGGTCGCCACATTGGTTGCCGGATAGGGAGGCCTCAAGGTCAAAAAAGTGTGGTACTGGCTGCCCTCGTGTAATAACATCCATAACAGTCCATGCCTGATGAGTGGCTGCGCGACCTGGCTGCCCTGTGTAATAAGGCCCTTAGTGTCGGTAATATTATGAGATTTAATTTCCGCCGAAAGCGATACTCTTATCTGTGGGCAAATCATTCTCATGCTTAGCCAAATCTGAGTAATGTGTAGGAAGACAAACAGATGACTGACGTTCGGCGCGCGCACCGACGAATTTCATTGGTTGCGACATGCAAAGAGTTGCATGAAAGATACTTCTATCTTCATTTTCGAACCAATATTGAAACTTTAAGCGATGTCTAGTTAAACATCGACTGAACATTGTTTATGCAATGGAAGACCATGCCCGTTTTAGACGTCGTTTAGGTAGACGTTGTCTAAGGCCTAAAACTAATCATCGTTTCTGCAATCGGCCCTTAGATTTTTGACATCATTTTTACACCGGTACCTGTATAAATCGCACAGAAATGAGAGATGATAAAGTCCACCTTTCGTTCATAGTCATCTTATAACATATTACGTATTGCCTAACCGAAACACGTATACAATTACTGCACTTACACGCTAAAGAAAACTAGTGCGCACTGACGTCTGACCGACCTATGACGATGTGAAGCAAATTGCGCAATAATGAAAGACCAGTGTTGCAACCAAGACCAACTGAAATTTCTCCCCACCCCATGGCGCTGTGCGTTAAGCGTGTTTCGGAAGAAAAAAATGCAAAACTAAACATAATGGAGCTTTTATGAATAAGACGTCCTTAATTGGTGGCTCTTAGTCGAAACAGGAACTTTTATGAGTCAAGAAAGTTAAAAAATAAAATGTTATACACTAATGACTTGCGTGCCGAGGCGAGGTGCGAGAACAAAAATACTCACTTATAGGTATCGCAGTGTTTATCAGTTTTCTTCATTACCGGGAGAATTGGAATCGGGACTACATGCAAGATATGCTAATTTTCTGAGGTAGTTTAGCCATGTACGTGCGGTTTCTACGTCTTCCGAGCAATCATTCAATTAGAAATGAGTCCGCAGGAACGTGAAGACTACAGCAGAGTTGTCAAGGGATTCTGACAACCATGTTTCAACCACCATTCGTTTCGTCATTGTAAAGATACTGTAAAATATGACAAAGTAAAGTACTATTGTACGAAATAGCGTAGATAGCTGCAGAAAGTAGAACGTTCCAATAAAATCACCCTTAACATCTGACCGCAAGGATTAGAACTGTAATTCGCAATCATTTTGGGAAAACTCTTAGTAAAGACGGCTTCCTGTACAGTATGTTCTTACATGAGGTTCCATTCAAGACAGTCCAATTTTATAACAATGCGTTTGAACAATATCGAATATTCTCCAATATCGAATATTCACAGTAGTTCATAAATTAAAGCGGAGAATCGTCGTATACACTGCCACTTCCCTTGCAACAAGCGTCCGAAAACAAGACACATGTAAATATATTTTTCCTGTTGCGCCAAGCAACGCACGGAGTGACCTTTGGCGAGTGATGTCACCGTATCCGTGGCCGAGCATTTGGGTGTGCGCATCGTTTTACTGATTGTGGACTATGTCTGGTTACCTGCATTAGGTTTTGAACCATGCTACCAACCACCACGGAAAAAGGTAAAAGTGAATACATTCCTCCACATACGATTGGCGTCAGGAAGTGCATCTCGCCGTGAAACCGAACCAGAACTACAGTATATGTTTTGACGCACTTGGCATTCGCGACCCCACCAGCCTGTGGCAGAAGAAGAACTGAAGTCGTTAACACTATCGAAACGTAATTGAAATGTTATTTAGTTACTAATGTCTGTATTTAATACTATCGTGACTCAATGACCAGCTGGATATTTGATTTAATAATAAACATTCTATGAAGAAAGAAAATTATCTTCTTTTTTCTCATGCTTGATGATACCTAGCTACCGGCCGAGTTGGCCGCGCGGCGTGGTTCACGTAGCTATCAGCTTGCATTCGGGAGTAGTGTTCGAACCCCACTGTTGGCAGCCCTGAAGATGGTTTTCCGTGGTATCCCATTTTCACACCAGGAAAATGCTGGGGTTGTACCCTAATTAAGGCCACGGTCACTTCCTTCACATACGAAGCCCTTTCCTATCCCGACGTTGCCATAAGACCTATCTGTGTCGCACTGACGTAAAGCACATTGTTGATAACTAACTGAATCATAAATTCAAAAGGTAAATTTTCAACATACATTTTTCCACGTCAGACTAAAGAAGTTGGTCAGCATCGGTGGCCAAGCCCACAAAACTACATCAGTGTTCAACCCATCCAACTACAAGATAGAATATTAGGTTCTACTAGCGCCCAGATGCTGAGATGTCGAAGTTATCTGTCGTTCAGTCTCTCTTCTGTCTTGGCACATCCGTATAGCAAGTGAAAGGTCTCACGGCCGTAATACAGTCACTGGTGATTTAGTTCGGTTTGATAGACGGCAGTTCCGGTTCAGGAAAAGTTGTTCTATTGACGTTCATCTTGTAGGATTCCAGCAAGATATAGCAGATCTTTTAGAATCAGATCAAATGGACTGTGGCGCTATTGACCAACCTAGCTGTTAATATAAGGAAAGATCTTCATTGGAGTAATCACATAAACGGTATTGTAAATAAAGGTTACAGATCTCTGCACGTGGTTATGAGGGTATTTAGGAGTTGCAGAAAGGATGTAAGGGAGAGGGCATATAGGTCTCTGGTAAGACCCCAACTAGAGTATGGTTCCAGTGTATGGGACCCTCACCGGGATTACTTGATAAGAGAGCTGGAAAAAATTCGAAGAAAAGCAGCTCGATTTTTGTAGGTCATTTACGTCAAAAGAGTAGCGTTACGAAAATGTTGCTAAGTTTGGGCTGGGAAGATTTGGGGGAAAGGAGAGGAGCTGCTCGACTACTGTCGGATTTTTTATTATGGACACTCGAGTTTAGGCTTTAATTACAAACGAACCAATAGGCCTATTGAAATGTGAGTAATACCAATATTTTCCTTGTTTAATTTTACATTAGCGTGTATAAGACACATTGTTTTCGAAGTCATTAAATATTTTTATTTGTGGCTGCAATAAATATTGCCCGGGTTTTTGGCTTCTTCTCTAGGAAGCGCTCTCTTACGAATATATACAAGGAAAACTACTTGTCTGATAGTAATAAAATTTTTATATGTTATAACCACATGTATTTGTAGTGTAATACGCAAGTTACAATTTTTTCAACCACTCCGAAAAAAGTTTTTATCATTTTTCTAAAGCAATTCTCTCTCAGCTCAGGATAAACGTACAGCAGCAAACTTGGGCTTGTTTTGAAGCACTCAGTCATGGTTAACAGAAACTACAACAACTGTAACCGTACAGTGCGGTACCAAATTTATGAAGAGTAATATTGAAAGGAAGTTTTGTGTACGCCGGACCGTGCGATTAACAGCAGGCCGGGTGGTGAAATCTGGCGCAGTGTTGCCGCGTTCAGTAGTAATCACGCGCGCAACGAACACAGTACACTCGCCCCGGGCAGTTGTGAAACGAAATGCCCGCGACCTTGGCTTGTCCGCAAGCTATTTTCAGTTGTCCCATGTTCTGCATGTTGGCCACGTCACTTCAAGATGTCTCCGAAACCGCCGTTATCAGAGGGTGAACTTGCAATGATTTTGAGTGCTATTTGTTTCTTTCAATATGTGAGGGGGAAAAGTAGGGGACAAGAGGTTCCCTGTGCACCAGAAGGTGGCAGATTGTCTTGGATTATCGCTGTCGTCAGTGAAGAAAGTAGGAGCCGCTTCGAAGGAGAATGATGGAAATACGTCATCCAGGTCAAGAAAGAAGCAGTGTGTGAGACCGGGGCGTCCGAAAATCCATCTCGATGATTTTACTTTAGGCACAATACGAAGAAATATGCACGATTTTTATATGACTAAGATATTCCCCTCAATTAAAAGCCTTCGTATGAAACTGTTAGAAAATATGGTGGTTTTTCCTGATATGTCAATTTCTACGCTTTTGAAAGTAGTTCGAAGCTTGGGAATCCGATTAAAAAAACTAAACAGGAAACCAGTGCTAATGGAATCTGTGACAGTTGCTGCATCCCGACATACCTACCTTAGACGAATTTGAGACTTAAGAGCACAGGGCTACAAGATCTTCTTTACAGACGAGACCTGGTGTGGACAGAACCATACTGTGAAATATTGGTGGCAAGAAAACGTGGTTGAAGCTTTAGAAAGCAACTTTGACAATTATAATCTGTACAGAGGGTATATTCAGCAAATTTATGGATGGCGTGGAGGGTTCAAAACACCGTCTGGAGCTGGGAAACGCATCATAATTTTACACATGGGCAGTGAAGAAGGATTTCTTGACGGTGCAGAACTTTGTTTTATTGGCAAGAAAGGAAGTGGTGAGTACCACAATGAGATGAACTCGACTCATTATGAAGAATGGTTCACGAACGTCCTGAGTTTATTGCCTCAAAGGTCGGCTGTCTTTATACAGTAGATCAAGCTCCATATCATACGATGGTCGATCCTTCATCTAAAAACACGAATATGTCATGGCTGAAACCTGAAATTATATCTTGGATAACATCAGAGAATATTTCACTACCACCTGGAGTTGACGATTATAACAAATTAACTAAATAAGAGCTGATTGTCCTTGCCAAGCCTTATTTTCAAACACCGGTAAAGAAGCTGGAACAACTGACTAAACGACTTTGACGAGATGTACAGCTTGTTTGGTTACCAGTGGCCCATTGCGAGCTTAATCCAATCAAGCTCATTTGGGCTTACGTAAAAGGGAAAATAGCAAAAACAAATATGGCTAATACATTATAAAATGGTAGAGGTATGGAAGCAATTAACCCTTTACGCCAAGAAGCCTTACATACTGTGACCCCTGAACTCTGGAAACAATGTATTAAACACGCTAAGAAAATTGAAGACCACTACTGGGAAAAAGATGGACTGTCTGAAAATGTCCCTAATTTCGAGCCAGTCATAATCAACATGAATGACAGCAGCACCGATTCATTGGAACACAGTGATTTTTCAGACGAAGAAAATTGATAGAATAAAATATTGTAAATATATGTAAATAATAATGCAAACAACTCTTGTAAAAATTGTAAAGTGTGATATTTCTAAATTAGGAAGTCAACCATTTTTAAACCTGCCATTGAAGGTCCAAAGCCCTTATGAGAAAAGGTGATGGGAAATGGAATTTATAAGAGGAAATAAAATTAAAGGTTGAAAGTGAACGAAAAGCTGTGTTCGTTGCGCGCGTGATTACTACTGAACGCGGCAACACTGCGCCCGATTTCACCACTCGACCTGCTGTTAATCGCATGGTCCGGCGTACACAAAACCTCCTTTCAATACTACTCTTCATAACTTCGGTACCACACTGTACGGTTATATGTTGTAGTTTCTGATAACCATGACTGAGTGCTTCAAAACAAGCCCAAGTTTACCGGTGTTTGAAAATAAGGCTTGGCAAGGACAATCAGCTCTTATTTAGTTAATTTGTTATAATCGTCAACTCCAGGTGGTAGTGAAATATTCTCTGATGTTATCCAAGATATAATTTCAGGTTTCAGCCATGACATATTCGTGTTTATCCAGGGCTGAGAAAGAGTTGCTTTGGAAAAATGATAAGAACTTTTTTCGGGGTGGGTGAAAAAAAGTAACTTGTGTATTACACTACAAATGTATGTGTATGTTTAGTCCTCAGCCCGAAGGCTGGTTGGATCCTCAACAGCTCCGCCATCACCTGTCATAGATGGCCTAGGTATCACTGAAGAGGCGTACTAGGGAAATGAGGAGTGAGGTAGTTTCCCGTTGCTTTCCTCACCGAGCCAGAAGCTGCTATTACATATCAGTCTGCCAAGCCCACTGAAATGCATGCACCAACTGACCCTATAAGCAACATGTTCACACCATTCATAGCAGGGACTGGCTGCATAAGGAATGGCATTACTAGCATCGCTCATACCTCAGTCACTTTCATGTTGTCAAAGCCAAGGATAAAGCTGAGACAGATCAATGAAAGTAACAATATTGATCTAGCCCATTCCAGAAGACATAGTGCACTGTAAACACTACGTCCTGCCAGCAAAGGCACACACTACAAATACATGTCGTTATAATATATAAAAATTTCTTTACCATCAGACAAGTAGTTTTCCTTGTATATATTCCTAAGTGAGCACTTCCTAGAGAAGAAGCCAAAAACCCGGGCAATATTTATTACAACCATAAATTTAAAAAAAATATTTAATGAACGTCGAAAACAATGTGTCTTATATACGATAATGTATAATTAAACAAGGAAAATATTGGTATAACTCGCATTGCAATAGGTCTATTGGTTCGTTTGTAATTAAAGCCTAAACTTGAGTGTCCATAATACAAAATCCGACAGTAAGTGGTATGTTCCAAACTGTCAGTGTAGAGATGGAGTGGAATGACATTATTTAGTAGGCGAAAAAGTTTGAGTGGTGTTTTTAAAGTAGGAAATATCACAATGTGAAGATAAAGATGGAATTCAAGAGAAATATTGGGGGCAAATATTCGTTTATAGGAAAATAATTTAGGGTTTGGAATAATTTACCAAGGGTGATGTTCAATAAATTTCCAAGTTCTTTGCAATTATTTAAGAAAGACTATGTAAATAAAAGATAGGGAATTTGCCACCTGGGCGACTGCCCTAAGTGCAGATCAGTGGTGACTGATTGACTGACCTATTCACCTATCCAAGGATTTTGATAGGGCAGATCGTGGGGGACTACTGACGAAAATGAGGGCTATTGGACTTGACAAAAGAGTGGTTGATTGGGTTGCTATATTTCTAGAATTTATAACTGTTAGGTTCTTCAGTCTGCCAAAACTAATTTTTTCTTCTTCTGCTTCTTCTTCTTCTTCTTCTCTTCTACCGCGTTTCCCACATCTGTGGGGTCGCGTGTGCGAACTGTGTCGCACATGAGGATTTGGCCCTGTTGTACGGCCGGATGCCCTTCCTAACGCCAAGCCTATATGGAGGGATGTAATCTTTATTACGTGTTCCTGTGATTGTTGGTATTGTAGTGTATTGTCTGAATATGAAGATGAAAGTGTTGGAACAAACACGAACACCCAGTTGCGGTTCAGGAGAACCAATCAAAGGCAAATAAAATCCCCGACCTGGCAGGGAATCGAACCTGAGACCTTCTGAACCGAAGGCATCAACGCTGGTCATTCAGCCAATGAGTCAGACTCTGTCAAAACTAATTTTGAGTAAATACATTTACAAAATACCTGGAAAAGAAACAACTTAACTTGAATTAATTTAATTTTATTTCATGAATTTGTTTATTTTTTAGGTATAATTCTGTCACCTAAGAGATAAAACTTAGCTGAGTCGAAACTGACAAGAGATGATTTCAGATATCACAAAATAGTTCTAGAAAAAGGGAAGTCAGAGAATTAGAATAGGTAAGGTATTATCTAGTCCTGTAATCATTAAGAAGGGAATTTCTCAAGCAGTGTTATCGGAGCTTGGTGTTTTTATGTACATATAGTAAATGATATGATGAAAGAATTTAAATTAGAGATAAGTCTTTTTTCGGATGGTGCTATATTGAACAGAGTATTAAATACGATACAGGATTGTGAGCAACGAAATGGTGGGGTGAAGAGGAGAGTCTGGTATAATATTAAACGGGGTGAAAAGTCAGGATGTAATTTTCACCAAAAGAAAAATTCACTTCAGCTTTAATTACTGCGTTGATAGGGTTGTCGCACCTCATGGGGATCACTTGAGTACCTAGGTGTTAATATAACGAAAGATAATCACTGGGATAATCACATAAACTGGATTTAAATAAAGGTTATTGAACTTTTCACATGGTTATGAGGGTGTATAGGGGTTGCAGTATGGATGTGACGGAGACGGCATATAAATCTCAGATAAGACCACAATTAAAGTGTGGTTCCTATGTGATTACTCGATTCAAGAACTGGAAGAAATCCAAAGAAATGCAGCACGATTTGTTCTGAGTGATTTGCGACAAAAGAGTAGTGTTACCAAAAATGGTTGCAAACTTTGGGCTGGGAAGATTTGGGAGAAAGGAGACGAGCTGCTCGACTATGCGTTATGTTCACTGCTGTCAGTGAAGAGATGGCGTGGAATGATATTTGTAGACGAATATGTTTGGGTAGTGTTTTTAAAAGAAGGAAAGATCACAATATGAAAAAATAGTTGGAATTCAAGAGGACAAATTGGGACAAATATTCGTTTATAGGAAGAGGAATTAGGGATTGGAATAATTTGACAAGAGAGAGGTTCGATACATTTCCAAATTCTTTAAAATATTTAAGGAAAACTAGGAAAACAACTGGCAGGGAATCTGCCTCCTGGGCGACTGGCCTAAATGCAGATCAGTGGTAACTGAAACATGACCTTCTGTCGTTGGTCCTACCACAGCGCCTGAGGAGATAGGTGAGGTAGTGATAAAATGCCCCTTGTGGTGTCGTTGGCCGTACCACAGCGCCTGAGGAGATAGGTGAGGTAGTGATAAAATGCCCCTTGTGGTGTCGTTGGCCGTACCACAGCGCCTGAGGAGATAGGTGAGGTAGTGATAAAATGCCCCTTGTGGTGTCATTGGCCCTACCACAGCGCCTGAGGAGATAGGTGAGGTAGTGATAAAATGCCCCTTGTGGTGTCGTTGGCCCTACCACAGAGCCTGAGGAGATAGGTGAGGTAGTGATAAAATGCCCCTTGTGGTGTCATTGGCCCTACCACAACGCTTGAGGAGATAGGTGAGGTAGTGATAAAATGCCTTGTGGTGTCATTGGCCCTACCACAACGCCTGAGGAGATAGGTGAGGTAGTGATAAAATGCCCCTTGTGGTGTCATTTGCCCTACCACAGCGCCTGAGGAGATAGGTGAGGTAGTGATAAAATGCCCCTTGTGGTGTCGTTGGCCCTACCACAGAGCCTGAGGAGATAGGTGAGGTAGTGATAAAATGCCACTTGTGGTGTCATTGGCCCTACCACAACGCCTGAGGAGATAGGTGAGGTAGTGATAAAATGCCCCTTGTGGTGTCATTGGCCCTACCACAACGCCTGAGGAGATAGGTGAGGTAGTGATAAAATGCCCCTTGTGGTGTCATTGGCCCTACCACAGCGCCTGAGGAGATAGGTGAGGTAGTGATAAAATGCCCCTTATGGCATTGTTGGACAGTGAAGGAGAGGCAAGGTCTCACACTACTTGGCTTCTTCTATGGATAATGTGGTCAGAACGGTGTCTCGATCAGTCTTAACTCACAAAGGACGATTGTTGCTGGAAGAAATATCTATGCTACTAAATTGATTAGCTGAGCAAGTCTACATCGAGCCATTTGGATGGCGGAGAATGACCCGAAAATTCGTATCACTGTGAGACTAATGTCTAACAGAGCCACTGTGAATCTGTAAGAAGGACGATGTTGAGTCTTCAGCCCGAAGGCTGGATGGATCCGTAACAACTTCGGAGCTGTCATAGACAACCTAGGTGTCACTGAAGTAGTGTACTGGGCAATTGAGGAGTAAGGTAGTTTTCTGTTGCTTCCCTCACCGTATCAGAAGGTGCTATTACATACCAGTCTGCCAAGTTCATTGAAATACACTTTCCAATAGACTTTCACACTAATCCTAACAGGGAAGGGCATCGCTTATATATATCAGACACATTCATACTGTCTAACGCCAAGGGCAGGTCTAAAAGACGGGCCAAAGAAAGTATCAAGCTTGAAGTAACCCACACCAGGTAAAGTGTACCGGAATTTTGGAAAGCTTTTATATCTGTATGTATTGCGTGAGCCGTTGTTTTCCGTGTTGAAGGATATGCAGTACACTGGGTCGTCATTCACGGCTATGCTGACTGGTTTATATATAACAGTGACGATCGCCAATTGACGTAACTTCAGAAAATGTATGGATGTAGAGCTGTCTGCCTCGCCGTCATGCTCCAACCATTCTTTATGGCAGTACAGGAAGTCCGGCCACCAGCAGCGGAAGGGGACTTCAGGCAGCCATGGACCTAGTACGTGCTACCCATTGAAGCTGAACTGAATGATGCCGAGCTGCAAATTCATGCTTCTTAACACAACCTCTTTTTCTGGAAAATTCAACTGATAATACAAATATTGGACGTACGTATGAAATATAAGCTCTCAATCAAGCTTGTTTTTTTTTTTTGCTAGGGGCTTTACGTCGCGCCGACACAGATAGGTCTTATGGCGACGATGGGATAGGAACGGCCTAGGAGTTGGAAGGAAGCGGCCGTGGCCTTAATTAAGGTACAGCCCCAGCATTTGCCTGGTGTGAAAATGGGAAACCACGGAAAACCATTTTCAGGGCTGCCGATAGTGGGATTCGAACCTACTATCTCCCGGATGCAAGCTCACAGCCGCGCGCCTCTACGCGCACGGCCAACTCGCCCGGTAAGCAAGCTTGTAGTTTTACGTGCCTCCTGATTCGAGACCACCAACCTTACTTGGAACCAAAACTACGGGGACGTGACTTTTCATTTCAAACATTTTCCACACGTATTCACTGCGATTCGAGCCGTGACTACCTTGGTGAGAGGCCAATTCAACTAGCGTGCCTCCAGCTTTAATTTATTCTCGATAGGAATATTTAGTAGTTCTGGAATATTCTACTGGAAATGCGAGTAAATTTCTTTCACAGATAATGTTGGTGAACTTTCCTAAATGCTGCCCAGCCAAGGTGGTAAAACAAATGCTCGATTCATCCCGAAGGACGTGGATTCGATTACCGTTAAGAAGTTCATAAATTTACAAATGTAGGCACTTGGCCCAGGAGTTTACTCATCTTAATGCATAAATGAGTACCAGGTTAATTCCTAGAGGCACAGATTGCTGTACATAGTGCTAACAACTCCATCCCACGTAATGACAAGTTTATGTATATTGGGAATCTTCACCTTCTACTCCTGCAAAAATAACTTATTTTGTGTGTAACGGTAAAATGTACAACTTAACGTGAAAATATACCACAAACTGTCGTTCATGAATTGTTCTTCATTCATTCCTCCTATACAGCCATTCAAAACTGTAAGGTACCTGAGGGTATTAAGGAATAAACGCAATTTAACCATCAACGAATAGGTTTCGGTGAAGAAACTAAATCTTATAATATTTTCTTTCAGGAACTAGGCATGAGAAATGTGGACTGAGATGGTAATCGAATCATTGTCATCGAGCCTCATAACAGGCAGATGCATATAATGAGGCCCAGAACGGAACAGGCCAGTATGATGCACACAAACTCGTCATTGTACCTCCACACATTCGTCATGCATCCAGCACTCACAAAAGTGGCAAACACGCAAGCCTGCCACAAAATCCCCGAGGCAAACCGCACACATAATCCGGAAACAAGAGCTGGGCCAGGATATCTGAAGTTCGCGACGTGATCAAGCCGTTTGACGAAAAGTTCAGCTGTCATGCTTCCTTTGTTACACATCTCGGTTACAGATTCATGTGGAAGTCCTTCTTTGTAAGTTGATTTTGACCATTTACATTTGAATTAAATCAAGGAATGAATGACACCACGAAGTACATTCGCACAGGTCTCTTTTAAAGCAAAACTGACCGCTGGTGGTGCAACGCCAGTCTCACACCTTTTCAAACCACATTTAAATTGTTTGGCGACTACTTCGATCTCCCATTGAAGTCAAAACAGTTTATCATAGAAATCATTCACTATAATAGGGTTGAGTTTTTGAGCCCTTGCTGGATTCGTTGACTACGCCTTTCTTTTAGCGCAGGGCCTCTCAGGATGCATGCGCGTGGTGCATGCACTGTGCACGGTGCAAAAGACGACTTGGCTTGGTTGACCAGAGTGCAGATCCCCCACACCTCGATTTGGAGCAATAGCGCTTACTCTCTCTTTCCTCACGCCTCTCTCGCTCGCTCCGCCTGTCTCCCTCTGCCCCACTTGCGCCGTAGCGCTCCAAATCCGGGCTGAGTTGAGCCGAGTATAGCCGAGTAGAGCCGAGCTTAGCCGAGTAGCCAAGAGACGAAGCGTTGATCCGAGCTATACCGAGCGGCACCGATGCACAGTGCACGGAGCTCTTGCGCCTCGCTCTGCACGCGTGAGATTTTGGGCGTTTGAGAGGCCCTGTTTTAGCGGTACGTAGGTGACGCTTGATGAATGCACGGTACAGTTCCCTACCAGACATCTGTGACTCCATGTTCAATGAATGTGTTATTTTATTCTTCTCAACAAACCTGTAAATACATCTGCGTAAAATGTTTGGCTTCAAGACTAATCCAATTTCTGAAACACGTACGATTCTTCCTTGAAGCTCGCGTTCTTGTTTTGGGCTCAAAATGGTGGGTTTACTCACGTTTACGGTCAGCGGAATCCGACTTGATCTGATTTCTTAAAGTTCTATATGGAATACTACAGTGATTTTCCACAAATCTTAGATCCCTGGCTGAGTAATGCCAGGGCTTCTTCCATCATGCCTTTATTCCAGATCTCCCTGAGGTCTCTGCACTTCTAATGCATAACCGTTTAAACTTCTTAAAGTGAAAGCAAAGAGTCAACATTAATTTTAATATATTTCTCTATATAATGGCTAAATTAACATAAATAAATTGTAAAGAAGGAAATAAGGCCCACATACTTTGTTCATGTGGACGTTATTGCCTGCCTCGCATGTTGCAGCATTTTAGGTTATGTAGTGCATGGTTACAAGTCGAACGAAACGAAAATTTTGTTTCTTATCCTGACTCTAAACATTCCCATATTACGCCCATTGAACAGCATGTGCAATATATGCCGGATATAAAACAAATATTCTACTTACTTTTCGTCATTTCTTATAACAAAAGACGATGAAATCACAATGCGTTGTTATCACCCCTCCGAACTCAAAACCAAGTTAGCCGCGAGTTTACTGACCTGATAGATAGGTAGTAGGCATATCGAAACTTGAGATTTACTGCTCTCGTCGTGTGGAACTTAAAACTATTTGTAAATATAGGCTCTGGGCATTATAATCTGTTGGACCTTACCACTTCGGTTGGTTCTACACCCACTGTCTATAGCCTTGGAGATGGTTCTTCGTGGTTTCCTCCTACATTGTCTACATACATACATACATACATACATACATACATACATACATACATACATACATACATACATACATACATACATACATACATACATACATTGGGACAGTTAAGAGAAATGAAGGTGTGGCCGTTTTGCCGCGCGGTACGAGCCACATAGCCGTAAGCTTGCATTCGAGAGGTGGTGGGTTCAAAACCCACCATCGACAGGCCTGAAGGTGGTTTTCCATATTTCGCCATTTTCACAAGAATCAAATTAAGGCTACGACCACTTCCATTCCAGTCCTGTGACTTTCCTATCCCATCGTCACGGAAAACCGGAGTTAGTGCGACGTTAAAACACTGGCAGAATGGAAGAAACAAAGAAAGACACCGGAACACCTGAAGGAAGACTCTGACCGTTAAGTATAATTAAGAGTTTCTCGGACATCGCAACACATAAAATAAATCTAGGAATGATGAAGAATATCTCGGACACCGGAACACATGAACGAAAACTCGGACCATTAAGAGTGATGAAGAGATTTCTCGGACAGAGGAACATATGAAATAAGTAGTGAACAATTAAGAAGGATGAGGAGTGCTCTCGGACCCCCGAACACAACAAAGAATTGCGAGACAGTTAAAGATAATGAAGAGTATTCTCGACTGAAAACCTGGACATTTAAGAATAATGAATTGTTTCCTCGGAAACCGACAGCAAACTTGTATCAGTTAATAATAATAATGCCGGACTGAGTGGCTCAGACGGTTGAGACGCTGGCCTTTTGACCCCAACTTGGCAGGTTCGATCCTGGCTCAGTCCGGTGGTATTTGAAGGTGCTCAAATACGTCAGCCTCGTGTCAGTAGATTTACTGGCACGTAAAAGAACTCCTGCGGGCCTAAATTCCGGCACCTCGGCGTCCCCGAAAACCGTAAAAGAGTAGTTAGTGGGACGTAAAACAAATAACATGATTATTATTATTATTATTATTATTATTATTATTATTATTATTATTATTATTAATTTTTTCTTGGTGTTCTGGGACGCATGATGGAACGTCTGGAGGGTAAAATGAAAAGAAAAGAGAAAGAAAGAGAAGAATAGAAGCCGGGCTGAGTGGCTGATCTCTGACTCCAGCTTGGCAACTTCGAACCTGGTGCAGTCCAGTGGTATTTGAAGGTGCTCAAATATGTCAGCCTCGTGTCGGTAGACATACTGGTACTTAAAAGAACTCCTGCGGGACTAAGTTCCGGCACCTCGACGACTCCGAAAACCATGAAAGTAGTTAGTGGGACGTAAAGCAAAATATTATTATTATTATTATTATTATTATTATTATTATTATTATTATTATTATTATTATTATTATTATTATTATTATTATTATTTTTATTTTTTATTTTTTGCTAGGGGCTTTACGTCGCACCGACACAGATAGGTCTTACGGCGACGATGGGATAGGAGAGGCCTAGGAGTTGGAAGGAAGCGGCCGTGGCCTTAATTAAGGTACAGCCCCAGCATTTGCCTGGTGTGAAAATGGGAAACCACGGAAAACCATTTTCAGGACTGCCGATAGTGGGATTCGAACCTACTATCTCCCGGATGCAATATTATTATTATTATTATTATTATTATTATTATTATTGTTGTTGTTATTATTATTATTATTATTATTTTTATTGTTATTGTTATTATTGTTATTATTATTATTATTATTATTATTATTATTATTATTATTATTATTGTTATTATTATTATTATTGTTATTATTATTATTATTATTATTATTATTGTTATTATTATTATTATTATTATTATTATTATTATTATTATTATTATTATTATTATTATTATTATTATTATTATTATTAAAAGAATATAAATTCAGACACATGTACACACGTTTCCAAAGCTGGAAGTCTCATTTCACGACGCTGAATGTAGCTTGACCTAGCATTTCAACTCGTGTTCATTTCCCACCTAATTATGAATGTTATCAACTGCTGAAGGACATTCCTATCTTCAACCGTCAAGCTAGACAGCTAGGTGGTCATGAACAAGTACACTGCCTGACAAGAGAACTGAAGCACTCAGAGGGGGAGTGAGGAAACAAAATGAAACTTCACGTGTTGAGAGGGTATGTGATGTTATTTCAGTGATTACAAAATCGAGACAAACTTACAAAGAACCTGGCAGTACGAACCCACTTATATCAGTATGACGTTGAACCTTCTCTGGCCTTGATGTAAGCACCGATTCGGTTGGGAAGGGTCGTAATAAAGCCGTTGTATCATCTCCTGTGGCAAGCTGGCCCATAACTGTTGTAACTGGTGCTTGATATCCTGGACGGAGTTGACGTCAAAGCTGATCCCACACATTTCCCAACAGGGACAGATCTGGAGAGCATGCTGTCCACGGGAGTACCTCACCATAACGCAGACTGTCCATAGACACACGTGCCGTGTGTGGACGAGCATTGTCCTGTTGAAAAATGTCACCACGAGGACACAGGATGTCCATAACGCACCGTTGTGCCAACACAATTCCCTCATTCACCACCAGCCGTGAACTGAAGTCATACCCGATGGCTCCCCACACCATGACCTCAGGAGTAATACCACTGTGTCTCTCAAAACACTGGAAGAATGGGACCTCTCCCCAGGTCACCGCCATTCTCGCAGACGATGTTCATCCGGTGTAGTGCAGAACCACGGTTCATCGATGAGCACAGTGCAACGGCATTCATAAGCAGTCCATGCTTCCCGCTCACGGCACCACTCCATAAGCAGCCGTTTGTGTTGCGGTGTTAACGGCAGTGTGCGCATGGGACGGTAATTCTGTAGTTCGGCTGCTGCTCGTGTCCGACCAATGGTGCGGGATGACACAGAATGTTGCAGGGAGACCATTACTTGTTCTCAGATGGCAGGCGAAAATGTGAAGGGATTACGATGTGCTCGGTGCGCAATACCGCGATCCTCCTTTGTAGTGGTCAGACGTGGTCGGCCGAAAGTATGCCTGCCCTCGCCTTCCCATGCAGTCCAACACCGGGCCACTGCCACATCCGAATGCCTTAAAAGTCTGGATATTGCACGATTCGTCCACCCGGTCAAATGGAAACCCACAATGAGGCCAATATCAAACTATGTCAAATGCTGATAACGCTGTCTCATACGAGTACGCGGCGTCTCCGTGTCCTGCACAGTGATCACTCAATATCTGATGCTATTCACGCCCCCTTATACAGGGTCTCTCTTATAAACCCAGACCGTCCAGCGGCGTTTTCACTCTCTAAAAACTAAGCAGCTGTACGGGAGGCTCGCGCATAGTTCTTGACCTTGCAAGGAGCGTGCTCGTGTTCGACCTGGCAAGCATCAGTAGCCAGTCTGAATCTCAGCTGTTAACATGGTGAGACAGTTATCATTGCAACACCGTATTTGCGTATGTAATCGTTATTTTAAGTACGAGTCAGCGATGCATTTGTTCAGCAATTTCCTGGAGAAGTGCCACCTTCAACAACACAAATTCACGTAATTGTAAATAAATTTGAAACCATTGGCTCAAATGCTCAATAAAAAACATGCGCGCATACGAACAGTTTTAACAGAGGAAAAGCTAGATGGCATTGGTGCGAATCTTGAACGGTCACCGAATAAATCACTCACAAAATTAACACAAGTAGGGGTTTCGGTTTCTTCTGTACACAGAGCTACAAAGCTGTTACACATCAAACCGTACAGCTTTATATCGTTTGAAACCTGCTGATCCAGCCACAAGAGTGAGATATAGTGAGTGGTATCTTGCATCGTTGAAAGATCGTTTATTCGACCCACGGCTTGTGTTCTTTTCGGATTAGACCTAGTTTCACGCAGTCATAACTCTCGCTGTTGGTGTGCAGAAAATCGTAATGGTGTTTATAAAGTCCCTCATTAAGGATGAAAATTATAGTATCTTGTATAAGGTAGCATTTCATATAAGATTGTAAACACGCTTACAGTAGGGCGGCCGCGCGCGACGTAAGTTTGGCTGAGGCAGCTGCTGTAGCGCAGAGTACAAACACCGTGAGCTCGGTCGTGGTTTATAAGAAAGACTCTGTATTATCCGCGCACTTTTTAGTGATAGATTTTTGTACTCGTTGGAGAAGTAAGAAGGGTTCCGTTAATACTGCCAACTGAATGGAAATGAAATCTGAATTGAATCGATAATATGATCGATCGATATGAATTTTATAAACCTTTATTATTTTAAGCAAACAGCTGTGTCACACACACAATATATAATACTATATAACATTTCCCGTTGCGAAACGTGTTCCTAGCATGAATTCTATAGTTTAGCTTTGCTGTGTAAACAACAACAGTACGAGTACTTAAAGCGTACGCCAGATGGCGCACAGCGATGATAAGCGATTCTTAGTTTGTGTTTCAAAGGTTGCCAATACGAATCTCGAAGATAACCAAAGTCGACCGCTTCAGCACTAGGGTGTAAATCTATCACTAAAAAGTGCGCAGATAATATATCCTGCCATGCCTCGTAACAACACTAAACACGAACAAAACTAATGCACTCTAGTGGCCGCTCTACCTGTCACAGAACATTTCAACTCTAATCTTATACATACCCGCCGATGGTATCTATGTAAATATCCATGTAAATATCAAGAATCTAAACTGTAAATAATGTAAATTATGTAAAATAAGTAAAGCATCTATTGTAAATATCCTAACAGCCCCCCCAATAAACTTAAACAATCAAACCGGGGGCAAGGGATATATTTCCATATATTCCCAACTTTAACTGTAAAAACAATACGTTGGAAACAAATCTTTTACCAAAACAGCAAGAAGACCGGAAACATCAAAACAAGACTGATAATGTTAAAAAGCAATATGTAAAAACACCAAAATTGTAATTTGTAAATATTCTGCACTAACTGAAAAATCAATAAATACTTAGCCAAGAGGTCGAAACCCCCTCCCAACTCCTTCACAGAATAAAACATATCCCCCCCGCCCACAAACCTAATTAATCCTCCAAACCCGCCAAATCTCCTGGCCAGAGAGAAGGCGTTACCTTCTAGGTGGCCCGCCCCTCCCCTTCGGGGAGGGGAATGAAAACTTTCCCCTAGTCCTAGTCCTGGTGTGTATCTGTACGAAGTTACTTTGACATCCGACAATTTCTTCTGGGTGCATCCATTCTTTTGTCAGGCAGTGTATTAGTTGACGGGGTAGTCCGCCTTTAGTTCTTACTCCCGTTCCATTCCTTTTCGTTTCTCGGCCTGGTTGACTTCCAAACTCCCACAGTGTGACGTGGGATCAGACTCTCTGGTCAGCTGTGAAGTCTTCATCACGTCGTCATGGAAAGCAGAATAACTAGCGTTACGACCGCCTGTGCATGTATTCTGAAATTCTCTTCGCTATGATGATGTGATGGCTGATTACATGATATTTACCAATGCGACTGCGGTTCAAATCCAGGCAATGCATGTACGAGTTTGAAATTAAAAGTCATGTCCCGGTGGTTCGAATTCCACGTAAAACAAGAGGCCCCGTGGCTATGATCACGGAATCAACAATCTGGTAAAACTACTACCTCTTATTTGCATGTGTACCGAAACACCTCGAGTCATGAATGTACATCTTTGAGAAAACATGAAATTACGCCATCGTCCTAAGAATGGGCGCGCGAAGATTGGTTCTGTTTCCCTTGGAGGCAGTAACGCAAGACTGAAAGTTTGATACCCTTACGTCCTATCATAGAGCCTCCGTGGCTCAGGTGGCAGCGCGCCGGCCTCCCACCACTCGGTTCCGTGGTTCAAATTCCGGTCACCCAATGTGAGATTTGTGCTAGACAAAGCGGAGGTGGGACAGGTTTTTCTCCGGGTCCTCCGTCTTTCCCTGTCATATCTCATTCCAGCAACACTCTCCAATATCATTTCAATTCATATGTCATTCATTAATCACTGACCCAGAGGAGTGCGACAGGTTTCAGCAGCCGGCACAATTCCTATCATCGCCGCTAGATGGGGCTTCATCATTCCATTCCTGATCCGGTCGAATAACTGGGAACAGGCTGTGGATTTTCATTTTTCATTTTCACGTCTTATCACATTAACCTTCATGTCTTAAAAAATCGTGTATCTTCTTGTTGATGAAATTCATGTAAAAAGATTTGTAGACTATGAAAGATCTCTATTATCATCTAAATTAACGCATAATCGGAAATATAATATCCACTGTCAGCAATATTCTGTTAAACAATTATTTCAAGGCTAGGAAGGAATTCTTTGACAAGTGTAGTAAGAATGTGGCTGTCGTGTGTCGCTCGTATAATATGAAATGATTTGAAGCCACACTTTTCAATATTGTAGCAGCTCTCTAAATAAGAAGACTTTCAGGCACTGAACTCGTCCATTCCAATGGTCCTGTTACTCCTGTCCCACGCACTTGTGTGCGCACAACCCAGGAATTTTAGCGTAAAACTGCGGCCAAGGGGCTCCTTGCTGAGTCTTGCATTGTTTCCAATAACTCGTTCTAGGCTCCTCACTTTCACCTTTCCTTATGGAATCGGATTTGTGAAGCGTCGTTCTGTAACAGAAAGGGCTGTGTACGTACATATGATCAACGCGTTTCGTGCGTAGATGAAATTCCGAACATGCAAACATCGCATTAATGGTACAATGCATAAATGCATACATACATATATAGATGCTATACCAGTCCTGCCTATATATTGGGCACCGCCTGCTCCTCCCAGGGTCGTAAACGGCCATACCCTGGTGATATTTCGAAAATTAAAAGGAACAAAACGTATATTAATAAGCAAGGAAAGATAAAGAGTAAAAAAATATGAATGAGAACTCTCTGCAAAATTAAGTTTATTTAAATATTTGGCAGTACGAAAATAGATAAACGCACTATGAAAAAATCATTGCCGAAATCACAGAGTCAATTGACATGAAAGTCACACTATTACATCCACTCGGATATTAAATAATTCCGTTAAATTTTACAAGTCTTATTGTTCAATTGAGCATAAAATGCATCACTTATTTGAATATATTAATGTCGGTTTTATCTTAATATCATTTCCACTCATTAATTCTTTGACGCTATAAAAACACTCCCTCAAAATCTTGAAATCCTAAAATAAAACATATTTTCATCGAGTGGTTTAAATTTTATTTACATTACTTTGAAATACATTCTCACGGTCTGTATACAAAAAAATTACCGATATAAATCATTACAAATCATTACAGTTTATTTACCCTCTTGCTTGGTTTCATTTATGAAATTATTAATAGTATTATTCGGGAAAATAATTGACCTGTGTTATTTTTTAAATTAAATAATCATTTTCCGAATTATTCCTAAAATGTATTAATGCGAACCGAACGAGGAGTGAACGAGTATACAGTATCAGATTTAGTTCACTGACGGGAGTAGATCTAACTAAAAATTCAATCGTATAATCAAATAACAACTAGCTGACGAGTAACTCTATTCCATCGACAAGTAGAAATACGTTGAAATACAAAACAGCACACTAATAATAAAATTGCAGCCAAGGGCTCTACGTGACGTAAACAAAATCAAATCTCTCAAAAACTTATAATTACACTGACTTTACGGCAGTGGGAATGAAACACTTGCGTCCAAGACATGGCAACCACATGGAACTGAGTCCACATATCAACAAAATAAGACAACCTCAAAACAGGATTTCTGTAGTCATATAAGCATACAAAAGTAAACCACGCGCATATGAATATACACTCATGTTCATAAGAACCAGAACACCTTGAAAGACTAGAGATAGAAAGTTCATATTCACAGGACATGTGCTTTAGTATGTTCTGAAGAAATTATTAGTATTTGAACAATGTCGGCCCTCAGGTACAATCGATATCTCAGCGCACCACCACCGACTGGTAAAATATGCCTGCGGCTCTCGTTGTCGCTACAAACCGAAGGTAATGCATCAGTGTGACTTGAGCAGACGTGCAGGATACCTCACAGACGTATGCGAGAACCGTACCGTCAAATGAGTGAGTTTGAAAGAGGGCGCATTATTGGCATGAGAGAGCGTGATGCATCCATCCAGGAAATTGTTGCTCGTGTGGGACGAAGTTTGTCGGCAGTGCAACAGGTGTGTACAGAATGGTTCACAGAAGGCCGTAGAACACGACGAGTTGGGTATGGTCGCACCATCCAGACCACCCCTCGAGAAGATCGACACCTCATTCGAATGGTGTTTCAGGGCAGATCTGCATCCTCCTCGGCTCTGGCGCAACAGTGGAACAGTGTAACACATCGTACACTATCAGGAGTGGCAGTCCGTCGCCGTTTATTACGGTTTGGGTTACCGGCGCGTCGTCCACTTACCCCGCCTACCTTTGATTATTGTGCATAAACATATTAGACTGCAATGGTGTTTGGAACGACGTCACTGGAGACAGGAATGGCATCAGATAGTGTTTTCAGACGAATCCAGGTTCTGCTTGTTTGAAAATGATGGCCACATTTCTGTTCACCGCAGACAGGGGGAGAGACATCACATTGACTTCATTCGCACAAGGCATACAACGCCAACTCAAGGCCTTATGGTGTGGGGTACTATTAGGTACAACTACAAATCACAGCTGGTGCATGTCCAGGGCATTGTGACCAGTTTGACATGCGTGAATGACATCCTATGTCCCGTAGCAATACCCTTTCTGCACTACACCCCAGATGCCATATTTCAGCAGGACAATGCACGACCGTATATTGTTGCACGAATAAGTGTCTTCTTGTTGCCACAGGGTATCAGACTGTTGCCCTGGCATACCCGATCACCGGACTTGTCGCCAGTCGAAAATGTGTGAGATATGGTGAAACGACGGGTGACTCAGTGCCAAGCATCAAAGATGAACTGTAGAACCAGGTGAATGCAGCATCGATGGCAATACCCCAGGAAGCCATTCGCGTCCTATACGCGTCGATGCCATCATGCGTGGAACAAGTTATCAGTGCCCATGGAGGACCCAGTCCCTACTAGGCAAAATGACACATGCTAAACCTAGGTGACTGAAATGCTAATCGTTTCTGCAGAACATACTAATGAACATGTCCTGTGAATATGAACTTCCTATCTCTAGTCTTTCAAGTTGTTCCGTGTTTTTATGAACATGAGTATATTTAGATCCATCAGTGGAAAACCCAAGAACAGTGACCCGGTCGAGGATCGAAGCTATATCCTCGTGGACATCATCTTACAGCGTACCTGAAATGCCCTGACCTCAAACCAAATATTTCTGTTCAGATGACGTTAAATAAAAACTTTGTGCTGTGGTCCTACTTATTCAATTGGAAAAATTGTTTACGAAGTTTACGTATTCAGTATTCTACAATGACCCCATCTCAACATGAAGGGATCTTTCACAGTCAGACACGATCGCGAGGAAGCTCATATACTTCAGAGTTTATCTTTCAACACTCTCTTCACATTTCACATAAGGCTGCATTCTCTGGTTAGATTCATAACAAGGCAAGTAAATATTCATTCTTTCTTCAAAATACTCCTAATTTTAGGCCTATCTCTGGCTCTCTATCAACTTCCACTGGTTCAATATCTCACCAGGATTAACATAATATTCCTCAAATCACCATTATCTGAAATACATAATTTCTTGCCTCTATTGTATGTGTCTCATAGTATCTTATCTCATGTTTGTCGTCCCTTCACTACCGTTCTGCTGTTTAAAATAAGATTCCTATCTCACACGTCCCTAAATAAACTACATAAAGAAACGTTATAGCATGAATTACATCACAGCACAGATATCCATCTCAAATCATCTATTCACATTACAATGACTAAATATAAGCTGTAATAGTCGTTGATGGTTACTAGTCCGAGTTAGTAACACAACACTGATGGTTTTTCTCGAAGAACAAAATCCACACGCAATATGCTACTACACTAACAGGCCCATGTAAACTACTTTAAGTATACATAATGCCATCGAATTTTTATTTCCCCATCACAATAACACACGCTGATAGTTCATTAACACACACCACAGTTCAACTTTAGCAAGCAACGTGTGTAGACGTGTTGAGTGGGAAGTGCGGAGAGACATGGTGGACATTGAGTAATACCGGGCTGCGATCGGGTGCTGGCAGCGAAGGCTGAAGATGATGTCGATGCGGGCGGCAAGCAAGGGAGTGCAGGGGAAGTTGGGCGAGGTGTTACTGGTAGCGGTGGTGATATCCATGCTACTAGTTAAAGGGGGTGTGGAGGTGAACCCTGGCCCAATGGACATGAGTATGGAGGACTGGAGGAATATGAAGAAGGCGAAGTCATTAAAGAAAACGACAGTATCAAGTAGATTAAGAATTTGATAAAAGACCAAGTTAAGAAATTCGAAAATATGGAGGTACGGCTCAAAGATCAATTGAGTAGCACAGTAGGAAAGGTAGGAAGTAATAAGACTGAGATTGAAACGTTAAGGGAGAAAGTCAAAAACCTGGAAAAGGAGGTGTATATTTTGAAGAAGGAGACGGAAATATCAGTCAAGACAGGATGAAGAAAAGTATATTCATATATGGGCTGCAGGAAGAAAGGAGTGAGAATAAAGTGAACATTGTATACATAGTGGTAAACGTCGTACAAAATAAAATGAAAATCAATTTTAGTGAGGCGGACATTGACGATGTTGAGAGGGTAGGAAAAGTTAAAGCAATGAGACCAATCAAAGTCAAGTTAATATCTACTCTAATGGCGGAAATAGTGCTAAGATATGCAAGGAACTTGCATGGTGAAAAAATCTGGGTCAAGAGAGACCTGGGAAGAGAGAGGAGCGAGAACTTGAAAATTCTGAAGAAACAGTTAGGGAGAGCCAGGCTTCAGGGTCTCAGGGCGAATACTAAGGACCAAAAGTTGGTGGTTTCTAATGGTAATTGGTGGCATGTCCGGTCGGTGGCAGAATTGAAAGGCATGGAGGAGGTGCTCAAACACGAAGAGGATATAACAACAAGGTAAGATGGTAGGCAGGTGGCCGTTCAAGAGGAGAGTGGTAATGTGAAAAGGTCTAATGAAGAGTCAAGTGGCTAGTGTAGTGCAGTGCAGTGAGAATGCAAGTACGAGTTCTCAGGAGCAGGAAGTGTTGTTGGGCAGTGTTCCTCAAGAAAATACAGGTACAGTGTGTGATGGTTTGAGGGTGGAAAAGAAAGGTCGAGACCTTATGATGAAAGGGAGAAGCAGGAGCCTTAAGGACCTGTGGGGTAAGAAAAATAAAGCTATAGAGGAAAACGAAAGGAAAGAGAATACCAAAATATCAAAGTCTGATGGAATCGAGGTAGAAGGGGAGAGGCAGATAGTGACGGGAAGCAAAAATAAAGATGGAATTGGAGAAGGCAGGGAGAAAATGTTGTAATTAGACTGGAAGATAGGCTTTGTTAAAATCGAAGGTCTATTAGGCAAAATAGGTAACACAGAAGTGAAAAATTAAATAGAAAGCTTTGCCATTGTAGCACTCTTGGAAACATGACTAGAGGTAGGTAAGGAGATAACTTGGAGGGGGTTTACAGTTAGGCATAAGTCAAGAAAAAATTGAATAATAAGGGGCGTTCGCCCGGAGGAATTGTTGTGCTAATTAAAGAAGAGATTAGCGGATTAATAGAGGACATTGAGAGCGAGTTGGAAGAAGTTTTGTGGGTAAGATTTAACATGGGTAAAGAGGTACGGAGAGAAAAACAAGTATGCTTGGCTTTTGCCTACTGTCACCCCAAGGGATCCTTATATGAGGAATTGCTAGTAGAGATTAGTGTTATTAGGGGGATTTGAAGAGGATGGAATATTATTACTTGGAGATTGGAATGCCAGAATAGGTGAGGGAAGCCCAATGTATAGTAAGGGATAACAATAAGGAGAGGAAGAAGTAATGATAAGGAAATTAATAGTTACGGTGGAAAACTCATGGAATTCTGCGAAGTAGGGAAGTTTTTCATCCTAAATGGTTGTTGGGAGGGTGAGAACGAAGGAAAAATGACATGTATTACGGAACAGGTGCGTAGTGTTACTGACTTAGTAATAAGCTCGGTAGATATGTTAGAAAATATTAAAAGAATAGAGGTTGGCGTTTGGGTTGAGTCACATCATGCACCGGTATGGGCGAGAATAGTGAGAAGGATAGAGGAATCAAAGGAGAGAGACATTAAGATGTCCTTAGAGAAGGGTATTGGTTACATTAAATATATTTGGACAGAGAACACAAAACGGGAACTAGACTACTTATGAAAAATGAGATAATATTAATTAGATGTGGATGGGAATATACTTTAGAAGAAAATAATATTGATAGAGCATTGGAGCTAATAGAATATCCAATAAAAGGGTGTCACGGGCAGTCAAAGGTAGCAGAAGAAAAATTAGTGAAAGTGGAGGGTGGTATAACGAAGAATGTGAGGTTTTTAGAAGAACAGTGATGAGAGCATTTAAAGAGTATAGAACAAAAGGCTTGCCTGCTGCCATTTCTTGATGGATACAGTACTTTTGTATCCATCTCTTGGCACAGGCCAGAGTAAAGTGTAGCTTCCACCGAATCCCAGTATTTTTTTTTTGCTAGGGGCTTTACGTCGCACCGACACAGATAGGTCTTATGGCGATGATGGGATAGGAAAGGCCTAGGAGTTGGAAGGAAGCGGCCGTGGCCTTAATTAAGGTACAGCCCCAGCATTTGCCTGATGTGAAAATGGGAAACCACGGAAAACCATCTTCAGGGCTGCCGATAGTGGGATTCGAACCTACTATCTCCCGGATGCAAGCTCACAGCCGCGCGCCTCTACGCGCACGTCCAACTCGCCCGGTGAAGTCCCAGTATCATCCATGGCTGTGACAATATGGAAGCTGCTGGGGTATGGTTGGTGCTGAGTAATGACATTCAGAGCACGACTAGTGCATCTGAGTGTTACGAAAGGTGTTGCTCATGGGGTCAATCGTGCTGCAATAGCACTTTCTGATCCAGTGAGGAAAGCAATGGCAAACTATCTCACTCCTCGTCTTGCCTAGTACGCCTCATTTTGGTGCTGTCATTGGTTTTTCCGGTTTCCTTATAACCGAATAACCTTTGGTGGTGCTCTTTGAGGATCCAACCAGCGTCTGGGCTGATGACCTAACAGACACAGAAAAAAAGGAGGGAATAAAGAACGATAAATCTTTTGTAGATTAAGGAAAGAGTACAAACTTAAAATTGCTGAGAGGAAGAAGCCATGGATGAAGGAACGATCAGAGATAATAAATAGGCAAGATGAACCAAACGGAGAGAATATAGGAGAGAATAAATATAATTAACAAAGGAGGGAAGAGATACGATAAACCTAATATTGATTATGATCAGTCGGTGATATACTTTAGCGAGTTATTAGGAGGCTGAGGTAAATGGGGGGTATAGAGAAAGGAGGCAGGTCATAATTATGAAGTCATATAGAAGTAAGTATACATGAACTCGATAAGAAATTTACAGTAAAAGAAGTTCAGGAGGTGGTAGGTAAACTGAGAAGGAGATCGGCGGGGCGGAGAAATGGTATCAATAATATATTTTGGAAATAAATAAATAAATACAGCAAGATGGAGGAGGGAATAGTAAAATTATTTAATAGGACTTTCGAAGGTGGTAAAGTACCAAAAGAACGGGAGTCCGGGATTATTTGCCCAATATATAAAAAGAAGGGGAACAAAAACGTCCCGAAGAACTACCGAGGGATATTTCTCTTAGTCTCACTGAGCAAGATTTACACAGGAGTCTTGGCAAATAGGTTAAGAGTTTGGTCTAAAGAGAATGAGATATTATCTATGTTCCAAGGGGGTTTCAGGAAAGTGAGACAAGCAATAGATAACATCACGACAGTCAAGATGATAACCAAATAAATATTTGAGTAGGAAAAGAGGTAGTGTATTTCTAGCGGCTATTGATTTCGAAAAAGCTTTTGACATGGTGAGTAGAAGAGCGTTAACAGAGAAGTTAGGGAAGTTGGGAGTCTCTAGAAAGATGATTCGAACAATTGAGGCGACATATCAGAACGTATATTGCAGTGTCAAATGAGAGGAAAATTTAATTACCTGGCCGATAGAGTGCAAGGTTGGTTTAAAAAAGGCTGCAAATTATCGCCAATATTATTCTTATTATTTATGAATGACTAGCTGATGTACCCGTGCTTCGCTACGGGATTCTCAGAAAGACTGACTTGGTGGTTTTCCTAACTGAATTCAACATAGGTCATTGCAAAAACGTCAGTAGGAATGTAGCGATTGAAAGCAATGTTATCATATAAAATATTCGATCAAATGAAAAACCGCACACTTTCTCACTTTCAACGAAGAGTACTACGGTGCCGATCTAAGAGTCCAAAGTTCCAGAGCTGGAATAACCAGGTCGCAGACTGCCGTGAACAGTCCTCTGTCATTATTACGTTAAATATGCATACTACTCATTCCAATCAGTGCCTCAGTGTAGGGATTGAATAGCTCGAATGCTATGATGAACCAGTGTGTTACGTACCAGTAATATTAGAAAATGTATGAACCAGAGGAATGGCATGCTAAAGAAGAAAGTTTTCTTACTCCCCAGCTACTTCCCGCCAATATGCAGGCAGGCTGTTACAGTCGGTACGACCAGGCGAGTTGGCCGTGTGGTTAGGAGCGCGCAGCTGTGAGCTTGCATCTGGGAGATAGTGGATTCGAACCCCACTGCAGGCAACCCTGAAGATGGTATTCCGTGGTTTCCCATTTTCACACCAGTCACACCAGGCTGTACTTTAATTAAAGCCAAGGCCGCTTCCTTCACACCACTATTCATTTCCTATTACATCGTCGCCATAAGACCTACCTGTGTCGGTGCGACGTCAAGCAAATTAAAAAAAACCTCAGTACGCTGCAGTAATCTTATCTATCGGGGATGAGAGGAAACAGAAGACAAAAAGCACATCACAACAAACAATGGTCAATGTAATGTTATTGTTGATAAAGTGTATGAGCTTTCTATATTGCAGGCCTTCACATTAGTTTTCTTTCGACTCTGTGATATTAGGGTGTCTTACAAAATTATTTATATCGTAGACTGTAGTTCCTTATTCTCAGAATTTACATACCGATTTTCACTAAATTCTGTTTACCCATTTTCTCGTGACTCGGCGCTGATATGGACTTAGTAACAAAAATCCAAATTCATGAATATCTCTGATTATATACGGTACGGTAACAATGTATAAGACATAAGTGATCGGAAATTTAATAACTTTTTACATAAATACTACTAACTTACGACATAACTAAAGTTATGTTAGTTATGTAGTATTCATCGATACGACCACTAATAACATAAATAACTTATTTGAGAATTACATTTCAGGCCTTCCCCTAAACTACCATTTCACTCAGCGTGAATAAAATAATTTGTAGCCTAGATTGCAGTGGTTCATCACCCGACATTACATACCGATTTTCATTACATTCTCTTCGGCCGTTTTATCGTGATGAGTGTACAGACAGACAGACAGACAGACAGACAGACAGACAGACAGACAGACAGACAGACAGACAGACAGACAGACAGACAGACAGACAGACAGACAGACAGACAGAAATTACGGAAAAGTAAAAAATGCATTTTCTTGTTACTGTGGACATGACCGATACAGAAATACTATTTTTTTTCAAATTCTGAGCAATGTACAGACAAAACTCTTATTTTATATGTATAGATATACAGGGTGGGTACGGAGGAGCAAATTGGGCTGTACCGGCAGTGTACAATTTAGAGATTCCAGGTTTGATATTCGCGGATGATATCTTATTAATGACTCTAACATGTGGGGGATTGCAGATAAGTATGAATAAATTAGCGGAATACGCAAAGAAGTGGGCAATAAAAATTAACTGTAACAAATCGAAGGTGTTAATTATGCGCGAGAGGAAAAGGATAAAAAATAGAATGGAATGGATAATGCAGTGAGAGAGAATAGAGGAGGCTGAGAGGTTAGAATATTTAGCAGTGTTGTTAAATTGTAGAGGAGGATTGTATGATCATATTACGAGGGCTAAATTGAGAGGGTTTGCGGCTATCTCGGCGCTGAAAACGCTAGTGGCTAAATACTCAGGGATAAATTGTGAAGTACTGAGGTTGGTGTTAAAGACATTAGTACTATCTAGAGCTTTATATGGGGTAAAATTATGAGGACTGGAAAAGAAAAGGAATGTTTTGAACCAAATTATATACAAATTCAGGAAGATAGTTATTGGACTACTACAATGAACAGCTAATGTGGGGGCATTATTAATATGCGGTTAATATTTAGAGGTGGAATGCGCTAATAGAATATTGAACTACTGGATGCGACTCAAACGAGGAGAGGGAGGTCTTGTGCTACAGGAAGCATACAAACAAGAAATGACAGGTATGTATACCGATAGTTGGCTGTCAAAAATCAAAACTTATATCGAGAAATTGCGTATGGATTATATTTGGCTAGAGATATGAAAGTATAAAGGTAGTACAAGTCAAGGGGATATAATAGCAAGAATCGAGGATATTCAAATGCAAAGATGGTTAGAAGAATGTAGGGATAGAGCTTCGCTCAATTTATTCCATAAGGTACTCCAATTCTCCAAAATAAACATAAGATTTGGAGATAGAAGGATGAAAGGTGGCCTATTATGTTGGCTTATGGGATTGTATATAAACAAAGGATGGATTAGGAGCAAAGAGAGCACACAGTGTATTCTATGTGAGAAAAAGACCGATGACATGCATTTAATAGGCTTTTGTAATGAAACAGAGAAACTAAGGGCAATGTTTCTAAGCACTAAACAACAAGAGTTGTGTAGACAAAATGATGAACGAAAAATTTTACTATGGATATTTAAGCAGTGGAACAGTGGAGGAAACTTGAATAAGTTTTTATGTGCAGTTAAAGAATGATGTCTAAGAAAAGTGACAGGTATTGTATGCTAAGATAGATGGTTAGGGATAGAGAAATAAGCGTCGAAATCATTGGAATGATACAGAAAGGTCGCCAGCATAATAAGAGCAGTAAGTCGATGTGCATTCAGCGGTATGCATTGCTTTGATAAAGTCAGCTTGGAGTAGTAAGTATCAATATAAGACAAGCTGACTAAGTCAAATGAACGTGAAGAAAGGGGTCTGCACGAGGTTGCTTTTTCTTTCATTCATGCTACGTAACATGATTGTAGCAATTCTTTCACATTTGTTAGTCTAGTGCCGACTTTGCTGATTAATGTTTATTTGTTTGACCTTTAGGTTACGTAACCTTCGGTCCACAGGTTACACTTATTATTTCACATTGTGTACTTATAACTTATACTAGTTTTGTTTCGTTCAAGCACAGGGTCTAAGTTGGAGGTGAACTCTGTATAGACCTTTTTTTTTGAAATAAATATATAAATAAAGCTACTTCATTAACGCACACACACTCGGGAACACACTTAGAGGATAAAACTGACTTCGTTACTCTACAACTATTTAAACAGACATAAACATCCCCAAGGCATTAGTATCACAAAATAACTTATTCTAACCTAGCTGACACTTACTACATAATTAATTCAAATAAATTCAAACGTTACATGCAATAAATAACTATATACAAAATACATGAAAACCAGCTGTTATTGCTCATAGATTAAATTAAATCAGATTTACCTAACCTTGTCCACGTCCTACCATGATTCACCAACGCACCAATTTAGGCCAGTAGATCAGCCCAACGATGCCACGCTTACACCATTATGATACTGGTACAGCTGCAATCCTTGGAGTTCTTTTCCTGAGGCCGATGACCTTCGATGTTAGGCCCCTTTAAACAACAAGCATCATCATCAGCATCAGTTCTTCTCTATGGTCAATGATCGCTGTGCACTGTCCCGGAACGACAAGATTCACGACCCAGTTTTGCAGTTCGCGTCGGGCACGAGACGAAATACACTGAGCATAAGGAAAACACAATAACAATTATCACACAGCGCAGTCAAATATATAATGTAATTATCCCTTTCACAATTCCGTCTGCGCAATAGTTCAGTCCTGTAGTCTATTCACCTCCGGAATCTGGTAGTTAATGTTAGTTCAAATAATTAAAATCTGCTTACAAGTTCTAATTTAATTGACGACTTTGTTGCTTATTAATTTTAATTTTTCTCACACAACAAGTTGCTTGCTATTCCATACAGCTATTTCCGTACCTCATTATAAAATCATCAACCATATTAATACTTCCCCTATGGAAAAATCCCTGCGGATTAAGTTAATTTCTCCAATATTACAGACATTATCTCCATCCACAGAAATGCTCAGCGTACTAACTTCACGTTTTCAGACGGTACTCGCAAAACACGACCTACCCGTTCAATTCAAACCATCAGAATGCTGACCGGTCATAGCATGGCGTCACCCGATTCTTGCTTGCTTCCTGGTATATATATCAGGGCTACCCCTTAACATTGCATCATACTTCATATCTCTGATTACTACACTCTTCAATTTCACAAACAGCCAGTATATCTTAATTTATACATGATTATAAGTGCCTTATTTACATTTTATAACCCTTTCTTCTGGACATCAGCCTGTCTTTGCAGTGTTATTGTTTTGGTACTACTGCTGTCACTCCGACTAGTCATTTCCACGCTGATCTGTTATTCGTTGGTTCAAATTTTCCGCCGTTAGATATCTTTGGCTCTGTCTCACATCGTTCCCCAGCTTCTCTTTCTACCGAATGGGAAATTCCAGTGACCTACGTGTTGCAACATTCGCTAATCCTACACGTGTAGCTCTGGAGAGATAATTCGTCTTGCCGGATTTCTGCACACATCCTGTTCCAATATATAATATTCTTCCCCGTATATTATTTCATTAATTCTTATTTATTTGCTAATGACATTGGAACCAACTGGGTTCAATACATACATACACACGAGTGTTGAACATAAAAGTCGTGTTACGGTGGTTCGAATTCCACGTAAAACTAGAGGCCCTGTGGCTATGATCACAGAATAAAAATCGTGTAAAACTACTAGCTTTTATTTGCACATATACCGCCTATCAGCGTTCAGTCTGCAAGCATCTGCGAATTTACTAACCTCCACCAAAATCCTCTATTTGTAAATAGTTCTATGGCCTCGTTTAGTTCTATACTTCTTATCTTTAAATCGTTAGATACCCCACGATTCCCCTAATCATCCTTAATTTTGATTTTTTACAGTCTTTCTAAAAAGCCGATATTATATGTTGTCGGTAAGTTATGGAACAAATAGAACACAGTCACTACACAACTGTAATATTCAGTGTAGTTTGTGTGCCATGTATATATGTACTAACCACAAAGCCACATTAACTACACGTTGTTTATAAAGGTCATAGTAGTATCTTGGTACAAGGTTCTTTTTAAGTAAGGAGAGCAATCACTGCATTTTGGCCCGTGAAATTAATACTTTACGTTCTGTAACCTTTATTGAGATTCAAAGAAGGGATATCAGCTTGTTCGTGTCTTGAAGGTAGGACATGCGCAGTTGAAAATTCTTCGTCTTCGTAAGAATATTTATAAGCTGATGCCCTGGGGTGCCCTTCCTAATACCATCAGCACTTTTATGTCTGACAATATAACCGGTACTTCCGTGGTTTGTTGAAGTTCTTCAGAGCAAGCTGTGTAGCAAGATCTCTATGATCAAAGAAATCTTCGTAACACATGTTCTCTACAAAATAAGGTTTTCCGTTCTTTTATTACTTTGGTTGCCTTATAGGGGTCACGTACTGCTCCGGCACAAAAATTGGTCCAGATTTCCTACATCTGTTGATATGTCCTCAATAATTGAATGGACGTTGTCACCTTCGTTTCGTGTGTTTCCTGTTACTAGAAATTTGAGTAACTGATCATAAACCGCAGACTCCAGTTCTGAAATTGTATGGGTCCTCTGTCCATGCATCCCGGGCAAGGCACCACTTCAAACGCAGGCGTTGGTGTTCTGGTGCCAATGGCAACCGACCCATCGAGCGGTAGGACTCCAATCCGGCGGATAAGAGTCGTCGACACACTGTGCGGGAACTCACAAGATGTTGTAGAGTCTCCAGTACATGCTCGCGGATGGCGATTGCCGAAGTTATGGGATCCCGCAAATCTTGGCGCACCATACGACAGTCCTCTCTGAGAATGGGTTTATTGGTCGACTCGAACCTGCACGACGTTAATGGGCGCCCTCATGTACCCAGTGACTCCAACATCGGGCCACCGTGACATATTATTATTATTAATAATAAATACATCGCAATTGGGAAATATCCCGATGGCAATGATCACTTACAGTAGTCATATCAGATGTAAGGCTTTTCAGGCGTTTGCTCTGTTAACCAGCGTTTCGTCTTAGGTCTGACACTAGACTCGTCAGAGTGGGATGTGTCAGACCCTACCCACTGACGCTGGGTGTATGCAGGTGAAAACTAACTAACTAACTAAGAATGCTTTCATTCCCTACCCTGAAGGGGTGGAGCGGGCCACCTGGAGGGTAACGCCCTCCCTCTGGCCGGGAGCTTGGGCGGGGTTGAGGAGGTTTGAGAGAAGAAGGAGATGGGAAAGGAGACGTGTAATATTAAGGAGTGGTGAGCAAAGGGACCTTCTTTTTTTTGTTCTTTTGAGAAAACAGAGATGATTCTTTATTGAGCTGAGATACAATACAATATATTAGATACAGAGCTTTACATGATGGTGTGACGGAAAAGATGGAGGGCTAGGAGATGGTAAAATGAGGAGAAGTTAAGAAGGGAAGTGAGGATAAGGTTGAAAAGGTCCGGGTTGGGTAAGGGAGGCGTAAAGTAGTTGGGAGGTGGTGGAGCGGTGAGATGAGGACGAGGAGATTGAGGTGATGGAACGGGCCGGGGACGGCTGCGTGGTGTGGGCATACGGTGCGATGGGAGTGGAGAAAAATGTGAGGGTTCAACCCTATGATAGCGGCCATAGATGTGGATGCCTTGATCGATGAGGCGCTGAACGTCGGCGTGCGTCGGCAGCTGGAGTCTCACCAGAAATGTGGGACCGTCGGAGTTATAAATACGGGATGCTTGCTTGACATGTACTCCTGCCTGGCGAAGGTCACGTGTGATGGCAGCAGGCGCTACGTTGGGGTCCATACCGCGCAGAACACAGCTGTAAGTTGAGGTACGATCAGATGGCGGTGGTGGCGAAGATGGATGTGCCGCATTTTCAGAAGGATCGGTAGAGGTTCACTCAGTAGATGGTGGTTGAGACGTTTCCTGGCGACTTGTCTGCTCAGAGTTGGGAGGGAGAGGAAGAGAGATCAGGAGAGGAGATGGATGGGACGTGGTAGTAGTAGTAATAGAAATGATGGGATAAAGTTGCGTAGAAGTAATAGTGATAGTGGGAGTTGTCGTGGTAGGGACAGGTATGGTAGGCGAAATGTTGGGAGAAATGGTAGTGGTGGCGATGGTAGTGGGGCAACAAGAAGGCGATGGAAGTGGGGGTGGATTATATGGAGGAGGCAGGCGAGCGGCGGGCGGAGCAGGTGCATGAGCGCTGATGTTTGCTGGGGTAGGTGATACTCGATGACGTCTGCGCTGGATAACCACGCCGGTAGTTTGGACAGAGTTGCATGTACTGGCAGAGTGGAAGTGAAGAAGTATCTCCGGTGCAGGAACAGAGCCGTAATAAAGACGAGTGACACTGAAGACACCGAGCGGGCGAAGCAATGTCTTCAACCGATAGAGCTGGATCAACATCACTGACTAGGAGAGTATACATGGCTGGGGATGGCCGTCAACCCAACTTGGGGACAGCCGATATGCTAATTGGCTCGGCGAAGGACGATGTATAGATGTAGCGTCCCCTCGGCCGATCAAAAGTAAAGGATGAGACGAAGAAGCGATGCGTTGTGTTGGGTGTCTCCTCGCCTCTTGCCCTCCTGTGTATGCAAGAGGTTTTTTTTTTACGGGGGGCCCCCGTAGCCCGCTCCCCCGCCGTGACCATCGACTCAATCTACATGGCCTCCGACATGCTATTAATTTCTAAGTAGAAAAGAGATAGCTGGGTAGAGTGGGAAGTGATACAAGGAGTATCTGCCTGTTTCCATGTCAGACACGTTACCAGGTGAGATTGTGTTAGGTATATGGTGTTGAAGTATGGTATTGAAGGGTCAGGGAAAAACGACATAGGCAGAAAGAAGAAAGAGCCTACATGTAAAAACTGACAGCTTTTGATAGCACATGCAAGGATGTGGCTGGAGATAGACCAGAGGTTGTGTTACTTAGGATTATGTGTCATGCAAACATAACCATTTCCTTGCCATTTTCTGTTATTGAGGGGATCAGTCCTTCTTGTCACTGCCTGGTGCGGCTCGGGTCTGGTAGCGTCTGGGCTCTGGGCCACAGGTTCGTCCCATTGCCCAGCAGCCAGCAGTCCCTGGTGCCAAGTCTCCTTTTGGAGAGGGGGGAATTAAAGCCAAGCCTTACGTAATGAAGGGGGCTATCTTCTTCCGCCTGTCGATGTCCCTCTATGCGGTGTTATTGGAACACACTTGTCTCTGCAACAATTTGTACATACAGTATATACATTTAAAACTTTAGAGTGCGGGCCGCTCTCTTCCGCTCTCGTGTCCTGTAAAACAAGTACATCGTATAATTAAATGAAATTATCAGGGGTGGGTTATCTGTCCACACCCTTGTCGCTGGCAGGGGGCGGGGGTGGATTGGGTCGTCCCTTATTAAGGCTGAGTTGCCTTCGTCTTGATGCATTTCTTAACTCAATCCTCCCTCGCTTGATTACCGGTGGTGGCTAGGTCTGTAACATAACATAACAAAAACAAAAACATAACATAGCATAATAATAGTAGTATAGCTTAATCTAGGATATAGGTGATCAGATATGTACATATATACAGGTGCTGCAGTGTGGTGTGTGGGCGTAATGTTAAGTGGAGCGGTGTAGTGGGTAGGTGTCAGCTTAAGAGCGAGGGCGGTTTTGGCCCCCCGGCCTCCTAACCCTGTGGCTGAACAGAATGTGTCTCGGCGTGGGGTATTTTGTGTATAGGTCGACGTCATAGCGTCCGATTCCACTGACTAGTGGGTTGACCTTACTACCCCATGACTTCTTGTACATTCGGAGTGTTTGTTTTCGTATGTGTTGCCTTATCGAGCTGACTTTCGCAATAGAGCGTAGATGGCGTATTGGCGTGTCGTACGGGAGTCTAGCCGCTGCTCGAATGCATTTGTTTTGTATTAGCTCCAGCTTATCCAGATTTGTCTTAGCAGTGTAGCCCCAGGCGGGGGCTGCGTACGTTATTATTGGCCTAATTAGGGCCTTGTACATGTTGATTGCTACTCTCTTGTTAATACTGGATCTTTTGTTCAGTATGGGATAGAGCTGTGACAGTCGTGCGTGTGTTTTCCGCTAGATCTCTTTAATGTGATATAGCATGGTTAGTTTTCTATCTAGGACTACTCCTAGATATTTGACCTTGTCGTGCCATGCTATATCTCGATTGAATAGTTTGAACGGTTTTATATTGGCTGGCCCGTGTGTGCGTCTGTTCTTCCTAGTGAACATTACAGCTTGGCATTTGTCTACATTGACCTTGATACGCCATTTGGTTAGCCAGGGCTCGAGGGTTCGCAGTGCTACTTGTAGTCTCTTTCGGGTGCATGCTAGTTGAAAGTGTTGTACTGTGGTAGCAGTGTCATCCGCGTAGAGGTGCGTGGTAGTGAGTTCAGCTGTCGGCATGTCATTCGTAAATAGAATGAACAGGATTGGCCCTATTAGTGACCCTTGGGCTACGCCCGCCCTGATCGGTCGCGTGCTTGACAGTGTGTTATGAACGTCTACTTGGAACTCTCGGCCTTCCAGGTATGATTTAATTAATCTTATGTACCCTGGGTGGAATTCGAGGTCTATTAATTTCGCTAATAGGCCTTCGTGCCAGACTTTATCGAATGCCTTCTGGATATCAAGGAATACCGTGCCTGTGTCCCTCCGCTTCTTTAGTCCGATGGTCGCTTGTTCTAGGACCCGGGTAAGCAGTTGCGGGGCGGAGTGGCCGTTCCTGAAACCGAATTGTTCGTTTCGAATGATTCCTCTTTCCTTGATATGTGCTATTAGCCTTTTCAGCAGTATTTTCTAGAATACTTTGCTGAGGGCGTCCAGGAGACTGATGGGCCTGGTTTGCCAAATACAAGGATTCTCGCCTTTTTCCACTGTTCTGGATAATACTGCAATTGGAACATTGCGTTGTATGTTTTAGTGAGTAGTGCGAGGGCTTTCGGAGTTAGCTTTTTTAATATTATGTTCTGTATCTCGTCTGGGCCGGGTGCCTTCTTCGGGTTAAGGTGATCTATTATCCACTTAATTTCGTGGATATTAGTCTTCTTAACCTCGGGCTTAGGTGCGTTTGCTAGGAATTCCGCTACCTTGGCCTCTGTTTGCCTAATGAAGGCGGGGTCTGACGGTTCGTCATTGGGCGAAAAGGCCTCTTCCAGTGAGTCGGCTATCACCTCGGCTTTATCTTGGTTTTCGTATACTGGTCCGTTAGGTCCCTTAATTGTTGGGATCACGTGTGGTTCTCGCGTGAAATATCTCGCTAAGTTCCAAACCGGTCTGGTATTAGTGTCAAACGTACTCGGTTTGTTATTCCAGATCTGAGACCTATACTCCATTATTCCGGTTTCGATTTCGACCCTGAGTTCGTTTTTACGTATCCGGTCTTCATCGCGGTGGTATCGGGCCCAGTTGCGCTTGTGTCTGTTGCGCTGTCGTATTAGATCCTTAATGTGGGCCGGTAATTCAATGTTTGTGTTTTGTCTAGGTTTGTGAACCGGGATGCTCGCAGTTGTGGCTGCCTGGATCGCATTTATGAGCGTTTTTAGGGATTCATCCGTTTGGGCTGGGTTTACTATTTGTATGTCTTCAGTCCCCAGTAGGAGTGAATCGAGTTTTCTTTCAAATTTACCCCATTTGGCTGCTTTATAGTTGAGTCGGCGCTTGGGGTTATTCTCATATTCCTCCGGGTTCGCTGCCAGTGTAAATATTACTGGTTGATGCCTCGACCCTAGGTCGTTAATGACCTTTATGGTGTGTCTTTGATGAATATTTCGCAGTAGGGCTATGTCTAGAATATCATCGACCTGTTCGTTTGGCGCTAGGAACGTGGGTTCGCTGGGGGCTGTTACCACATAGTCCTGGGATAGCATGTGGTTATACAGCCTTGTGCCGTCTGGGTTAGGTTTCAGGCATCCCCAGCTGGCGTGTTTCGAGTTTAGGTCTCCTCCTAGTATCGTGTTTCGATTTAGCCTTAGTACCGATTCGATGTCTTGTGTGTTTAGATGTATAGGTCTGGAGTATGCCGATATGAAATTGACGAGTGTTCCTCACACTGGCATGGCAATTCCGCATGCCTCCAGCTCGACCAGTTCTGGTAAGTCTATTTCCATATGTTTAATGTCCTTCCTTACCAGAACTGCCACTCCTCCGACTTTGTTTGCCTTGTCGCTACGGTGTATTTTATAGCCTCTTATGGTGAACTTCTTCCCCGGTGGGAGGAAGGTTTCTGTTAGGAGAGCTACGTGTATGGTGTTCGCGGCTAGGAATGCTTCGAGTTCATATTTCCTAGACCTGGCGCCCTGGCAGTTCCATATTAGAACTCGAAGTTCCTGCGTGTTTTTGTTATTACACTGACTGACAGAGCAAATGCAACACCAAGAAGGAGTGGTCAGAACTTCATGCCAATTGCAGGGTAGACTGACGTCACTGAGGTATGCTCATGATGTGAAATGCGCCGCTGTGCTGCGCACGTAGCGAACGATAAATGGGACACGGCGTTGGCGAATGGCCCACTTCGTACCGTGATTTCTCAGCCGACAGTCATTGTAGAACGTGTTGTCGTGTGCCACAGGACACGTGTATAGCTAAGAATGCCAGGCCGCCGTCAACGGAGGCATTTCCAGCAGACAGACGACTTTACGAGGGGTATGGTGATCGGGCTGAGAAGGGCAGGTTGGTCACTTCGTCAAATCGCAGCCGATACCCATAGGGATGTGTCCACGGTGCAGCGCCTGTGGCGAAGATGGTTGGCGCAGGTGGCGGCCCCGCACGCCACGTCAACCGCCATTCTTCAGCATGTGCAAGACACCCTGCCTGTTCCAATATCGACCAGAACAATTTCCCGTCGATTGGTTGAAGGAGGCCTGCACTCCCGGCGTCCGCTCAGAAGACTACCATTGACTCCACAGCATAGACGTGCACGCCTGGCATGGTGCCGGGCTAGAGCGACTTGGATGAGGGAATGGCGGAACGTCGTGTTCTCCGATGAGTCACGCTTCTGTTCTGTCAGTGATAGTCACCGCAGATGAGTGTGGCGTCGGCGTGGAGAAAGGTGAAATCCGGCAGTAACTGTGGAGCGCCCTACCGCTAGACAACGCGGCATCATGGTTTGGGGCGCTATTGCGTATGATTCCACGTCACCTCTAGTGCGTATTCAAGACACGTTAAATGCCCACCGCTACGTGCAGCATGTGCTGCGGCCGGTGGCACTCCCGTACCTTCAGGGGCTGCCCAATGCTCTGTTTCAGCAGGATAATGCCCGCCCACGCACTGCTCGCATCTCCCAACAGGCTCTACGAGGTATACAGATGCTTCCGTGGCCAGCGTACTCTCCGGATCTCTCACCAATCGAACACGTGTGGGATCTCATTGGACGCCGTTTGCAAACTCTGCCCCAGCCTCGTACGGACGACCAACTGTGGCAAATGGTTGACAGAGAATGGAGAACCATCCCTCAGGACACCATCCGCACTCTTATTGACTCTGTACCTCGACGTGTTTCTGCGTGCATCGCCGCTCGCGGTGGTCCTACATCCTACTGAGTCGATGCCGTGCGCATTGTGTAACCTGCATATCGGTTTGAAATAAACATCAATTATTCGTCCGTGCCGTCTCTGTTTTTTCCCCAACTTTCATCCCTTTCGAACCACTCCTTCTTGGTGTTGCATTTGCTCTGTCAGTCAGTGTATTATTGTGATCATCGTCGTGTTGTTCAGGCATCTTGGGATAGGAGGTCAGCGATCACATTAACCAGTTCCCTTAGCCAGGAAAATGGGAGCATGTTGGCCATCATAACCCCAGTAGTTATGGCTGCCGTGAGGTTCAGGTTTGGGAAGA
Organism: Anabrus simplex; assembly: GCF_040414725.1. NCBI lineage: Eukaryota > Metazoa > Arthropoda > Insecta > Orthoptera > Tettigoniidae > Anabrus > Anabrus simplex. Next base: position 343,332,013 of record NC_090266.1, on the reverse strand, counting down.
AGGTTTTCAGGATTTCTTCTATATTTTCCCTGAACGCCTTTACTGCCAATTTCCCTTCTGGTTTCTGTGCCTGTTCTTGTGAAGGTGTAGTGGTTGGTGTGGTGCGGGGGGCGGGCGTTGGGGGCGGTGGTGCGAATGCCGGTTTACTAGTGGCAGGTTCGCTGCGGGGGGTGGAGCTGGCCTGTGGCAGCTCGGGATGTGCTTGCGTGGGCTTAGCCTGCCTTTGATTTCTTGCCTGGGTCTAGGCCTTCTTTTTGTTCTGATTGGAGGTCTTGGTTTGAACGGTGGTGGGGGCTGGTTGGGCTGAGGGCCCGGGATTGTGTTCACCCACCGTCCATAGAGGTTTAAAATTTAATATTCTTATGCCTGAAGGGCGCTGCGTGCCTGAAGGGCCTTGTTCTTGTCCCTTTGTGTCTGAGGGACCTGCAGGACCTGAAGGGTCCTTTTTGCCTGACTGGCCTGGTTTATTTTTGCGTGATGCGCTTTTGCCTGAAGGGCCTGCTTGGGCTTTAAGGTTGCCACGCTTATCACCCTTTGGCCCTTTGCCTTGAATGACGGCTTCGGAGGTCCTGCGACTGGGACAGTTTTTGAAATTGGCCGCGTGTTTCCCCCCGCAGTTGGCGCACTTGGAGTACGCAGGGTCGTTGCCGTGGGGGCAGTCGCGGGACAAGTGGGAGGCGGCGCATCTGCGGCACCTGGGCTCCAGTCGGCACCCCGCCCCTGGATGGCCATGCCTCTGACACACTCCACATTGGGGGCCAGTGGCTGGGGGGCGGTACGGCTCGACCGACACCAGCATGTTCGCGAGCATCCTCATTTTCCGCAGGTTGTCCGCTCCTGGGGTATCCGCCACGGCAACTAGGAATAGGTTGCCTTTGGCAGGCCTATTTCCTGGTCTCATTCGCACCACGGAGAATGCGGGGATATCCTGTGCTTTCAGGGCAAGTTGGATTTCGTCCGCATTACTTCCGTTAATGGGAGTCCTCACTACGAACCGCTTCATAGCGCTGTTGGGCAATATTTTTACAAAGTTAATATTTAGCCGTTTCAGCACCTCGATAGCGATTTCGTAGCTCTCAAAGCTAGTTATGTGTAGCCGGATCGCTTCGTGTGCGACAGCTCTCGTGTATGCAGGTGAGTTTATCGGAAGCCTATATAGAGGCACAGTCTGATAAGTGCATACGGGAGATAAATCTCCACAATGGAATTATTGACCGCCTAGCAATTCCGAATGGAAAATTCTAAATTCCCATGAAGGGAATTAAATATATTTTTTTCACCAATAGAGCATGTCAAAAACATATCAGATGTAAGGCTTTTCAGACAGTAGTGTGATAATAAAGTTAAAACATAATTACACAACAACATCAACAAAAACAACTACAACAAGAGTAGAACAATCAATTTCATGGGAAGAAATACTACTAGTTTAACATTCTGTAAATCCAGGATCATCATATACAAATTCATACACAATTTAAGTATTTTCAGTACTTAACACTACGGCTTACTGTACTATAGGTCGAGCTTACTACTAGCTTAACATTACAACACCGTCATATACAAATTCACACGGACCTTAACTATTTCATAATTTTACACTATGATTTACAACAACAACAAGGGTACAACAAGCAATTCCCTGGAAAGGAAATACTACTAATTTAACATTCTAAATCCAGCATCATCATATACAAATTCAAATACAGCTTAAGTATTTCCAGTGCTTGACGCTACGGCTTACAACACTGTACCTATGAATGGCCCACATGCTTGGCAATTGCAGGATACGACCAACCAGCCTCATGCAGTCCCTCTGTCAATTGGTGGATAGGCTGCCTAACGCGTCTGCGAGGCATCGCGGGCGCTTCGTACTGTACGTAGTCCTATCTGCACGTCTTGCTTAACTGTTAAGAAAAAATACTGGATTGAGATTTTCATCTCAAGAATCACATGGCGTCAGGAAGGACATGAGGTTGGGAGGCTCTAACGGAGGCCAGAAATACTTGCGATAAGCTGAAGAAAGTGTACTATCACTGGATTATTGAAATTTTTAAGCATGTTTTTTGTAGCTTCCTGAATTAATTTACGCTAATTTTTACCGACATATTGCCCCATTATGAGCACCAGAAACTTAAAAAGTGCATAACGTAAAACCGCATTTACACCAGTGTTGATATCTCATATTACCAACAAATATTGGTAACACTACGAAAACCGCTTGTGAATTTCGTATTAACATCTCGTGTTAGCAAGAGATTTCCTGTGTTGCCAACAGAAATGTTGTTATCCACAAGGAGGCGGTACAGTTCAAAGAACCACAGCGTGGTAAATGTTCCTCACATCGAAAGTAGAAGTCACACTGGTATTCTGTTACCAACATTTGTTGTCACCATGTTACTAAAACGTGTTGTAACAAAAAGTTATAAATATTTGTTGGTAACATTCGGTGTAAACATGGCCAAAGCAGTGGTATTCCAATTTACGAGTATTGGAAGATTTCTGTCTGAAAATTCCCCAGCCGGGTTGAGTGGCTCAGATGGTTGACGCGCTGGCTTTCTGACTCCAACTTGGCATGCTCGATCCTGGTTCAGTCCGGAGGTATTTAAAGGTGCTCAAATACGTCAGCCTCATGTCGATAGATTTAGTGGCACGTAAAAGAACTCCTGTGGTACTAAATTCCGACACCTCGACGTCTCCGAAAACCGAAAAAGTAGTTAGTGGAACGTAAAGATGATAACATTATTATTATCAAAAATTCCCGATCATTCATTCATTCATTCATTCATTCATTCATTCATTCATTCATTCATTCATTCCTGCTCAGATGTTATCTAGTAAGAGTCTAGAGACGACCTGGGTCTGCGCTTTTCAACATATTAACAGAAAATGTTCTCCGAAGAATATTTCCACTATAAAATATTCATACTGTAAAAATGCCGAGAAAAATAAAACGACAAACTTCCTCTGGGCTGAGTAGGTCAGGTGGTAGAGTGCTGAGCTCCGGGTGCGTACCGGCTCAGTCCGGTGGTACTTGAAGGAGCTCAAATACGTAAAAAACTGCCTGTGTCAAAATTCCGGCACCTCGGTTCCTCCGAAAACCATACATTTAGTTAGTGGGAATTATTATTATTATTATTATTATTATTATTATTATTATTATTATTATTATTATTATTATTATTATTATTATTATTATTATTACCGTGGTTTGGTGGATTAGCAGAGGTGAAAGAAGGTGCGGGGGTGAACAGGTCTCAAAATACGAAATTAAAGTTAAGATAAAATTTAACAAGGTTATATTTTCTTTTCAAGATTAAGAAATAACAAATAGAACAGGTACTCAGTAGCCGAAACACAATTCGAAAATGTACAATTACAGTGATTACAGGATTTGGGCTCCGAGAGCCAGACACACAATTTTTGAGCTATAAGACCAACCTTACGATATACAGAATTCACCAAAGGGGCAGAAGACCCCAATCATGCCTAGGAGCACTTGCTCCTCTTTACACGGTAAAGCCTCCTCGAGGCATACAACAACTCAATTTTCAAGAAAGAGCAACTCGCTCTCAAAATTTAAGCCTATCAAAGGCCACACCAAACTCCACATCCAAGTTGTCCTCCAAGGACATGAAAACAGGGGTAAAAATACCCAACCTACTGAGGCCTATTAAGTAAAGAAACAAGTAAATTACATGGCCTCTAAAATACCAACTTGAGAGGAGGCGTTCTTGCACTCCTAATACACCTTATATAAAACCTACTTGGCACTAGGCCGTTACTGCAAGGGCTAATCCCATACTAAAGAGGTGACTTTTAGAAGGAAACAATTTACATTACGTTAAGGAAGAAACGGTTGTGAAAATAAGTTCACCTCAATGCAATATGAGTGGGAGCTCGAGAGGGTTAAGCACTCTCTATCGCAATATGTAATTTAAAAGATAGAATTGATACTAAGTGTCTTTACATTTTAGGGGAAAAGTTACATGGTGGAAAGGCTTCGGACCTGCCCCGAGAGTTAAACTGCTGAGCTGACAAGAAAAGAAGTTATTAAACGGCCATTACCTGGTGGCTGAACTGCTGCCCGAAGAAAGAGGCGCTTCCCGCCCCCTGCTACGTACTTTACGCACTGATAGATGTTACTGAAGTGGCCCGGAGACCCGAAAATCAGCAGTTTCTATACCCTCGTGGAAAGTTCGAGGCGTTTCAGGAATGAGAACACCCTCCCACAAAAATTTTATTGGTTAACGACGAAAACCCCTACACTAGATGAGGAAGAAACACCTTATTGGTGGAAAATTAATTACAGAAAATTATGATTGGCCAGTTTCAAAACTGGCAGAAAGAAAGGGTTAATATTGCCAACTTAAACAATAACTGAAAGAAATTTAACAAAGAACAAACTTAAGAATTCAAAATTTCTCCAAAAACATAGTTCTTTCACTTCGCACTAGGGTGCCATCTTCAGTAGTGCCATCTGGAAGAGAATGTCCACACTGCTTACTACAGGCAAAACAAAAATACATCGAAAACGACCCAGTTCAGAAACTTCAAAATTTCCAAGTAGTGACATCTTCTGAGAAACTTGAAAATTAACACAGTAGATAAAGTTCAGACTTCCTCCAGTAGAGGAGTTTCAACTGGCGCAAAAGTTTGAATTAGCGGCGTGGGGATGTACCACCCGGTACAATTATTATTATTATTATTATTATTATTATTATTATTATTATTATTATTATTATTATTATTATTGTAAGTTTTTTACGTCACACAGACATAACTAGGTCTTATGGCGACGATGGGACAGGAAAGGTTTAGAAGTGGAAAGAAAGCAGCTGTGGCCTTAATTAAGGTACAGGCCCAGCGTTTGACTGGTGTGAAAACGGGAAAGCACGGAAAACCAACTCCAAGGCTGTCGAGAGTAGCGTTCGAACCCACTACCTCCCAAATGCAAGCTTACAGCTGGGCGCCCCTAACCGCAAGGCCAATTATTTTTAAATTATTATTATTGTCAGTCTAGTATTATTATGTCAAATTTCAGGAGAATATATCGCGGCCCTGTAAAATATATGCCAGAGTCCGGCGGTTGAGAAACATTGCCCCACAGGACTGTGACATGAATTGGGTATTTGGGCTTTATAGCACATGCCTGCCGTCTGAGGTGGGAGGGAATTCGAACAAGACGTCACTCGGCCACCTTACATAGAACACATTTGTCAAACGCCTACTGTGCCACACATGGCACTTAAGCGAGCTCCACTTCAAATTAAAGAGCAATTTACAATGTTAACGATGAAAGGCGAACTGTTAATAATCGTATTAAATGAGCCGCAGCGCCATAAAGTTCCGGCTATTATTCCTCTCCACGCTGAACAGGCTTATCTCATCGGGAATGTGTCGCAATCCTTGTCCACCGTCACCATATGCACTTAACGCTGAGCCAGGATTATTATAAGTTAGAAGTAACAGACATGGAAGTAGCGAGGATGTGTGCTAGTACAAACAGGTGGGAATAATGACAGGAGGGCCGAGCTGAGTGGCTCAGATGATTGAGGAGCTGTCTTTCTGATCCTAACTTGGCAGGTTCGATCAAATACAGTAGAGACAATACGTGACACTCTGCAAAATATCGAGGGACAGAGATTAGAGCTCAGTCTAGCGGAGTGACCTGAGAGTTACTGATTCTGTCATAAGAGCACGTGTATTTGTTTGTGAAGCTATTGGCGTTGTTTATGCGTTTGCAATAAGTAGACATAAGTAAATAGTAGCGTGTGTCATTCCTGTATATCTCCTCTCAGTATGAGTGGAAAGATATCTGCTGTGTTTGGCTGCAGTGAATATGAAGCGCAGAAGGATTCGCGGTCTTTCTTCCGTTTCCCTCGTGACAAGAAAATGTAAGTAAATATTGTGTTTGCATATATGTTCTTCCAGTTATAAAGAGATTTGTATAGTACTTTCAACATTTCTGACCTGCATGATCCATATTTTAACTGGTTTAAAATATAATCTTATTTTATTGTATAGTGCAGCAGTTAACCGTCAATACCGATGTGTTGTTGTAAGTGTGATCTGTGGGATTTGATTTAATTCAAGAAAATCCATATGCATATGTGTGTGGATGGTTGTGTTCCAAGTTACCCCATTTGGAATGCCGTAATACGTTGTCAAGCACTGAAGGAAATATGGGTTATTTAAGAAATGTACATATTTTGTTAAAAAAATATGACGATGCAAATTTGCTTTACCCTAATGTAATGGCAAGTGTTACTTATAGGGAAATTTTGAATGTTCTTGAGGGTAAATTTATAGATTTTTTCTGTTAGTAGGCTTCAAGTTAAAAGGAAAATTGTCCAGCTCTTAAATATAAATTCATTGAATCATGTGTGTAAGGAATGTGCCGATATTTTTATTGACAAGTGTCTTAATGTTATATACAATGCTTTCAAATGAGAAAAAGACAAATCTAGCGGTGAAAGTTCAGGTAGGAATATTAAAGCTAAAAAAAGTAATGCATAAATGAAAGAGCAAGACGTTTCACAGCAGTCCATTTCACATCTTGGTTATATGTCTAATTTCAGTCTTTGAATAATAACCTGTTAAATACATTTTCATTTATTTATCCACAATTGCTTTAGCAACTTTGAAGTTAATATCTTAGTAACACCTTCTTTCTAGACGTAATTTATTTATCCATTTTCGTATATGCATTTCCATTAATATTTGAATTTAGCGCTAATTTCAGGTCACGCCACTAGGAGCGCCACTTGCGAATTGTCTCCCATTTTAACAAGGCTAAATCCGGAAGTGTCGCGTATTGTCTCTACTGTATTTGTTTCGATCCTAGCTCAGTCCGGAGGTATTTGAAGGTGCTCATATACGTCATGCCTTTGCGGGCGAGTTGTAGTGTTTACAGTGCACTGTATCTTCTGGCACGGGCTAGAATAAAGTTCTTACTTTCATTGACCTGTCTCAGTCTCATCCTTGTCCTCGACAATATGAAAGTGGCCGAGGTATGAGCGATGCTGGTAATACCATTTCTTATGCAGCCAGTCCCTGTTATGAATGGTGTGAAAATATCGCTCATAGAGTCGGTTGGTGCACCCATTTCAGTGGGCTTGGCAGATTGCTATTAAATAGCAACTCCTTGCCTGGTGAGGAAAGTAACGGGAAACTACCTCGCTCTTCATTTCCCTAGTATGCCTCTTCAGTGACACCTAGGCCATGTATGACAGGTGTTGGCGGAGCTGTGGGGGATCAAACCAGCCTTCGGGCTGATTACCCAACATACATACATACATATTAGTCAGCCTCGTGTCGGTAGATTTACTGGAATGTAAAAGTAATCCTACGGGACAAACTTTCGGCACCTCAGCATCTCCGAAAACCGTCAAAGTATTTAGTAGGACAACAACATTATTATTAATGGCGTCAGGGCAATCGGAATAAGGACATAAACGCTACGTTAGGAATTAACCTGATTGATGAAGCTGTACGCATAAACCTGATTTCCTGGTGCGATCATGTCAGGCGAATGGAAGAGGAAAGGTTACCTAGGAGAATGATGCATTCGATCATGGACGATTGTTAGATTCAGTTTCTAATGAGTTAAAGATAAGATGTAAGGAACTAAACGAGGCCACGGAGCTAGTTACAAATGGAGGATTGTGAAAGCGTTTAGTATATTCACAGGGGCTTGCACAGTTTACTGTATGTACAAAAAGAAAATTGAGGCTGATAACTCTCAACAGCCAAGTACAATACAAAAGATAACCCCTAAGAGGGCATAAGGCCCGTTGACGCAGTGGATAAGCCATACTACTGAGTGAGGAAGAACAATTGAAGGCCAAAAGGAACGAATAAAAATTGAGAAATATCGAAACTAAGCACGAGAGAAAGAAATTGAAGAAGCGAAACGAGGGTACAAACTCGTGCGTCCTTACATTTTACAAGATTCCCATGAAGGGCATAAAATGTAAGTACGTAGACTGCCGAGAAAACCTACATATTAAGAATAAATCGAAGAAAACTCTACATTAAACTGAAGTCGACCTAACAATTACATGCTAAAGAGGGACGGTGAAACCATACGTAGAGTAAGTTTACATGGTTAGATTAAGGACCTGCCTTTACATTACGAAGCCATATCTTTACGCCAGCCCTGGCCTCAGCATCTCTCGAGGAGTCTTCCTCAGTTACGTAGCACTCCTTAAGTCTTGATGAAGTTAACAATTTAAAGCCCGAAAATTCATAGTATTTATAGTGAGGCTGTTCTAGAACAATGACGTAATGTGTTTTCCCAATGGTGGAATCTAATGTCCTAAGGCAGTAAACTGATTTTTGAGACAGTGGTGACAACTGCAGCATAACAGAGAAACAACTGAAGGCGATCAAGAAATCAACACTTAAAACATAGATATTCTCCATGAAGTTAATTATAGAACATAACACCAGGAAGCACTAGAAAATCACTACTGGCATCTAGACAGAGAATGGAACATCTTGTATATGGTATCGTTCCGAGAGTTTTTTGTAGATAGCCCAACAATCGGAAGATGCCGGGCATTTTTAATTAGGGAGAGACCTGACTAATGTCACAATTATTATTATTATTATTATTATTATTATTATTATTATTATTATTATTATTATTATTATTATTATTATTACTATTATTATTAGCCTTTCCCAATTACTTGGTATCGGCACTACATGTGGATTAAACCAACTTTTACGGCCGGATGCTTTCCCTTACGTGGAAGGGTGTATTCATTATTGTTTATTTCTGTGGTGGTTGATGTATAATATGACGAAGAAAAATACCCAGTACTCGAGTTAAAGAAAATAACCAGACACAGTTTTAATCCCCGGCCCATTCGGGCTCAGATCCGAGGCCCGCTGTAACGGAGGTCGTTACGCTAGCCATTCAGACGAAGAGCCAGATTATAATAATAACAAATAATAAGTATTATATACATACATGCGCGCATACATACATACATCGTCATTATAGGCTGTTATGCCTTTCGGTGTTCAGCCTACAATCGTCCGACCGAGCAAGTGGATGCGCGGTTTCGATCACGCAGCTATCAGCTTGCGATTCGGAGATAGTGGGTTCGAACCCCACGGTCGGCAGCCATGAAGATGGTTTTCCGTGGTTTCCCATTTTCACACCAGGCAGACACTGTGGATGTGCCTTAATTAAGGCAACGTACACTTCCATCCCACTCCTAGCCCTTTCCTATCCCATCGTCGCCATAAGACCTATCTGTGTCGGTACGACGCAAAGCAACTTTCCAGAAAATTTGTACAAGTTTATTTATGAAAAGACGGGGGAAAATATTGATATGCTTCTGTTATTAAATACACTGGCGGAAAAACATATCCAAACACCATGAAATAAGGAATGTAGAATACAGAAATTTTGGCAATACATATTAAATATTTAATTGATTAAAGGTACAAGACTACAGGTTAATACTCGCGCGAGAAAAGACATTGCAAATGTGCCATGCTGATACATTAATAACCGATGTAATGGCCTGACTGTTGAATACAGGCATGCAAACGTGCATGCATTGTGTCTTACAGGTGCCGGATGTCAGCTTGTGGGATGTAGTTCCATGCCTGTTGCACTTGGTCGGTCAATACAGGGACGGTTAATGTCGGTTGTGGATGACGCTGGAGTTGTCGTCCAATGATGTCCCATACGTGTTCGATTGGGGACAGATTTGGGGGATCGAGCAGACCAAGGCACCATATCGACACTCTGTAGAGCACGTTAGGTTACATTATCGGCATGCGGGCGTGCATTATCCTGTTGGAAAACACCCCCGGGAAAGCTGTTGATGAATGACAGCACATGTCGAATCACCAGAAGGACGTACACATCTGCAGTCAGGGTGCGTAGGATACCCACGAGAGTGCTCGTGCTGTCATAGGAAATTGCTCCCCAGACCAGAACTCCCGGTGTAGGTCCAGTGTGTCGACGCCGCAGATAGGTGGAATGTATGCGCTCATCTGGCCTGCTTCTACCCAACACACGGCCATCACTGGCACCAAGGCAGAACCAGCTTTCATCGGAAAACTCAACGGACCTCCACTCCATCCTCCAATGAGTTCTCGCTTGACACAACTTGAAGTAAGTGGAATGTACGCCGCAGAGCGTCTGGCTCGGATCTGTCCTTCAAGTAAGCGATGTCGAAGAGTTCGTTGCGTCACTGTGGTGCCAACTGCCGCTCGAATTACTGCTGCAGACTCAGTCAGCTGTGCCACTGCCATACGCCGAATACGGCGCTCCTCCCTCTCGGTGGTGCCACGGGGACGTCCGGAACCCGGTCTTCTTGCGAGCGTACCTTCTAGTGACCATTGCTGCCAGCACGCATGCACGGAGGAGACATTTCTGCCAAGTCGCTCTGCAATAGCGCGGAAGGAAAATCCACCTTCACGTAGACCTATTATACGGCCTCGTTCAACCGCAGTGAGCTGTTGATACTGGCCTCTTCGTCGTCGTAAAGGCATTCTTGACCCACTCAGTCACTCCGTCCGATCTCACAGCAACCGTAACTAACATTGTCGCACAAAACAGCCCGTGTTTAAAGCAAACCTGATGTTCAAGGTCATGGGGCCGCTACTAGCGCCACGCTAATGCGGGGAAATTTGAATCAATGTCATCTTTCCGATGTATAAACACGCGTTAATCTAGCACAAACCCTTGTTGGTGTTTGGATATTATTTTCCGCCAGTGTACATTGATGAGGTGCAAACTTTCATCGTTAAAAGCAGCCAAATACGCGACGGAAAATAATTACGGACTACAGTACATCGCTACTCGTATTAACCTATCCAACGTTCTTGGTAGGACAGATCATGGAAGACTGCTGGCGAAAATGGAGTAAGACAGACTAGTAAAAAGAGTGGTTCAATGGGTGGATACATTTCTAGAAAATAATACTCAGATCATTAAAATAGTCAATCATTATCTGATCCTATAATGATTAAGAGAGGCATTTAGACATTTAGACAGTTCGAAGTTAAACTAGCATTTTTTACATCTTACATTGAAGCAAACTGAAAGTTCCCGTGTAAGCCAGAAATCACCGTGGAGACATAGGCCTACCTCTGTCAGTATTGCCAAGAATGCTAACAGCCGTATGTCTCCATGGTGATATTTGGCATACACGAACTTTTAATTTGCCTTAATGTAAGATGTGCAAAATGCTAGTTACGACAGTATTGCTTTCAAGTGTCGAGTTATGTTTTGTTCTATACACCGGGTGGCTCGTAGCCCTGTACTTTCTACATATAATTGTCCCGCATGCACTAATGATGAACGGGATGCCTGATCGCTGATTTACAAAGGAGCGCTACAACGCGCTGTATTTTGAATGCGAAAGAAACAGAAGCCATTTTACTACACACGTTCTGCAAATGGGTGTCTTTGTAAATGCAACAAAGATGCAGAAATGAAGTTTTAACTCATTCACTTATACACGCACAGACATTCCAGTCTGCCCAATATTTGTTTGTATGTGGTATGTACCTTGATGGATCTATTAGCTTTTAATTCCAACTCTGTTCAGCGAAATGCGTGTAGAGAAGGCAGGCGGCTATTTGTAAACTCCTGGGCATATCTGCGAGCTTCGGCTGCATTCTGACCAGATTATGCATGGATAAAAATTACGTCTGTGTATTCGTCGTTGCTGAACACACAAGACTTTGTTGACAGCAACTGTAGTGCTTCTATACCAAATACCAGCCTACTGCTATGAGTTCGAAAACGAGGCTTACTTAAGGACACCACGTACTCTTACACGATGAAAAAGTATATTTTTTGGCATCACTTTAATAAGTATTTTCTGGGTTTTGTGCTAAAGGTACAGCTGTGATTCTTGTAACATATAAAAAGCAGTATATTCTGAGCTGTTTATATCCATGTAGTACTACTTTGCTTTTATAGGATGTGTTAAATGAATAAAAATTTGGACAGATACGTCTTCCAAAAAAATTCGTATAAGTGACTTCAGGTACACATTTCTCAGTTGTTTTTGATTCAAATACTCTCAAATTTTGTTCACATACTGGGAATAGACGTTGGCAGATGAGTAACCACTTTGTTTCTTTATTATTGGGACAGAATGCAAGAAAAAAAATTCCTAACCCTTTCTTTTCAAATTTATTCAAAAACATGTATCAATGTTTCTCTTCCCAATTCAGGCCTACTATTTTTTGGAAATGAAAATAGGTTAACATTCAAGTACTCCATTAGGAAAGTTAATGTACAAAAAATTAGCCCTCTATCTTAAATGGTTTCCTAGTTATTGGTACCTAAACATGAAAAATGAGTATTAACGGGAAACAGCTGGCAAAGACATTTAAAGTAGGCGTGACGCTTGGGACGCTTATAATAAAACACGAATTTAAGGTACTTTTAGACGTCTAAACCACAACAAACTATATATATTTGGATTCAGAAAAGAATGAAGAATTTTATGGTGCCAAAATAAAAAATCGATTTTTTCATCATGCAAGAGTACGTGGTGTCCCAACGCAAGGGAGCGCAATAGACGGCTTGCGCAGAGGAACATGCAGTGAGCGCCCGTCCGGTTGTTATTTCTTCGTATTCTGATGTAAACTACCTGCAGGCAGTAATACCAATGTGAAAATCAGTTATTAGATAACCCATTCATCATCAGTGCATGCGGGACACTTACAAGTAGAGTGTACGGCACGGGTGATATGAGTAAAGAACTGAAATCACGGATGATGTTATACTGTACAGAGTAGTAAATGAGTTACAGGATTGTGAGCGACTACAAAAGGACCTCGACAATGTTGTGAGGTGGACGTTAGGCAATGGTATGATGGTCAACGAAAAGAAAAGTCAGGTTGTAAGTTTCACCCAGGAGGAAAGTCCTGTCAGGTTTAATTACTGCGTTGATGGGGGTGATAATACCTCATGGGGATCACTGTAAGTACCTAGGTGTTAATATAAAGAAACAGAAGTAAATTATGGTAACACATTCAAATCACCCTTGTCACTTAGTTAACCCTAGACCTTCACCCCTAACCGGTGCCATTGGAGCAATAACAACAACTATAGGAATAACAGAATGATTCCACTAATACGATAACTTCCTTCTATTCTCAGGCCAAACTTTAATTAGTTAACTTTAAATATAATCCAATGATGACGTGATATTACACGAGAAGGCCTGCATACCCTACCAGTCAGCAAGGGATGACGATGAAGGATAATTTCATTTGTTGTTTCTGAAGTATTCCTTTTATCTCTTTTTTCCGAGACTTTTAATGGGGTAATGACATTCACTAGGTTGTAAATAAAAGTTATGTGAGGAAAGCAACGGGAAACTACCTCACTCCTCATTTCCTTAGTACACCTCTTCAGTGATGCCTAATTTATCTATGACAGCTATTGGCATAGCTGTGGAGGATCCAACCAGCCTTCGGGCTGAATACCCAACAACATATGGTTATGTGGGTGCATAGGGGTTGCATAGTCTCTGGTAAGACCCAATTGGAGTATCGTTCTAGTGCATGCGACTCACATCACGATTACTTGATACGAGAACTGGAAAAGGTCCAAAGAGAAGCAGCACGATTTGTTCTGGTTGATTACCGAAGAAAGGGTTTGCAACTTTGGGCTGGGAAGACTTGGGAGTAAGGAGACGAGATGCTCGACTATGCGGGATGTTCCGAGCTGTCAGTGGAGAGATGGCGTAGAATGGCCTTAGTAGCCTACACGAATGAGTTTGAGCAGTGTCTTTAAAAGTAGGAAAGATCGCGATATGAAAATAAAGTTGGAATTCAAGAGGTCAAAGATTCATTTACAGGAAGATAGCCTCCGTGGCTCAGGCGGCAGCGCGCCGGCCTCTGACTGCTGGGTTCCGAGGTTCAAATCCTTGTCACTCCATGTGAGATTAGTGCTGGACAAAGCGGAGGTGGGACAGGCTTTTCTCCGGGTACTTCGGTTTTCATTATCATCATTCATTCCAGCAACACTCTTCAACATAATTTCATTTCATCTGTCCGTCATTAATCATTGCCCCAGAGGAGTGCGACAGGCTTCGGCAGCCGGCACAATTCCTATCCTCGCCGCTAGATGGAGCTTCATTCATTCATTCCATTTCTGACCCGGTTGAATGACTAGAGACAGGCTGCGGATTTTCATTTATTTACAGGAAGAGGAACTAGGCATTCGAATAATTTATCAAGGGAAATATTCGATAAGTGTTCAAGTTTTATGAAATCATTTAAAAGAACACTAGGTAAACAATAGATAGGGAATCTGCCACTTGGGTGGCAGTCCTAAATGCAAATCAACGATTGATTGATTGATTGATTGATTGATTGATTGATTGATTGATTGATTGATTGATTGATTGATTGATTGATTGATTGATTGATTGATTGATTGATTGATTGATTGATTGATTGATTGATTGATTGATTGATTGATTGATTGATTGATTGGTATACTTTTCTCACCCTTTGAAGCATTTTCTACGTACCTTTTAAGCTGAACACGTAGTTTTGAGAATTGCATGTTATAACTACAGAATGTTAACAGTAAGGCACGGCGAACTGATAACACATTCCTCACACGTAGAACAAGAAAATATGTTATATAAACATGGATCTGAAAACGCTGAAATGAAATGGTTTTTAATGCCGGGAGTGTCCGAGGACAAGTTCGGCTCGCCAGTTTCAGGTCTTTCGACTTGACACCCGTAGGCGACCTGCTTGTCGTGATGAGGATGAAATGATGATGACGACGACACATACACCCAGTTTCCGTGTCAGCGAAATTAACCAATTATGGTTAAAATTTCCGACCCCGCAGGGAATCGAACCCGGGACCCCTGTGACCAAAGGCCAGCACACCAACCATTTAGCCATGGAGCTAGACTCTGAAAACGCTTTATTTCCATGATAGAGCTTATTTTCTACAACTCTACATAGTACATTAAACATGGGAAACACACAGAAACAGAATGTACCAGCATACCACATAATACTATTTCTTACATCATATTCTCAAAAAGCCCTCCATTACCATTGATACATGCATGAACCCGCCGCCACAGCGATACATAAGCGCATTCGGGATTCAATGCGACGGCGAGTTCATGCATGTATCAGTGCTAACGGAGGACATTTTCTGCATTTCGCGAAAGAAAGAATTTCATGCAGTATGCTGGTACGTTCTATTCCTGTGTGGTTTCCTATAATTAATGTATTATGTAGAGTTGTAGAAACATTTTTAACAAGGAAATAAAGCGTTTCCAGATCCATGTCCATATAACATATTTTCGCCTACTACGTGTAAGGAATATTTGGCCGTACCTTACTCTTACAATCTGTATGGCTAGACATGCTTTCGACTGATCTGAATCTAATTCAAATAATGCGTAACGAATAAGAAATACTTCAATACCGAACTGAAATATTGACGATTATACTGACTGTGCGGGGCTTACTGTAATACTGATGCGAACTGGCAGGAATATTGACTGTGTTTTACTGATCAGTAATAATAACCGTGTAGGTTCTGTTCTACACTGGAGGAAAGATTAAAAAGGAATATTCGAAGCGGGGTAGGAAACACTGCCGCGGAGGGTTGTGCAGTCTCGCGTGCTCAGATATTGATTTGAGCTGCGGTCATATCTTCCGCCAGCCCCACCCTTCTTCGTGTCGATAAAATGTTTGGGAGCAAGAATTCCGAGCTTTGAGACTTCCCAAATTGCAAGCTCTTTACTGGTCTATACACACACTGTCTGTGAAAAGACTTCTTTCAGAGCAAAGTATGTTCATACAGCAATGGGTCAGTCACGGGAGGGGCTGAAGGGACCCCATCCCCACCCGGTAGTTGCCTTCCTTCTTTGTAACTAATTGCTAGTTTTCTCACACGACAAATAGTCTCCAAACAAAGAAGGACTACAAGTGCGGTACCTGCCCGTTCAAGAAACATGTTCTTGTATTTTATCGCTGGTGGGTACCGTAAACTAGTTTTCTTGTGTGGTGGCACTAATATATCGATCGGTACTGTTTGGCGCAATACTGCTGTCCGTCAGCGCACAGCAAACACACCTTAGTATACTCGCCAATGTTGTCGAACTTCATGTTGTTTTTTTCTGTTGGAGACTTAAAAACGAGTGGTCCTAAAAATGCACTGTTCAAGATTACCTTATTCCATTGAAAAAACTGGTGACGTAATTACTATACAAGCTTGAAGACAACATCCTCTGCGCAATCTGCATCACTGTATTAAAATGTGGGAAGCAAAACAGGAAATGTTATTACTCTTGACTTTACAAATGCATGTATACTCAAAAATGGAGGATGGGGATTTTGTAAATATTTTTAAAATTTGCAATTAAAGAAGTTCGAATTACCGCATCCCAGCCAACAGGAAAACTTGTGAACGTAATATTCAAGAAATGGAAGAAGGCTACTGAGTACACGTTCTAATACTTTTATATACCTTACGTCTGGGGAAGCTATGCCAATTGACAAATTTCTTGACCAGACCCCAATGAACATATCTGTAGATAACTGTGGGAAAATAGCTCGTATTCAAAAGACAGGCAGGTATTATCTTTACGAGAGCACACAGATTTTGACATATACGATGCAAATTAAGAACCTCTTCAAAATAGCGGTAATTTTCTAGATTTATTATGTAACTATGTTGATGCTGGTGATCACATTCTGAATACACATCTAGATTCCGTTGGTCATGATGCTACTTACCTCAGCTGGGAGATTCAGAACGAAATTATTGATTTATATGATTTCATAATCAAGCGAAAAATAGCTAAATAAGTTAACAGGGGCTGTTCAAAGCTTCACAGTATTAGCAGATGAGACCACATATACTTCAAATATGTGCGGCTGTGAGCTTGCATCCGGGAGATAGTAGGTTCGTATCCCACTATCGGCAGCCCTGAAAATGGTTTTCCGTGGTTTCCCATTTTCACACCAGGCAAATGCTGGGGCTGTACCTTAATTAAGGCCACGGCCGCTTCCTTCCAACTCCTAGGCCTTTCCTATCCCATCGTCGCCATAAGACCTATCTGTGTCGGTGCGACGTAAAGCCCCTAGCAAAAAAAAAAAAAAACTTAAAATATGTAATCATCATTTTCATCATGTGTTGATGATGTCAAAGAAGATGCAGTCACGAACGAACATACAACTTGTGAATAATCTCCTCAGTTTATGCCCTCGGAACGCACCACTGATACACACCTAGATGAGAATGTAAATCAAGGACTAGAGGAATGGCGCCTTAAGACACGATTTTTGCATGTTCAAGAATATGAGAGTACTACGTGGATGTGCGTAAGATTTCAAGGAGTGCAGGTCCATATTTCAGAGAAATATCCAACCGTCCTTCATGTTCTTTCTGTATTTCATAGTTGAACTTGGCTATTTCCAAGTCTCCGGCCATAAGAAATTGCTTTGGAATAGTCGAAAAATGTATTACTTGGGGAATTTCAGCTCCCCAAAACGGCTACAGGTTTTTAAAAGCACATTGCTGAAGTGGTACACATACGATCAAGAAAACTTTAGACGGGTAGAAAGACACGATGCTATTTTAATGTTGTTACCAATAAAGAACGCACATAACTGGATAATTAACCTGGCGTTTATGTTCCACTGAATTTCATTAAACATTCTGACTTCACCATCGCCTTACGGAGCGCAGAGAAACTGCTCAGCAATGCTGTCTGCTTGAGCAACATTCTCTAACGTTCGGGCACAGAACGTGATTCTACTGTTGAGGAAAGTCAAAACGATACTGAACTTATTAGAAACATCAGAAATAACATTGACACAGATTTTGATAGCTTATTTGAAGATACAAAGATATAGAGCGTGTGATTAGTGCACCAAGGGCATCGCCAATGCATGAGCATCGTGGTAACATAAAAAACCAAACCCAAACCCCACGCCACTTAACGCCCTTGAAAGGGCTTTGGCCTGCCCAGCGACCGCTGCTCAGCCCGAAGGCCCGCAGATTACGAGGGGTCGTGTGGTCAGCACGACGTATCCTCTCGGCCGTTATTCTTGGCTTTCGAGACCGGGGCCGCCATCTCACCGTCAGATAGCTCCTTAATTCTAATCGCGTAGGCTGAGTGGACCTCGAACCAGCCCTCAGGTCGAGAGAAAAATCCCTGACCTGGCCGGGAATCGAACCCGGGGCCTCCGGATCGGGGTAACATACCATCCAAAAATGAAGAGTATTACAGGAATGCAATATTTATACCTTTCGCGGGGGATTGCTTCGAAAATGGCATGTTGGAAAGATTTTTAAAAACATAAAGTTATCTTGAAGGAATTTTGTCACTTTTACCTACCTGCGAAAGAAAACAAGAAGAGTTCATCGAGCTGGCTAGATTTTACCAGAATGGTCTTGGTTACTGCAGTCAAACCATAATTCAAGCTGAATTTCAACAAGGGCATTTGAATTTCAAAGAAGGACACATTTCAAATAGTACTATAAAACACTAAACTGTTGTACACACTTGCATTTCCCAATGAGTGCAAGTTGCTGAAAATCATTGGCACGCTTCCTGTTTCTACGAGCACCATAGAACGCTCCTTTTCAACAATTCGTCAAATCACGACGTATACAGAACGATGAGTGAAAACAGACTGAACTAAGTAGCTAACCTCAACATCCACAGGGAAATAACAATAACTGTTCAAGAATAGTGGTCTTCCTTAAGAAGAGCATTACGGAGTGATTTTAAATCCTGACTTAAGAGTGCTCCTTATGATTAATTGATTTAAACTATTTAAACTATAAATACAATTCCCTGGCAATATTTCCCTTCCTTTTTGTATGAAAAGTGTTAAGTATCATTATATATGTGTGAT
The DNA here is from genome assembly GCF_040414725.1 of Anabrus simplex. Lineage (NCBI taxonomy): Eukaryota > Metazoa > Arthropoda > Insecta > Orthoptera > Tettigoniidae > Anabrus > Anabrus simplex. The sequence continues at coordinate 343,313,110 of NC_090266.1, read as the reverse complement.
ATTTTGATGTGTTTACATATCAGTAAAGCGATACGGTGGCGTGATTAACGTCGCCTGGTAAATGTCCATTTTAATGCATCACTTTCATTGTTAAAAGTTGTGCCCAAAACAGCCAAAGAATTCTTCAGCAATTTGAGCACGAAGCACATATCAAAAAAAAAAAAAATACTGGTTCTTTTGTCCTATTGTCAATCGTCCTATTCTAGTTACTTGATTTCTAATTTCATAAGTTTAATTTTTCTGTATTATTTGCCTAAAATAATTATTTTTAAAATATATTTGTAGTTCTGGAAATAATAAACTCGATAAAACATACCAATAACCTGCATTTCTTATCATGTCGATGTTATGCTGGTTAAGCCTTATAAATTAAGGAACGTGGGCGATAATAACGCAATCGGTCCCATTACACCTAGAATAATTATCTTCAAAGAAAATTTGAAAGTATAAATACTAATGCAAGATGATAACCTCAAGCTTCTGCTCCTAAGAGCAACTATCACCACCACTATTACAATTATTCGCAGACCTTCAAATTTTCTTTGTAGATATGCCATACAGTTACGCATGTTGATAATTATTGTTTTACACGGCCTAACATCTAAGTTATCAATCACTATCATTCATGAACGCGCTCACAACAACCTAACATCTAGGTTATCAGCTACTAATATATATGAATAAACACACACACCACAAGCTGTTCAACACTTCTAAATGCTCAGGCTATATCAAACTATAACTGGGTTATTGAAACCTAATGAGAGGTACCATTCACAAAACTATCCTTAAAACTGTAACATAATTTACAATATGATGAAAGAGAGGAAGCCATGTAGGCTACAACTCACCAGCACAGCTGCAGCTATTCAATACAAAGATGTATGATACAATGCAGGAAAGAAATATTTACATCTAAGTCATATACCATTCTTCTCCAGGATGAAGAACAGGAATGTTGTGAAAACCTGAGAACTGCATGTCTTGACAATATTGTCCTAAATCACGGATGACTGAACAATATGTACTTGTTCAATACACTTCGTACTTTCTTTCTGTCTCTTTTCTCCTCTTCCTTAGAATATTCATGACGCATTCTGGAACTGGCATAGCACTTCACAATTAACTTCACCAAGTCCATTTTATGGCTCTGTGCAAATTTCTGATCAAGTAAATGGTCCTTTATACCACGCAACTAGGTTCTATTCACTGACCTCAACATACTACAGAGGACCTTCTGATGAACTTCTTTGCTCCTTAGTATATTCATATTTCTGAGTGCACTTTTAGTCAACTTACACAACACTAACACATATTTGGATGGCACGATTGAACCTTCACCTCCAGAGTACATCTTCCCCTTGAATAAGGCACAGTCTGTGTAGTTCTCTCTGGCACTTCTCAGAGCGTTCAAACATACTGCATATTTCAAAAGGCGTTCCACCTTCCTCACCACAAATCCAGCAATATCTGTCCGCCTTCTAGATCTATTTCCACTATATTTTCTATGTATGTCCATTTTGTTGCATCACTTTCATTGTTAAAAGCTGTTCCCAAACCAACCAAAGAATGCTTCACCAATTTGAACATGTGACACATACCTAGAAAAATAAAGACTGGCTCTTTTGTCACTGGGTGTTGAAATGACCATTGTCATGCACTGTGCTCAGAGCAGTGAATACGAAACTTTCCTTAATTTCTCCTGACAAACTATCAGTTTAAAAAAGCAATGGGCAACTTTCAATGGTCATTGATGGCATTTACCAGAAATACGAGTTTCTCCTTTGCTTCCGGGAGTGAATCATCACCGACATCAGCCCCATGCCCACATAAGCACATGCGCCCTTTCCATCCCATTCTATATTCTTCCTGATGGATATTTCATCAATAATGAGGCTACAAAGGGCAGGTTTACCTATGACATTACCCTCTTCCACTATAAGCTTTAGAGCAGGGTCAGCCAACTGGCTGGCGTGTGGTGTAAGAGGGCCCGTGTGACGTCGGAGAGCACGTGTGGCGTATGAGCACAGAAGGTGGGGAGACGCTGTCGTAGAGTGAGCCGAAGAGACAGCCTCGCTTTTTAGTAAACACGTGCAGTGCTATACGTAGTGGTGGTGGTAGTGGTACAGTACGTATGGATGAACCGGGCACATCACGGTGCGACAAGCTACCTACCCCTCCGATCTTTTTATCTTTATGAGAAGATCTATATTTATTTGTTGAAAAGATAGGATTGCTTCAGCTAAATGTTTAGTTTGTATATGCAGAAATAAAGTTGCTTTATAACTCTTATGCTACTTCATAACAAAGTTACGTTACAATAAAATATGTAGAGAGAAATATGTACTACACATGCCCCATTGTACCTGCAGCTCTTGGGCCTTCCCCTACGAATGACGTTGTGTTTCCCCTCGCCCCTCTAGCCTTCACTTCTCAGTTACAGTACTAAGTACTTCGTTTCGCTGCCCGAGCAGAGTGTGTGACGTGTTACCTGACATCACACGTACACGCTGTTGGCTGACCCTGCTTTAGAGCTTTAGTGCTTCTTTTGTAAAGCCAGAAGAGTCATCTACAATTTTGTACAATTTCCTAAGAGTGAGTGCATGAGGCAAGCTTACATTGAACACCTTCCTTACAATCGTAAGCCTTACTAGATTAAAAGTGCAATGTAAGGGCAAAACATCGCAATACTGTTGCTGTTTGTTCCCCTCCATTTTCTGAAAAAAATGTATTTTCCTGGAAGGAGTGTGGGAAAACTCGCGGAAAACCACTATTAGGGTGGCCACTGTCAGGGCCTGCATTCGAACCTTCTATCTCCGGACATCCAGCTCAATCGCACAATCATGGTGCGCGACTATGGCTATGTTGTGAGGTACAGGAATGTATTTAGAAAATGTTCAAAGTAAGTTAAGTCAACGATGTGACTCCTGGAATGGATTTCGGTCTTTGGTCTAAGTAGTATAAGTCAGAACTAAACTATGTGTAGAATATTTCATTTGGCCGTAATGGTATAAGTAAACATGTCAATATCCGTGTACGGGAGAAGAGTACAAGTCATATTGTGACTTACACTCGTTTTCTCTGGCAGCCTAGATACGGTATGTAATCATGTTAGTGTCTTTACAGTTACAGATTTTAATCCCTACCTGTGAAAATATATCTTCCTCCCCTTTTCAAATCTCTGACTGTAATTGTAAGCAGCGCAAGATATGACCATTTTTGCTATATATTTTCAAATTGGCATACTTCAATTATCACATTTACGAAAATATGTGCTTTTATATGTTTGTAATATATTACAATTATATAGAAAAACCCTCGCATGATTAGTTGAAATATCCCGCTTACGCCGGCAGCCCGAACACATACACCGTAGCTGTCCAACATCAGCTGATCTGATCTTAGCGCCGTGTTCTGCTGGCAGCGCCCTCTCTATCTATTTGTATGCTCGCAGGTCCCAACACACTTCTCTTGATAAACACATCTAACAACCAACTACCACAAAAACACTCAATAGCCTCAAATCAGGGACAAGTCCACCTGTGTAACAAAGTTCGCACCCGGGACCTCACTGGGGTGTGGGGAAGAGCGGCCGAAGAGAAGAAGAAGAAGAAGAAGAAGAAGAAGAAGAAGAAGAAGAAGAAGAAGCAGAGTACAGAAAGTGCTCATTGCCCCGATATGTTATTACAAACGAAATGCGGAAGAAAGAAATGACCGGGCGATCGCATCCGGGAGATAGTGGGCTCGAGCCCCACTGTCGGCAGCCCTGAAGATGGTTTTCCGTAGATTTCCATTTTTTACACCAAGGCAATTAAGCCCACGGCCGATTCCTTCACACTCCAAGTCCTTACCTATTGCATCGTCGCCATAAGACCTATCTGTGTCGGTGCGACGTAAAGCAAGCAACGTTGTAATTTTACCTAACTGTGGATATTATGATCATAGCTACGGGGCCTCCACTGAAAGGTGGAATCCCAACCACCAGGACGTGAATTTTCATTCCAAAAATCCCACATGCAGAGTCCGCGATTGTCCCTGCAAACCTGAATATGGTTCTCCGTGGTTTCCCATTTTCATAACAGGTAAATTCTAGGGCTGCACGTTTATTCAGGCCCCGGTCGCTTCCTTCCCCATACTTGCGTAGTCGAAAACCTTGCAAGTGTTGGTGCGACGTTTACTTAGTCACTACTGCTACATCACAGACGTTTATGCCTTTCAGTCTTCAGTCTGCAAGATTCTGTTATTTAACTAAACGCCTCCACAATCTTCTACTTGCAGTTAGTTGTGGCCTTGTTTAATTCCAAGCCTCTTATCATTAAAGTTTTAAAAACAGAGTCTAACATCATCGTCTTGCTCTCCCTCTACTGCCCTTATCTTCCATGGCCGAGCCCATTCTTCTGAGGTAATTTGTCCTCATCCATTCGTTTCACATGACGCCAACACTGAAGCCCGTTCATATGTGCAGTTTCATTAATCGAGTTTATTCTTAACTTAGCCATTATCTTCTCATTTCTGATACCGTCCTGTCATTGTTCCCATCTGTTCGTACCAGCAATCATTCTCGCTACTTTCATCCCTGTTACCTCCAACGTACGAGTAAGATATCCTGACTCCACCTAGCTTTCACTCCCGTAAAGTCGGTCTGAAAACAGACCGGTGAAAAGATAGATTTCTTCGGGAGCTGACTTCCTCCTGATCGCAACTACGAGCTCAATGTATTAGCTTTGCTGCATCTTGATTCAATCTCACTTACTATACCACCATCCTAACATACCAAATACTTGAAATGATCTACCACTTCAATTTTGCATCACCGTCCAGCTCCATGGCTAAGTGGTTAGCGTGCTGGCCTTTGGTCACAGGGGTTCCGCGTTCGATTCCCGGCTGGATCGGAGATTTTAACCTTAAATTGTTAATTCCCTTGGCTCGGGGACTGCATATTTGTGCTGTCCCCAACATCCCTGCAACTCACCTACCACACATAACGCTATCCTCCACCACAATAACACGTAGTTACCTACACATTGCAAATGCCGCCCACCCTCATCGGAGGGTCCACCTTACAAGGGCTGCACCCGGCTAGAAATAACCACACAAAATTATTATTAGTTTATATTCCGGACCTGATATTCAATTCTATTAGGATGTCTCTCCTACTGAGATGATGTTAGTCTTAGAAATGCTAATTTTCATACCATACTCGCTACACCTATTTTCAAATTCCAAGATGTTAGACTGCAGGCGTTGCACAATCTGCCATTAAGACCAAGTCGTCGGCACAGACCAAACTGTTTACTATATTTCGACCCAACTGAATCCCTCCCTGCCACTTTATATCTTCCAATAGATGATCCATGAATAGGCCTACCATGAATAACAAAGGTGGTTATTACAACCATGTCTAACCCATGTAATAAAAATATTATTGGCTTTACGTACCACTGATTACTTATACGGTTTTCAGAGACGCCGAGGTGCCCGAATTTAGTCCCGCAGGAGTTCTTTTACGTGCCAATAAATCTACCGACACGAAGCTGATGTATTTGAGCACCTTCAAATACCACCGGACTGAGCCACGATCGAACCTGCCATGCTGGGGTCAGAAGGCCAGTGCCTCATCCGTCTGAGCGACTCAGCCCGGCACTAACCCATGTAACTACTTTGAACCAAAGACTCATTCTACTATTAGTTCTTACTGCGGTTCAACTGTCAATACAAATGCCTTTAATTGCCATTAATAACCTGCCCCTAATCTCATAATCCTTGGATTAACACATGTAGATTTCTGTGAGGTGGAAAAGAGCATTAAAATGTCTTTAGTTTGCATTCTGCTCCTGACTGTCGTTAATAGAGGTATTGCAAGATATAAAACATTGTTTTGAAATAAATATTATTTTCTGCTTTGAAAAAAAATCCAGCATTGCAAATTATTTTTAACTAATCCAATGTGCGAAACGTAGTGTTACAAAATGACTTGCTTAGGCAAGTAGCACAGAATTAAAAACATGTTTCTAGAATGCAAGTTTGTAATGATATGCTGTTTTTTGCTTCTCCTGGAAAATTTACTTCGAAGAACCCGGGATGTTTTTGCACTCAGGTCTTCAATTATAAGTGGTCTCCACAAAGCTTGTACTCACAGTCAGCTAGTTCTACACATTCCAGGATTATACAGTACTACGTAAGCAAGTCAATGAGGAAACGCGCGAGGGGAGATTACACTCAGCGATAGCCGCTGTAATTCGGTATCAACATCTCTGGCGTCTCAGATCCCTCGTGGAACGCACAGCTAAGAAGGTTGGTAATTATAACGGTTAAAACCATTCATATAACTCTCCTTAGAAGTTCTGTACATCTTGAACACATGACCTGGTGCTCGGTGGAGTAGTCAGGACCGAGACCTTCGTTTCAGAGGGTCCATGGTTCGAATCCCGGCCGCGGTTACTATATTCCCCCATGTTGTGGACTCGGTGTTTGTTTTTGTCCCAATAAAAATTATTCAGTTACGCACAACAACCGCATTACCAACCACTAAAGAACATGCAACAGTTTCTCGCCATAGGGTTAACATCAGGAAGGGCATTCGGCCGTAAAACATGGTCAAATATACTTGTGGGACACAGTTCGCACCCGTGACACCAGTAAAAATAATCCGTAGAGGGATAATAATAAGAAGAAGTGCCGCCGTGGCTCAGGCGGTAGCACGCCGGCCTCTCACCGCTGGGTTTCGTGGTTTAAATCCCGGTCACTCCATGTGAGATATGTGCTGGTCAAAGCGGAGGCGGGGCAGGTCTTTCTCCGGGTACTCAGGTTTTCTATGTCGTCTTTCATTCCAACAACATTCTCCAATATCATTTCATTTCATCTGTCAGTCATTAATCATTGTCCCAGAGGAGTGCGTCAGTGTTCGGCAACCGGCAAAGTTCCTATCCTCGCCGCTAGGTGGGGCTTCATTCACTCCATTTCTGACCCGTTCGAATGACTGGAAACAGGCTGTGGATTTTCAGTAGTAGAAGAAGAAGAATGTGTCTATCGCACATATTTCTCTGTTATTTTTATACTGCATCTGATTATCCGATCTTCGCTTTATCGAGAACCAGGTCAGTCGACTCAACTACTGGCATAACAATACGCTTATGTGCACTAAATCAGCAGTACAAAAGTGTGTGCATTTTAATATGATGTGGTCGTTACATCATTTCAAGGATACCATATTATGTTGAAGCTAATTTCCTGTTGCCAGACCGACAGCATTTTATATTTCTCATGAAGTACTGACAGCTGGGAAGTGAATATTTTTCCATTCTGCTTTATTACGTAACTGTTACTTCCAAATGTAAACATAAACAGCAAGAGCCCTCTTCTTTTTAAATAATTCATTTTCATTTTTTTGTCAAATAACTTACGTATTTATTTAGTTCACTTTCGTGAAATATTCGTCCACTGTTTCTGTTTCAGTCTTTCATATTCTTTCACATAAATATCCTCATATTTCTATGTGACAAGAAGTGAGTGTAACTGATACTACATACTGTAGACCACGAAAACTTGAACTGGGCAAATGTCAACAGGTTTGGCAAATAGGAGGTGGTGAATGAGATCGCATATCTAGGAGTCATCGTGAGTAACGAGGATGGCTGTGAGCCTCGGGTGCGTGGACGCAGGAAATCAGGCCGCATTGCCATGATGCAGTTGTCCAACATCTGGCGTGACGTTTCAATAGCCAATGCGACAAAATCAACCTTGTTAAATCTCTGTTGTTCCTTGTTATGCATCAGAGAAATTGGCTTTTCACACCACTGACCGTCATCACGTGGAGGGGTTTGAGATGTGGAGCTGCTTCCGTGGACAGCACACAGAACTAACGCATCCAACCTCGCGGAAGTCCGGCTGCAACAAAGATTGTCGATCTACAGTGGCGGCGCGTGACCTGCATCACTGGGGGTTCAAAAGAAGAAAAAATTGCCTCCCCCCAACTCTCCTCTCCCCATCTCCGCCAGCTTCTCTTCCATCGTGGGCCGTAACCTCCTAAACTAAGATGACGTAAGTTCTAGAAATGTGATCAAATACGAGAGGAGCAGAAAATACGGTAGGCCTACATGCCGAGTTTTACCACATGCAAAATAAGAAATAACGGCTTCATTGAAGTCCGCAGAGTCTCGAACAAAGTTCCTTTCAATTGACAACATAGCAAAAGCAATGTCTATCCTCGGTCATTGTGCTGCGCTAGAAAGTCTTTATTCTCTTCAGGGTAGAGAAACACCTTTCTGCTTCCGATGTCATGGGAATAGTAACAACTATATTTAAAAGTTTTCATTGGTATTACCCTGCCTAGGCCACCATAGCTCAATTGGTAGAGCAACCGACGCGAAATCGGGAGGTTGTGGGTTCGGATCCCACTGGTGTCCGGCTGGCTATTTTTCCGCCTCTGTGGTATAGTGGTTAGCGTGATTAGCTGCCACCCCCGGAGGTCCGGGTTCGATTCCGGCTCTGCCACGAAAATTTGAAAAGTGGTACGAGGGCTGGAACGGGGTCCATTCAGCCTCGGGAGGTCAACTGAGTAGAGGTGGGTTTGATTCCCACCTCAGCCATCCTCGAAGTGGTTTTCCGTGGTTTCCCACTTCTCCTCCAGGCGAATGCCGGGATAGTACCTAACTTAAGGCCACGGCCGCTTCCTTCCCTCTTCCTTGTCTATCCCTTCCAATCTTCCCATCCCTCCACAAGGCCCCTATTCAGCATAGCAGGTGAGGCCGCCTGGGCGAGGTACTGGTCATTCTCCCCAGTTGTATCCCCCGACCAAGAGTCTGAAGCTCCAGGACACTGACGCTGAGTCCGAGGGAAAAGCCGAACTTGGAGGGTAAACAGATGATGATGATGATGATGATGATGATGATGATGATGATGATTACCTTGCCGCTATTCCTTGCCTCAATGATTTTTGAGTTAAGTTTCTCTCCAAAAGGTAATTATTCCAAAGAAAGCAAATTAATAGATGTTTAGCAAGTAATGCTATATTTGGGACAAGATATTAATTGGAATTTGACAGTTTAATGTGACTTTTGGTAGTAACGATGCTTTTCAACACTAGCGCTATTTACGTGCACTATTCTTTGTTGCCTAGTCAAATTCCCGTAAGGCCAACAGATGGCAGGCACATACCCCAACACCAACAACACGACTAGCTAGTCTTGAGACAGTGGCCTATAGCGCATGCGTAAAGAACAGAGATCCGTTTCTGCGATATCCTGGTCTTGCCTTAGTGCTGGTTTTCGTCCCCCCGCACCTCGCCACTCCCTTCGCCAAAGGGGGTTGACACTTCATAGGGAGCGTCCGAAGCAGTTCTGAGATGGGCCAATCGATCTCCGCCAACTAATGAAAACTAAAATTCTCTTTTAGAGGGTTAATTTAGAAGGCAGAGGTTGGCATTACACATTCAGTTGCGTGGTACAGCAAATTCAAAACACAACACCGTTATCGTTGCGCGCGAAGGGACCTTGGTCGTACGGTATGTAATAGTGCTTGTTAGACGAAAATTTGTTGAGATTCTTTCGCATTGAATGAGATTTTTGATCCAGTTTTTTGAGAGTATGGTGCGAAATTATAATTATGCGCGTTCTCAGTGTGAAGAAATAGTATTATGATCATGAACGTACTTCACATTGAACTACTTAGCTGTTGCGAGTAAACGTCTGTGTGATTGTGCTTCTTACCTGCTGTTTGGAATAAATAAATTCAAAATATAAACTGTGTGCATTATGCTGTGTTTTACTTTCATCCTTTCCTTCTCGTGTTTCCCATTCCCATACATAAAAGTCGTGGGAAGGGTTCAACGAACGAACGAAAGAATGAGGTTACAGTATATTAGATCGTGATTTAGGCAAGTATGGGCGTTTTGGGGTTTTATATGAATTGCATTAACATTTTCAGTAATCAATGTTGCATTTATCACTAATAGATGTAAATTTACATTAAAATGCGAACGGTGAAACAACAATACAAGCTAGCGTTATAACAGTATTGCCAATATACAAATACGGTAATTGCAATTTACTTTTCAAGTAAAAGACACGAGAAAAGCTTTAGATACAACTTTCCTACAGAAATACAATCATTATCTCTATCACAATTAAAATTTTAACAAAGTAACAACTATCATCATCGTGTTTACTACGAGGTACTATCGTGGGATTTATTTCCTTATGTTGGCAGAGAGAAAGTGGCCACTGTAGCTTCCATGACCTGTTTTCTCAGCCAACTTTATTATACAGGAGTGACGGATCTATTTCTCTTATATGATCCTTGCTTCGCCTTTGTACGGACGGAGAGATCGCCTTTGCAAGGGGGTTCATTCCAGACAAGTATCCAGCCACAGACCTTGCGCACCTCACATGAATTGAAAGCCAGTACGAGTATATTACGGATAGAGGGACTTAGCAAGAGCTTCGAGATTGACAAGGGAGTTATGAAAATTACGTAGTTGAGTACAATTTGATATAAACTGGAGGTTCATTGCTCCATTGCGCTATACCAGAAACCGCCACTGGTCGATCATTATTTACAACAGGATCCTTAACGTCCTTGTACAAGATGCGATACTTGCCATTATCATAACTCTGTAGCCACCACACCTCTGTAAAGACATTCAGAAGACAACTGTAGCAATGCAGTTGGTTGGTTCAGTGTGATTAATGAAGGCTTCCTCACACGTCTCGTCTTCATTCTACTCCTCTTTCGCACTTTGTTTTAATACCGGTAATAAGAATATTCATTCTGTTTTAGCTGTATACTTTTGTACCAAATATAATTCTGCATTTACTTATTTTTCCTGTAAACTTCCGAGCACTATCACACAGAACTTGATAGATATTTTTTGTCAACTTCGGCGGCCTCAAAAATCTGAGGCAGAATAATGAAACAAACAAAGCCCATGGCACTACAACCCTGACGGGCCTTGGCCTAACAAGCGACCGCTGCTCATTCGGAAGGCCTGCAGATTATGAGGTGATGCATGGTCAGTGGGACGAATCCTCACGGCCATTATTCTTAGCTTTCTAGACCCGGGCCGCCATCACACCGTCAGATATTCCGGAATTGTAACCTCGAACCAACCCTCAGGTCCAGGTAAAAAACCTTGACCTGGCCGGGAATCGAACCCGGGGCCTCCGGGTGAGAGGCAGGCACGCTGGACCGTGGGACCGGTTCTATTTACTTATAATAATATCTTATTTATTTAACTTTTTGCCACCTATTATTTTTATATCTTTGTACCTTTATACCTTGGGTAGTAAAACAACTAACGCTGGCAGAAGTGAGGAGAACTACCACAAGAGAGGATATAGGAATTAGAATGACGTTTTTGACGACCTTCATCCGGAGCGTGGCAATGTATGGAAGTGAAACATGGACGATGGCTAGCTCAGAAATAAATAAAATAGAAGCATTTGAAATGTGGTGTTACAAAAGAATGCTGAAGGTGAGATGGGTACATCGAATCACGAATGAGAAGATACCGAATCGAATTGCTGAGAGGAGAACGAATTATAGACATTTGATGAGAAGAGATAGAATGATAGGACATATCTTAAGACACCCAGGACTTGTTCAGTAATTTTTGAGGGATGTATAGGCCGTAAAAACGGCAGGGGAAGACCAAGGTATGAATATGACTAACAGATTAGAGTAGGTGTAGGTAGTAGTGCTTAGGCTACGTAGAAATGAAAAGGTTAGCACACAGGATAGGGTGGCATGGAGAGGTGTGTCAAACCACTCTATAGACTGATGACCCAAACAACACAATCTTTGTAAGACAAATTTCTGAAAATTTCGAGCTTTTACAAAAAAATACTTATTCATGTCGTTTTGTGTGCTTCATTTCGAATGGCGAGAGTTCCACTGTTTCATGCTAGGTAACATCACCTTCCCAGCATTGTAAGAACGAGGTTGTCTCAGGAATTTCAGCTTGATTTGATATCCCGAAACGAGAATCCTCCATCTCATGCTGACAACTGGCAAACAGTTTCTTCTGGAAATGTTACTGTTCCTGTCTACCAACTGACTCATTGTGCTGGTCTCAGACACACCCAATCCTGGCTGGAGGAAGACAACAGTCCACGAAATTCGTAGCAACATGGCTTTGGTTAGGGATTTGTATTTAAATAAAATCTAAATAGGCTACTCTTACTTGCGTAACTTGGGTCGGTAATATCTACTGTTTCTGTCTGAAAAGTTTATTGTGAAATATTTCAGAAGTCTTCCCACTGATATACCGTTGCTCAAAAACAGATTGACCGGGCGAGATGGCCGTGCGGTTAGAGTCCCGCAGCTGTCAGCTTGCATCCGGGAGATAGTGGGTTCGAATCCCACTGTCGGCAGCCCTGAAGATGGTTTTCCGTAGTTTCCCATTTTCACACCAGGCAAATGCTGGGGCTGTACCTTAATTAAGGCCACGGCCGCTTCCTTCCCACTCTTAGACCTTCCCTATCCCATCGTTGCCATAAGACCCATCAGTGTCGGTGCGACGTAAAGCAAATAGCAACAAAAAAAAGAAAAACATGGGTGGATGTTCCTTGTATTTATTATTTTATCAGAATTTTAATTATTTATAGAAATATAATTCACTTCTCATGAAGATACAAACTCCGTGGATACCCACAACTAACGTTATATCTATAGGTTCAATTGTTTTTGAGGAAATAGTACCGACGAGGAACTCTTAAATCAGGACCCTACGATCTGCTGTAAAGTAACCAAAAACCGAGCGAGTTGGCCATGCGGTTAGGGTCGCGTAGCTGTAAGCTTGCACCGTCGATAGCCCTGTAGATGGTTTTCCGTGGTTTCCAATTTTCACACCAGGCAAATGCTGGGACTGTACCTTAATTAAGGCACGGCAGCTTCCTTCCCAATCCCAGCCCTTTCCTATCCTTGCGTCACAGAAAATCTTCGATGTGTTAGTGCGATGTTAAACCACTAGCAAAAAAGTAAACACTAAAAGTATTGCTCAGATGTTCCTGACTGCTTGCTTAATGTTCGATGTGACCATTTATACTAAACATAAAATCATGATAACGTTAAGAACTGATCGCACTTTCACTGAAGTACTGTATACTGAAAGGAAATTCCGTATCACAAGCTCCCAATTATCAGGTATGCAGGATATCCGTGAAGAATTATTTGTGTTAAAGTAAAAGAGGACGAACAAGTTGAATGAGAAGCAAGAAAGGAATCTTGTTTTGTTTTTTTTCCACACCCCTTAAGCCCCTTGCCAACTGCAGGTACAAAACATCATCCCACCCGTTGAAAGTTTACTGCAATATGGCGCCGGGTCGATATCGTTCGAGCCTCCACCACCTTTAATATAAACTAAGTTACAAGAAAATGCTAACGAGATTCTTTTTAACTAACTTACATGAAAAAATTAGAAGTTACGGAACATATCTCACGAACGTGCTGGTGAATGGTAGAGTAGTTGTAGAAACGAACCAGGTTTCTAATAGTCGAGAGTTATAGGTATTGTAAACAAAATGGCGCATGCGCAAAAAGTGAAACGAAATCTTTATTACTCACATCGAACCACCCAACGGTAAATCAAGAGTTTTGACTGTTTCGATCATCCATGTCCCATGAAAATAAGGATAATTGTAAGAAAAAGTATAAAGGATAAGTAGAAACAAAAGATTATGTCGGATATTTAACAAAACAGGGGCTGACTAGCCGAGGTTGTAAAAGCGTGCTTGGTTCACCCGGAGGGATGTGCATTCGATTCCCCGCCAGAAAATCGAATAATGTAGACACTTGTTTTCCAATTCTGGAACGGTACATGGCAATGAAATTAATTCATTTTTCACTAAACCGAGCGAGTTGGCTGAGGCTATGTAGCTGTAAGCTTGGTGGCTTTGAAACCTGCAATCGACAGCTCTGGAGATGATTTTCTGTGGTTTTCCATTTTCACACCAAGACCGCTATTTTCAATCCTATTCCATCGTCGCCGAAATCAAAGGTTAACTCAACGCAGTACAGGCCACGAACGTCCCTGGAGGGTTGTAAGGTACTGGTATACGTAACCTCAGCTCTAAGTGAGACAGAGTTGTTAGGTCTATGCCCGGCCCCCTTTGCCGCTATAAATTAACCGGGTGCTCATTTTTTGGTGTAGGCTGAGTGAACCTCAGGGCCATGAGATACTCTAGAAGTGAAATTTTCGTTTCTTAAATATTTCTAATTCCTAACAGAGAATCGAACTCACGTTCTTCCGGGTGAACCAATCACGCCTTCACCACCTTGGCTAGGCAGCCCTTCAATCGTCGAAACCTTACCTGAATTACTGAGACGTAAAACCACTAGCAAAAGGAAGTCTTCACCAAAACTGAATACAGTATGGCGTATGGCTTTTAGTGCCGGGAATGTCCGAGGACATGTTCGGCTTGTCAGGTGCAGGTCTTTTGAATTGACACCCGAAGGAGACTTGCATATCGTGATGAGGATAAAATGATGATGGAGACGATACATACACCCAGCCCCATGCCAGCGGAATCAACCAATGATGGTTAAAATTTCCGACCCTGCCGGCAATCGAACCCGGGACCCCTGTGCCTAACGACCAGTACGCTGTCCATTCAGCCATGGAGCAAGACAGTACCAGGTTAATTCCTGGGGACAAAGGTGACTGCGTATCGCAATTAATGCTGATGCCACGAATGGTGGAGGTCATTAACTTCCACTCCTCTAAAGTCCACCACACACAGAAAGCTACGTTAAGCTACGCTAAGCTAAGTAATGCCAAGCTATGTTGAGCTATGTCACGAATAAAAAGTTAAGCCAAACTATTCTAGGCAGCCGTTTAAAGATGGCATATTAATTGAAGAGGAGGCTTTTCTATTGGCCGCTCTCGTGGAAGGTGAAGAAAGACAAAGAAACAGAAAGAGGAGAAGATTCTGTATACGTGAAATTGGAAAGAGAATAAATCACGGTGAATTCCATCAAGCATTGCGTGGAAATGATGAAGAATTAAAAAGGACTTTCTTCTAAATCGGGAACAGTTTCTATTGGTGAGGATGATATTAAGAAAACATTAATATGAAGTACTTAAATTACTTTAAAGTACTTTAATTTATTTCTTGCCAACACCTGTCTTTCATGGTCATCATCATCATCATCTGTTTACCCTCCAGGTTCGGTTTTTCCCCCGGACTTAGCGAGGGATCCCACCTCTACCGCCGCAAGGGCAGTGTCCTGGAGCTTCAGACTCTTGGTCGGGGGATACAACTGGGGAGTATGACCAGTACCTCGCCCAGGCGGCCTCACCTGCTATGCTGAACAGGGGCCTTGTGGAGGGATGGGAAGAGTGGAAGGGATAGGCAAGGAGGAGGGAAGGAAGCGGCCGTGGCCGTAAGTGAGGTACCATCCCGGCATTCGCCTGGAGGAGAAGTGGGAAACCACGGAAAACCACTTCCAGGATGGCTGAGGTGGGAATCGAACCCACCTCTACTCAGTTGACCTCTCGAGGCTGAGTGGACCCCGTTCCAGCCCTCGTACCACTTTTCAAATTTCGTGGCAGAGCCGGGAATCGAACCCGGACCTCCGGGGGTGGCAGCTAATCACGCTAACCACTACACCACAGAGGCGGACGTCTTTCATGGTTATCTTTAATAATTTGAGAGATAAGTATATTTTTGTATCTCTTCAGTCAGACTTTCTTCTTTTCGTCTGCCTTCTACGACAATTAACAAACACAGAAACAACTAATCAATAAAATAGCTACCTACTATACTAAGGCAATTCACGAATGCCAAACGCATGCTAGATGGCGGGGAAAATTGTGATCGTGCGCATGCGCGAAGCCAGCTACAGCTATGAAAATCGTCTCCTTGGTGATCTGTAAAATTTAGCTTGACATTACTTAGGTTAGCGTAGCTTAGCAAAGCATAGCAGTCTGTGTGTGCCATTCCATGTAACCTTCATTGGAGTTTTTTTTTTTTTCTGTGGGTAACGTAGCATAACGTAGCTTAGCTTTCTGTGTGTGGTGGCTTTAACGGTCTTCTTAGCATAAACACGGAGCTGACTTCGCTTTGCTTTAGATTATGTAGGTTACTGCTCTGTGCTCTGTTACTCGCTACATTTCCTCGTATTCAATATTCCATGTTTTCTAACAGAAATGTCACCTTAAGGTACATTATGTACCTGTTTTTTTTTAAGTACGAATCCCCAGTCCTATTTAATCTGCTTAGTGGAAAGTTTTTTGTCCATAAATATTTTGAGCACAATAATTAATCGTATAGGGTCTATTATACGTGTGAATCGGCCGGTACTGCTCATTGCTGGTCATTGTTTTGAACCTTACTGGAGCGTGCATGACCTACATCAGGACTAGTTCACACCGCGTACGGTGAGCTGATAACAGCTTGATAGAATACCTCTACGCATGAAGTGTCTTCATTACACACTCAGAAATAGGGGATTCAAAACTGTAATATACATGGTAAACAGGAACTTACCTTTTTACAAAATTTAATTTATTCTTCCACCTAACCATTACATAGTTTATATCATCGGATAGTACTAGTTTCGGCTGTTCATTGTAGCCATCCTCAGCTATACTATTAGAAGGACACAGTATCATTAAAATCAAATGGGGTTTAATCCCATAAGTTAAGATTCCAAAACACAAAAACAAAATAAAATACTTTTACAACGTTTATATCAATTCGTATTTTTTTCTTTCTTATAGATAACCCCCATTAAGGCCCATATGCACGCATACGACTTGCTTTTCAAGACATCCGGATATCCTTCATTAATCATAACTTAACGGAGATTGAACCTTTTATTTATACAGTAGTCAGCATGTACCTCAGCTATTAACAGATTTTTCCCGTATCAATACTGTGATAATTTCATTTTTAAAATGATACAATCTTTTTAATTTTCATACTTGTATAACGATTCTCTTCCGGGATTATTAGACAATGGCATTTTATGTCACTTTCATTTGATTAAGTGTCGATTTGAATGCGGCTATCTTTAAACATCTGGGTACATGAATTCTGTGGCCAACTATAGTCTCATTTTTGAACCCAAATACACAAGATCATTACTCCAAATGTTAAATATTTGAACTTTTTAATGTGTATATATGTGTATTACGTTTTTGTATTTTGTAATCTTAACTTTGGAATTCAACCCCATTTGATTATAATGACACTGCTTTTGCTAGTTGCTTTACGTCGCACCGACACAGATAGGTCTTATGGCGACGATGGGACAGGGAAGGGCTGGGAGTGGGAAGGAAGCGGCCGTGGCCTTAATTAAGGTACAGCCCCAGCATTTGCCTGCTGTGAAAATGGGAAACCACGGAAAACCATTTTCAGGGCTGCCGACAGTGGGGTTCGAACCTACTATCTCCCGAATACTGGATACTGGGCGCACTTAAGCGACTGCAGCTATCGACCTCGGTATAATGACACTGTGTCCTAATAATAATATATTGTGTATAGCTGAGGATGGCTGCAATGAACAGCCGAATCTAGTACTATTCGATGATATAAACTATGTATTGGTTAGATGGAAGAATAAATTGACATTTGTAAAAAGGTAAGTCATATCCATCAATACGAGCCTAGCAATTAAATTCATTGCATACACATGGTAAACAGGGTATACTCTACAATAGTTTATAATAGTTTACCAGCTGTCACCTTCTCTCGGAAAGAGCTCGAATTCCAATTTCTGTTCCTGGTACTAATCCTTCCCCGGTAGAGTTTTAAATAGTTTGCCAGACGCCCCATTTTTTCAGGAACAGCCATGATATCTACTTTTGTTAATAATAATAATAATAATATACAATATAATTATTTATATGATAATTATTTATTATTATTATTATTATTATTATTATTATTATTATTATTATTATTATTATTATTATTATTATTATGTGATCGTGCGTTTAACCTCCCCAATCCTATTGCTCTCAGGAAATAGTAAAGTGCGTGTCTTTTCCGTTGAAATAAATTAATTATCGTACCGGTAGGTAGCCTGACAAACTCCTATATTTAATCTTTTGTGGCTACGCACGGGCGCCATAAACTTTCAACAACCGTACAGAATAATGGTATTTCCTGTTTCCTCCCTGTCTGCTCACTGCCACCGTTTTTGCAAGTTGATCTTGGATTGTTTAACGTTCTGACACTATTCCCCATCTCCTAAAATTTTCCATCGTGCATGATACCTTGTTGGTGGCATTTTATTGACTGACTCAATCTTCTCCAATGTGCACATCCGGCTCTATATGCATATCGACGTAGAGTTGGCTTGAAAGTGAAAAGTGAATTGAAAGGTTACTGAAGAGTGATGTACGTCATCCTATGAAGATAATCTAGAATTTCAGCTATCCGCAAACACTTGCTCGTAGAAGAAGACGATACTGACAGTGCTATGCCGGATCCTGTACTTGAGACGGGGGTTGCATGGCCACACAATCTGTACTCAGGGCCAAACGACAACAAGAATCCGCACTTTACCAAGCTATGACTTATCGGCTAATAATATTACAGAAAAAATCACTTAAGAAGACATATATTCACCCACGTCACGCAAGGGTATGTTCATTTTTCAAATACTTCTGACATCGCCATATGATATTTTCCATGACTCTTCTTAATTCCCCACCGGAAAATGAATGTATTTCTTGACGATTCCTCTAAGTATTTAAGTAACCTCGCGGTTCTTCGTACAAAGTAGTAGGAAAATCCTGATTGCTGAGAAAGATGCCTAAGATATCTTCTAGGAGAATTTTCCAGGCGATGCCCGTTTTCATACAGTACTGTGCACTGAGTACTGTGCATCGTCGTCCCCGCTTCTTACTTCGAACAGTTCTCGTTTCTCGAAATATCTTAACTAATTAGAGCTTAATCGTCAGGGAATTGTTCTTGAAACAATCTCCTAACAGCACGAGGCGATTCTATATGCACATACTAATCGTAAATGAATATTCCTTGCCGAATAGAATGCGTAGGCTTATTATTAGCCATTTGCTCAGCACAACACTGCACTCGTGCGGTTTCAGCAGCTCTGATAACGCACTCACAGTTTCCACGAAGATCGGAATTTCCACCTTGTGGACCGTGGCCCAGGCCGAGATCGCAGCTGCGCTGCACTCCCCCCACACGCACGGGCAACTCATATTCTGCTCACCCCGTATTTCCTACCCTGAACTCAGGTGAAGAGGACGAAGATGTGGTTGAAAAGGTAGCACAATAATCATTGCTTTTCTTAACTCCTCTATAGACTAATTGATCCCTGTCTGATGTCTGGCAAGTTCCAAATTTCCGGTAACAATCTTAAAGCTCTATCATTTAGAATCCTGGTCGAGAAGACAATGCTTGACCTCTCTAGGGGTTTTCTCGGTGTGTTCTCTCATGGGTTATAGTACAATTTACCACTAATCGACTGTGCCAGAATTTAATCCTGTAATTTGAAACTCCGGAGGAAATTTTCGTACCGGATACACTGCACGGTGGAGGTACAGTACTAGGAATGTAAGGCCATGCAGAATCAGAACACCTACCAGAATCGCTTAAGACGTTAAAGTGTTGATCGTTGCAGAGCACTAATCTATCAGCCTCAGTAATAAAACTAAAAACATGTTAAGCCTAAAATCACGTCCTGGAGATGCAGATTCAGCGATTTATTTTAAAAGGACGTCAGTCTGATGCGTGTCTGCCGCAGAAACGGACATAGAGGAACAGTGTGTTATGGTATAAGGTCTTCACTCACTGACCGATACCGCTGAATTGTCATTGAATAAAGCTTATCCGTTGGGCAAAGAGCCCTGAAAGCGTGATAAAATGTAAGAAACTGGGACATTTCTGGCTTATATTCCACACAAGCATCAACACGTACCTGATGATAGGTAAGAAGGACCACATGAAGACCAAATAAGGTCAATAATGGTTCATTTGAATGAATTTTTCGATAATGTCTACTCTCCTGTGTATGTATTTGTTCAGTTTACCCATGTCAAATGTAAAATACAGCTTTTAAATATATGCTAAAGAAAGCTTCAGTCGAGCAAATTGAAAAAAAATTGCGGCAATACTGAAAGTATCTTTTTCTACCTGTATGCATAAATTTGTAACCATTCATCGATATATCATCACATTTTCCTGCCCGTAGGACGTCTCACTTTAGCCAGGGATAATTTTACTTAGTTTTCTCGAAACTAGGTTTGATTGAATGGGGTCCTATTAGGATAAGTCGACTCACTATGGATTCTGGAGTGAGATGATCCAAATTCTAAAGTCAGTCATCTTTCAAATTTTCACCCACTTCTACTTGAGCCAAATTCTAAAATCATACAACTTATTCCAAGACCTTAACACTTCCTTCCGTACTTTTGTTCCAAATAATAAGAAGTACATGCGCCAGAAAAGAAGCACAATAACATAGGCCATTAGGAAAATACATACACCAGCTTCTGAGGCTGTTGATAATGTCTCAAATGTAACTACTGTAATAAAACATCGAAGCACCATCTCCCAAGGTCCTAAAACGAAACAGCAACAACAGAAAGAAAAATTCCATTCTAACGTTTCACAAGTTTCAAAGTGTTGGAACTTCAATAAGAGTAGTCAAATTTTGTTACTGTGTTTTTTGAGAGATTAGAGACGGTTCATTCCTCAATAATGTGGATTTCTTCTGTGTACATGTGAAAGTGTCATAATGATATTCGTACAACGGACTGGCGTCGTAATCAGTTTTGTAGAAGTTGAGTGCGGTATCGTAAAGTTCCAAGTTCCACATTAATTTTGTAGAAGTTGAGTGCGGTATCATATTGTAAAGTTCCACGTTTCACATTATTGTTGTAGAAGTTGAGTTCGGTATCGTATCGTAAAGTTCCACGTTCCACATTATTGTTGTAGAAGTGGAGTGGGGTAAGTAATTACAGAATCGTTAACGTTCCATGTTCCACATTATTGTTGTAGAAGTTGAGTGCAGTACAGTATCGTAAAGTTCCACGTTTCACATTATTGTTGTAGACGTTGAGTGCGGTACAGTATCGTAAAATTCCACGTTCCACATTATTGTTGTAGAAGTTGATTGCGGTAAGTAATTATAGAATCGTAACGTTCCATGGTCCACATTATTGTTGTAGAATTTGAGTGCGGTATTGTAAATTACACCTTCCACATTATTGTTGTAGAAGTTGGTTAAGGTACGTAATTACAGAATCGTAAAGTTCCACGTTATTGTTGTAGAAGTTGAGTGCCGTAATTAATCATAGAATCGAAAAGCTACATGTTCCACGTTATTGTTGTAGAAGTTGAGTGCGGTAAGTAATTATAGAATCGTAACGTTCCATGCTCCACATTATTGTTGTAGAAGTTGAGTGCGGTATCTTAAAGTTCCACGTTCCGCGTTATTGTTGTAAAAGTTGAGTGCGGTAAGTAATTATAGAATCGTAACGTTCCATGCTCCACATTATTGTTGTAGAAGTTGAGTGCGGTATCTTAAAGTTCCACGTTCCGCGTTATTGTTGTAGAAGTTGAGTGCGGTACAGTATCGTAAAGTTCCACGTTCCACATTACTGTTGTAGAAGTTGAGTGCGGTACAGTATCGTAAAGTTCCACGTTCCATGTTATTGTTGTAGAAGTTGAGTGCGGTACAGTATCGTAAAGTTCCACGTTCCGCATTATTGTTGTAGAAGTTGAGTGCGGTACAGTATCGTAAAGTTCCACGTTCCATGTTATTGTTGTAGAAGTTGAGTGCGGTACAGTATCGTAAAGTTCCACGTTCCATGTTATTGTTGTAGAAGTTGAGTGCGGTACAGTATCGTAAAGTTCCACGTTCCACATTACTGTTGTAGAAGTTGAGTGCGGTACAGTATCGTAAAGTTCCACGTTCCATGTTATTGTTGTAGAAGTTGAGTGCGGTACAGTATCGTAAAGTTCCACGTTCCATGTTATTGTTGTAGAAGTTGAGTGCGGTACAGTATCGTAAAGTTCCACGTTCCATGTTATTGTTGTAGAAGTTGAGTGCGGTACAGTATCGTAAAGTTCCACGTTTCACATTATTGTTGTAGAAGTTGAGTGCGGTATCGTAAAGTTCCACGTTCCGCGTTATTGTTGTAGAAGTTGAGTGCGGTACAGTATCGTAAAGTTCCACGTTCCGCGTTATTGTTGTAGAAGTTGAGTGCGGTACAGTATCGTAAAGTTCCACGTTCCATGTTATTGTAGTAGAAGTTGAGTGCGGTACAGTATCGTAAAGTTCCACGTTCCACATTACTGTTGTAGAAGTTGAGTGCGGTACAGTATCGTAAAGTTCCACGTTCCATGTTATTGTTGTAGAAGTTGAGTGCGGTACAGTATCGTAAAGTTCCACGTTCCACATTATTGTTGCAGAAGTTGATTGCGGTAAGTAATTATAGAATTGTAAAGTTCCACGTTCCACATTATTGTTGTAGAAGTTGAGTGCGGTAAGTAATTATAGAATCGTAACGTTCCATGCTCCACATTATTGTTGTAGAAGTTGAGTGCGGTATCTTAAAGTTCCACGTTCCGCGTTATTGTTGTAGAAGTTGAGTGCGGTATGCCGGTATCGTAAAGTTCCACGTTCCGCGTTATTGTTGTAGAAGTTGAGTACGGTACAGTATCGTAAAGTTCCACGTTCCGTGTTATTGTTGTAGAAGTTGAGTGCGGTATGCCGGTATCGTAAAGTTCCACGTTCCATGTTATTGTTGTAGAAGTTGAGTGCGGTACAGTATCGTAAAGTTCCACGTTCCACATTACTGTTGTAGAAGTTGAGTGCGGTACAGTATCGTAAAGTTCCACGTTCCATGTTATTGTTGTAGAAGTTGAGTGCGGTTCAGTATCGTAAAGTTCCACGTTCCACATTATTGTTGTAGAAGTTGAGTGCGGTATCGTAAAGTTCCACGTTCCGCGTTATTGTTGTAGAAGTTGAGTGCGGTACAGTATCGTAAAGTTCCACGTTCCGCGTTATTGTTGTAGAAGTTGAGTGCGGTTCAGTATCGTAAAGTTCCACGTTCCACATTATTGTTGTAGAAGTTGAGTGCGGTATCGTAAAGTTCCACGTTCCGCGTTATTGTTGTAGAAGTTGAGTGCGGTACAGTATCGTAAAGTTCCACGTTCCGCGTTATTGTTGTAGAAGTTGAGTGCGGTACAGTATCGTAAAGTTCCACGTTCCATGTTATTGTAGTAGAAGTTGAGTGCGGTACAGTATCGTAAAGTTCCACGTTCCACATTACTGTTGTAGAAGTTGAGTGCGGTACAGTATCGTAAAGTTCCACGTTCCATGTTATTGTTGTAGAAGTTGAGTGCGGTACAGTATCGTAAAGTTCCACGTTCCACATTATTGTTGCAGAAGTTGATTGCGGTAAGTAATTATAGAATTGTAAAGTTCCACGTTCCACATTATTGTTGTAGAAGTTGAGTGCGGTAAGTAATTATAGAATCGTAACGTTCCATGCTCCACATTATTGTTGTAGAAGTTGAGTGCGGTATCTTAAAGTTCCACGTTCCGCGTTATTGTTGTAGAAGTTGAGTGCGGTATGCCGGTATCGTAAAGTTCCACGTTCCGCGGTATTGTTGTAGAAGTTGAGTGCGGTACAGTATCGTAAAGTTCCACGTTCCACATTACTGTTGTAGAAGTTGAGTGCGGTACAGTATCGTAAAGTTCCACGTTCCATGTTATTGTTGTAGAAGTTGAGTGCGGTTCAGTATCGTAAAGTTCCACGTTCCACATTATTGTTGTAGAAGTTGAGTGCGGTATCGTAAAGTTCCACGTTCCGCGTTATTGTTGTAGAAGTTGAGTGCGGTACAGTATCGTAAAGTTCCACGTTCCGCGTTATTGTTGTAGAAGTTGAGTGCGGTACAGTATCGTAAAGTTCCACGTTCCATGTTATTGTAGTAGAAGTTGAGTGCGGTACAGTATCGTAAAGTTCCACGTTCCACATTACTGTTGTAGAAGTTGAGTGCGGTACAGTATCGTAAAGTTCCACGTTCCACATTATTGTTGTAGAAGTTGAGTGCGGTACAGTATCGTAAAGTTCCACGTTCCATGTTATTGTTGTAGAAGTTGAGTGCGGTACAGTATCGTAAAGTTCCACGTTCCATGTTATTGTTGTAGAAATTGAATGCGGTATCGTAAAGTTCCACGTTCCATGTTATTGTTGTAGGAGTTGAGTGCGGTACAGTATCGTAAAGTTCCACGTTCCGCGTTATTGTTGTAGAAGTTGAGTGCGGTACAGTATCGTAAATTTCCACGTTCAACATTACTGTTGTAGAAGTGGAGTGCAGTATGCCGGTATCGTAAAGTTCCACGTTCCGCGTTATTGTTGTAGAAGTTGAGTGCGGTATCGTAAAGTTCCACGTTCACGTTATCTTGAAGAATATGAACATATGAATTTCGACATAAGGTGAGAAGAATATATTTTGATTAGTTGTACGAACATTGGCTGAGAATGTCGTGACGCTGACCGTGTGGCCTCCACTAGTTAGCTGAGCCGCGGTCATCTTGGCAGGCCAAGTCCCTTGTGCCACGGGCTTGTTCGGTTTTTTGGTACGTTTATTTGTTAGTGATTTAACGTCGCACTAACTCAAAAATGTTTTGGTAACGACAGGATAAGAAAGGGTTAGGGCTGGAGGGAACATTTACCTGATGTGATTGTAGGAAACCATAGAAAACCCGCTTCAGTGCTACTAATGTTGGGGTTCGAACCCACCATCTTGGAATGCAAACGTGACGCGTAATGCGTAACCAACTCACTCGCTTACTTTGAAAGTTCAGACGCGATGTAAACTTGTGAGGAAATATTTTTGTTTGTAGGAAATTAAATTTAAAATTTTAAGTTTAAATACATTCGTGCAGTTATGGTATTTATCAATATTTACATCTGGCCGTTATTATGAGAATTTTTCGAAAATGCAGTTTCTTAACCACATGTCTATTACACCCAGTGCGTCCCAAGGTTATAGGGGTAAATACAGTAATATTCGTAGCCTATATATCAACGTGCATAACAATTGGTATTCAGCAATTGCGTCATCATGGTTGTAGATACCAGCTCCCCTCCCAGCTTATTCGGGTACATTGTTGTAAGTCTCTGTAAGTGGTATGTTCCGAGCGGAGAGATGGGGTGGAATGACATTGAGTGGCGTCTTTAGAAGTAGGAAAGATCACAATATGAAGATAAAGTTGGAACTCAAGAGGACAAACTGGGGCAAATATTCATTTATAGCAAGGGGAGTTAGGGATTGGAATAACTTACCAAGGGAGATGTTCAATAAATTTCCAATTTCTTTGAAATCATTTAAGGGAAGGCTAGGAAAACAACAGATAGGGAATCTGCCACCTGGGCGACTGCCCTAAATGCAGATCAGTATTGATTGATTGATTGATTGATTTATTCTCCACTCTGGTTTAAGGAACTGAAATTGGAACACTCGGCCTTGTTAACATCATTATCTAGCCCAGTTCTTTATAGGGAGCAACTACTACTACTACTACTACTACTACTACTACTACTGCTGCTGCTACTACTACAGTAGAATCGCGGACTGTCGGTAATTCGACACCCGCAGGGTTTCTATTTTTGTTTTCAATGCTGATAAATCATGAAATTAGTCTTAGCCTATAATTTTATTTCTGTAGTTACACACAGGTCGAGCGGTGCGACTAAGTGCAGTCATTTTTGCCGCTAAAAGTGGAATACGCTCCCAAAGTAATACTTTGGCATCTTTATGAGCGAGGTTGGCATTCCTGAACTGGTGCGTCTTTTAGGTGCGGAGAAACAGAGGCTTTTCCGCGTGTGGCCTAGTGGATGACTCTGAAGCTATGGTTGGTTTTATAACAGTATTTATTTTCCTTGGAATTCAGAGACTTTCGTTCATATGTTTTAAAACTATGATTTTATGCTTACACTTTATTATTGACAATGCATTTTCATGCTATTTGATAGTTCATTAAAATCATTGCCTCATGCGTTCATTTCACGTATATTTCATACCGTAACTGATGTAGACTACATCGATGATAATTTAAAAATGGCATTGCCCTAACGAGGAACCCCATGTATTCCACTTTGTAATACTACGGCTTAGACACATTTCACTTTGGGTACAAGAATTTCTAATCGATATAACGCCCTTTCTTATATTTCTGCCAACAAATCGCAAACAAGGCCGCTTTCTTAAAAGGCAACTAGTGGCGGCGACTTGTACGGAGAACAAGTCGAAAACTACAAGCAGCTCGTCCGAGGTGGTTCACGCAACTCCCCATTGCCAGTTAATAAAATGGTATCTACGATTGAGGAACTGCTTTTGCTTGTTTCGCTAATCCAAAAGAAAAAATTATGCAGGGTAAGAACAATGCAGGTGCACCCTATGCTCTCAGGAAGTCTGGACAGAGATCTTCATTGTACATTGTTTATCAATCTCTGCGCGGACGAAATACAATTTTTCAACTGCTTCCGGATGTCTAAAAAATCGTTTGATGAACTTCTGTGTTACAAGAGAACGGATATTGTTGGGATTGACACAGTGATGAGCAAAAGCATTCGACTGTCTAAAGTTATACCAGGTGGCTCACGAACGCCGTACTTTCTACATATAAATGTCCCACATGCACAAATGATGAATGGGATGTCTACCAACTGATTTTCACAGGGGAACTACTGCCAGCGGGCAGGTTACGTCAGAATATGAAGAGATAAGAATCGGAGTGTCGCTCGCAGCATGTTACTCAGCGCCACCAGTCTAATGCACACCTTTCATTAGTAAACCTCGTTTTCCACCGCATACTTCTAGTCTGGTGTATGGTATAGCCGCACTATATTTGCTGTTTGCATATCGACAATGACTAGTGTGTTCAGCAGCGATGAATAGACAGGCATTATTTTAAACTGGACAACCTGGTCGGATTGCAACAGAAGCTCCAAAAAGACGTATGCCTTCTACACACGTGTTTCGCAGAACAGTATTAGTTTTTGTTTCATACAATCAACTCTCTTATCGAGTGGAATGTCTACACGTGTATAAATTAGTTAGTTATTAGATATCCTTTACTGCATCTTTGGCGTGTCTACCAACAGTAGCGGCGATTTGATTAGGGGTGGGGTGAGGAGGGACAGTCACCCCCTCCCCCACTTTGTGGAGTAAACATTACATTTTTATTCCACTTTAGCCAACTGGAACTAGGAATTATTTTTAAAAATCTCTTTGTACAAGCCTTGTTGTTTTATATGCTAAATCTTTCCTTTATTTTCTCTAATTAACATAATTATTGGCGGAAATACGCACAAAACGCCGTTTGTCGCGGCTAAGCGACTTGTATAGCGCTAAGGCAAGTAGTGGAGACTTTGCATGAAGGGTAGTAGGGGTACATACTTTTTGCCAAGGTCGTGGCCACTGAGTTATAATTCACCCGCTTGCCGCACGCATTCGTCAGTCCGGCAGTCACTTGAGTGTCTGTTAGTTTATTAGTGTGTATTCAAATACTAAATGATTTTATTGCATTATCATGCCGTACTTCTATGTAATTGTACCAGGCGAGCTGGCCGTGGAGTTACGGTTGCGCAGCTCTGAGCTTGCACTCGGGAGATAGTGGTTTCGAATCCCACTGTCGGCCGCCCTGAAGATGGATTTCCGTGGTTTCCCATTTTCATACCAGGCAAATGCTGGGGCTGTACGTTAATTAAGGCCACGGCCGCTTCCTTCCCGCTGTGTCAGTGCGACGTAAAGTCAATTGCAAGAAAAAGATATATTTAATTGTAAATTGTAATTTCAACGCGAGAGAATAAAAACTTTACTTTCACCGGACTAAATTATTTCGTTTTTATTATGTTATTTTATATGTAAATGTAATTAACCTGCCCCGTGGATTATTCGTAATAACAGTTTTCTTTTGAGACTTTGATTCAATGCTGTATAATCAAATTTTCACCAGGTCTCACAAACATACGACGGGGCAGGTTAAATACATTTACTTAATAAATAACATAACACAAAGAAATAATTTAGCCCAGTGAAAGGAACGTTGGTATTATCTCCCGTTGAAATACAATTACAACTGAATATTTTTTTACAATTGGCTTTACGTCGCACCGACAAAGATAGGTTTTATGGCGACGATGAGACAGGAAAGGGCTACGCGTAGAAAGGAAGCGACCGTGGCCTCAAATAAGGTACAGCCCCAACACTTGCCTGGTGTGAAAATGGGAAAGCACGGAAAACCATCCTCAGGGCTGCCGACAGTGTGATTCGAAACCACATCTCCCGAGTGCAAGCTCACAGCTGCGCGCTCTTTACCCCACGCCCACTTCGCTCGGTACAGTTAAATAGAAGTACGGCATGATTGTGCAATTAAAATAATTTTGTATTTAAATACACACTAACAAACTAACCGACATTAAAGAGACTGCCAGACTGACGAATGCGCGCGACAAGCGGGTGAATTATAACTCAGCGTCCACGACCTTGGCAAAAAAAAAAAAAAAGTTCCCCTACTACCCTTCCTCACAGCACCTGCAAAGTTTCCACTACTTGCCGTAGTGCTATACAAATTGGTTCGCCGCGACGAACAGCATTTTGTGCGTATTTCCGTCAATATTATGTTAATGATAATTAAAGAAAACAAACCAAGGAATTAGCAGATAAGATAACAAGGTTTGTACAAACAGCTTTTTAAAAATAATTCCTAGTTCCAGCTGGCTAAAGTGGAATAGAAATGTAATGTTTACTCCACAAAGTTGGGGTGGCGGGGGGAAGATTGTCCCTCCTCACCCCACCACCTAATCGCCGCTACTGTTTGTAGACACGCCAAAGATGCAGAAAAGGAAATCTAATAACTTATTAATTTATACATGTGTAGACATTCCACTCAATAAAAGAGTTGCATGTATCAAACAAAAACTAATACTGTTCGGTGAAGTACGTGTGTAGAAGGCATACATCTGTTTGGAGCTTCTGTTGCATTCTGACCAGATTATCCGGATTAAAATAATGTCTGTGTATTCACCGCTGCTGAACACACTAGCTATTCCCGATATGCAGACAGCAAATATAGTGCAGCTGTACCATACACCAACCTAGAACTATGCAATTGAAAACGATGTTTACTAATGCAAGGGTTGCATTTGACCGGTAGCGCTGAGTAACGTGCTGCAAGCGACACTCCAGTCCTTACCTCTTCATATTCTGACGTAACCTGCCTGCTGGCAGTAGTTCCCCTGTGAAAATCAGTTGGTAGACATCCCATTCATCATTTGTGCATGCGGGACATTTATAAGTAGAAAGTACGGCATTCGAGAGCCACCTGGTATATAGATAATAACAAATTTAGAGATCCATATTCAATTGGTAAATAGATAACAACCATAAAATAATGCTCCCAGAGCAATGAGACACACTGGAAATGATGAAGTGTATACAGAGTGAACATTCAATCCCCATTTTACTAGGTAGTCCTGGTACATTCATGTACCACAAGGGATTATTGAATTCCTAAATTACAAACAGGGAACCACTAAACAGTTCCAGCAAATAAAACCAAATTGGGAATTCCTCTTAAAAATTCAGGCGCTAAACTCACACTATATCATGGGCTAAAGGGAAAAATTAACTCCAAACCCAAAAAAAGGAATAGTTTTAGAAAAAGGTCAAAAAATAGCAAAGCGTAGGGATCTGAAATTCACAGCAATAGCAAAAGAATGACAGAAGAAAATCCCTAATGAGGCATGAGTGCACAATTACATCAGGGGATAAGCCCAATGTATGCTGTGACTAGGGGGAAGGAAAACTAAAATCCTAAATTGTTATTGGTTAAATTGCAAAATACCTAGTCACAGCAAGAGGAAAAGCATGAGCATACTGATCGTAAAACACTCACATATCCCATAATATTCAAATCCTAACACTAACCTTAGGCCACAAGGTGAAAACAATCTTGACCCATTATCTGCTAAATGACACTAATATATTCTACATAATTTGATTTAAATTGCTGAAAATATTATCCAAACCATTACACAATACCTACACTTTAATTTAAAAAACTCCATCAACCAGGAGAGGAGTCCCATCAGACAAAGGAGTCTTTACGTGTTCACCCTTGCATTGCCAGAAAAGAACCATGCAATGTTTACGAGTACTGTTTCACACAAAAATAGGAACGAGAAGACTACCACTGAGTCACTGGATCACCTTCCCAAAGCAGCAGGCTGGCAGTTGATTGGCACAGTTAGTGCCATTTTAACAATGCATGAAAAAGGGATATCTTTCTGTTAGGTCATCAGCCCCGAGGCTGGTTGGATCCTCAAATAACAGCACCAAAGGCTATGCAGCTATAGGAAAACCACAAAAACCAATGGCTGTACCAAAATGAGGTGTAATAGGCAAGGTGAGGGGTGAGGTAGTTTGCCATTGCTTTCCTCACTGTACCAGACAGTACTATTGTAGCATGATTAACCCTATGAGCAACACCTTTCATAACACTCAGATGCACTGAATGTGCTCTGAATGTCATTACTCAGCGCAACCCATACCCTAGCAGTTTCCATATTGTCACAGCGATGGATGAGACTGGGACTTTGGTAAAAGCTACATTTTGCTCTGGACTGTGCCAAGAGATGGATGCAAAAGTATTGTATCCCTCAGGAACTGACAGCAAGCAGGGTTACCAATCCCAAAAATGAAATTTACCATGGCAGTATAGGGTTCCATAAATACTTGCTATATAGCATTTGGTATAGTGCAAGACAAGTAGGCTACTTGCAGATGAAAGAATAGGTCATGTCTCAGTCATGGATACATCAAGTTCCTGAGGTTACTGGGAAATAGCACGCAGGATAAAAGTAACAAGGACAGACTAAATACGGGGGAGGCCACTTTTTCACATTACAGACCTCCCCAGCTCTAGAAATATTGTAAGAAAAAGAATAGAAATATGTAATTTAATAGTTGTATGTGACCAGTTGTGCAGAAAGGTACCTAAAGTAGTATTTTTCGTTTTTGAGATTTTAGTGGTTTTAAAATTAGCACAAGATACTGAGCATTTAAAAAAAAAGTTAATGCTTCTATGTGCAATTCTTGAGAAGATATTAATTATTGACCTTCACCATTAAGAAAACTGTATTTTGAGAAAAACACAATTACAGCTTCCACTTATTTTCTTTCCAATTGTACCAAGGTTTCATGACATCGAGTGGCAAAGAATTGAATGCTGCATAACTTAGATTGTTAAGAAGACCCATAGGTAGCACAAGAAGTCAAAACACAGAAATGAATGTTTTTTTTTTTTTTTACACCAGAGACACTTTTGTTCAGCTCTGCTGGATAATTCCCACTGCCAACTTTTGGGTCCCTTTCTGTGCAACTGGTCACATAGAGTGTCAGAATAAAAGGTGTAATGAAAGGAACTTCAATAAGTTTAGAAATGTTAAAGATTTACTGAAAGTTTATTTCTATAAGTAAAGTAACTCAAAATTATTTTTTTTACAGTGTTTGGACACCGGCAGTTCTTATTCCGCATGTGAGGGACTGCCATGTTATGGAGAGAGTGTCAGTAATGCAGACTCCACAGCAGATGTTCTGCATCCTTTCTCTCATGGAATTCAAATCTGCCATACTTGTACAATGTTATTTTTGGCAGGCATAGTAACTGGGACCAACTGATGATGTTCACACACATATATCAGTTAAGAAATGGGAAAAAAGTGCACTCCAAATGGAAATTTTTCTTTCAGTGTTTGACCACCTCTTGAAGTGCATTGTGGAAGAACAGGATCATATGCCCATTATTCATAGAGCGAACCGTTAATCAAAGAATGTCGTGTTGCTTTTATATGCTGTGCCACAACTCTCTCATTATGTGATCTTCCAACAAGCTGATGCACTCTGCCACTGTGTGAAAACTGTGAGAGATTTCTTGGACCATGAGTTTCCTGGGTGCTGGATTTGGAGAAGTAGTCACCCAATTTCTTGACCTCATAGATGTACAGACATTATACTGCATGACTTTTAGTTATGGGGTTTGTCAAGAATTAACTGTACCAAACATCAGTACATGATTTACCTCATCTGTGTTGTTGAAGCTATCAACAATGTTACCCCAGCAATGCTGCGCAACACATGAGGAGGGATTGAATACAGGTTCACTGTCCATCACATCATTCATGGTATGCATATTGATGTGTTTTAGGGTTGTAAAAATGTTTTTAGTTGCTCTAATTACAGATACAAACTGTCAATTAATATCTTCAACACTTTTCAAGTTATTCAATTTCATTTTGTTATACCTTTAAGCTGGACACTCTACATATTAGCCAGATATTGTAATAGGAGGTGAATCATACATTTCTTTCAGAACTGGAGTGTTTATTGTAGAGAAGGATAGCTCCAGTAGGAGAGGGGTTTTCATACTGGTGGAAAAATAATGTGTAAGCTACAAGAACGTTAAGAATGAGAAACATGAAATTCTAGGCATAAAGATAATAGGCAAGTTGATGGTTTTGGGGTGAACAGATCTGGAAGGGGTGACACTGATGCAGAAGTTTGCCATGAAATAACAAGCTAAGTGGGGAACCACACAGAAAGGAACATTATTTTAGCAGGTGGTCCCAATTAACAAAATGTTCACTGGGAATGTAATATGAATGACAGAAAGTATAACTAGCAAACGGTAAATAAGTTAATCTGGGAAGGACAGCTGAATCAGAGAGTGATGGTACCAACTAGAGGGAAGAATATTCTACATGTGGTAGTAATAAAACCAGATGAGCTCTATAGAGAAACTGAAGCAATAGATGATATAGGTGATCACAAAGCTATTCATGTTGTAGTGAAAAATAAATGTGATTTTTAAAAAGTTTGAAATGTAGGACTATTACACAGTACCATATGGTTGATAAGAGAGGAATGAGGGAGTTTTTAAAAAGAAATCATGATTGGTGGAAAATGGTGAATAAAAATGAAATCAGATGGTTAAAAGCTATTGTTAAGGACTGTGAAAACTGGTGATAAGGAATGATAGACCCACTATACCAGATGAATCAGGTACCCCTACCAATATTTTGTTCTTCAGCCCAACAAACATGGAAGATCGTTGTGAAGTCAATATTTCTCTGCTAGCATGCTGTATAATAATAAAGCATTCTAAGCACATCCAGCAACGATTCTCAACACGATTTTCATTTACACCATGTGACTGTAGACTGGTTAAAATACATGACATCTTTCAATCATTTATCGTATGTCACACTACCATGTTAAGATAACATGCCAAGTAACCAGGTATAGCAAAACATGAAATTAATTCTTAAAACTACAATACAGTGTTGGGGAGAACAGAAAATTACAGGAATAAAATACTCTAAGGCACTCTTAACACATGTCTTACTCATAACTGTGTTGTAGCACGTGTTGTCAAATGCTGGACTACCAATTAATAGAACGTAGTTCTAATCCAACATCATACAAAAGTCTTTTCATCAATATGAAGTTTCAGTACCAGTACTTAATGACAGGCCAGTGTGTGTCACATGCACTATTGCTTTCATGTGCTGCACAAACTGCACTGCTATACAGTTGGAATAGAGTCGTTTCAGTCATTCGCCATGTATTTCACAGATGGATACATTGACATGCTTCTTATCAACAGGGAGCCAAACACCATGGTCCATGGCCTACTGAGCAACCGCTGCTCAGCCCGAAGGCCTGCAGATTTCAACGTGTCGTGTAGTCGAAAGGACAAATCCTCTCAGCCGTTACTCTTGGCTTTCTAGACTGGGGCTGGTATCTCACCATCAGATAGCTAATCAACTGTAACCACATACGCTGAGTATACCTTGAACTAGTCCTAAGATCCGTCTGTGAGCTTGCATCTGGGAGATAGTTCACACCCCACTGTTGGCAGCCTGAAGATGGTTTTCTGTGGTTTCCCGTTTTCACACCAGGAAAATGCAAGGACTGTACCTTAATTAAGGCCACAGCCGCTCCCTTCCCACTCCTAGGCCTTTTCTATCCCATCGTCACCATAAGACCTATCTGTGTCAGTGTGACATAAAATAGTTTTTAAAAAGCCTTCCCTTAACTTGACTTCCCTTGACTTGAGTTAGCGTACCAAAGCACTCTTCTACTTCAGCAGTAGCCTGTTGGAAATGTTTCTGAATGTGTTCTTTTTTTAGTGAACAACTGATAATTCACTTTTCTTGAGTTTATTCAGGGAGAATTTTAGTTCTTTGATGTATTTTGTGGTGGTATAGTACAGTATGTCCATGAAGTCCATATACCCTAATATTCTAGTACTTATTTCTATTATCAAAGTACCATTGAAACAAACTACATAGTACAGGAATATATTGGAAACATATTATGGTTAATGTTAATTCCTGGGAGAAAAGGTGGCTGGGCGTAGAGCTAACCACTCTACCCCATGAAGTGCCGAGCCTTTACCTTCCACCCCTCCAAGGGCCTTCATGGCCTGTACGGAGATGACTTTGCTTTTTTTTATTATTTTTTATTATGGTTGCATGTGGTTGACCATGTGCATGTGCAGAAACCCTTAGCTTCACCCAACGTCACTGTTTGAGATGAAATGACAGACACAAGTTTGTTTTCTGTTGAAGAGAGTTTGGTTGCAAGTATGTGGATACATGAATATCCTCACACAGAACAGACAATTAGCAACACGCAAGAATTCTGTGTCCAATATCCAGTATGATGGAGCACATACAGATCATTTCAACAAGAATCAAGAATGTTTCTTTGCCATTGACCTATACAATGAAATAGGCTTTGTCAACTGATAATAATTTAGTACTTAACATTAACAAGGCTAAATGTACAAACACCTTTTATTGAAACTTAATCCTAACATTAGGCATTTCTAAGAATTCAAAGGTATTATAAAATGGATTTTTTATTAACAAATCATACAATTTCCTTATAAAAATTGCTTAAAGTTTTGCAAATGTGCAGAATGTGGTAATTTATTAAATAATCTTAAACAACTGATTTTATGTGAGTGAGCAGTTTTTGACAGCCTATGAATTGGGATGTCAATGTCTGCATTGCCCCAAGTATCATGAAGGTGAATGTTTTCCCTAGTACTGAATTCATTAATGTTGATTGGAACATATGTCAAAGAGACATAAATGTACAAATTTATAATTGTCAGTATTTTAAGCTTAATGAAGAGAGGTTGACAATGGTCAACTGCACCAGCCCTACGCATCATGTGGGTAACCCTTTTCTGTATTAGAAGAATATTATATACTGTAGGTAAGAAGAATGCCCATATAATAACAACCCACAACTATTGCAAGCCGTCCACTTCATGACCGTATCGATGAGTACAATCAACAAATTAATTTAAAAACCACCAAACTGATAATTTATTTTTGCCTTGGGCAAAATTAAAAATACATTAGCACACACAGAACATGTTTCGACCCCTTAGTGGTCATCTTCAGCTGTATAAAGATAGCTTAGATGAAAACATTTGGACAGTAAGCACATTAAACCTTAAAACTACGGTATGTCCCATGGGATCCTAAAAAATATTGCTCTAGGTGCTCTAAAAGAAGAGAAGGGGGGTGGAGGTTGGGGGGTAAGGTAATATGTGTGGATGATACTTAAATTACAATCTGCATCTACAATTGTGTTTAAAAAACTTATTAACTAATATACATATTTAAAATATTTAAAAGCGTCTGTGGTGATACACTTTTCGTAATAACACTAGGTGGCATGAATAAAAAAGTCAATGTTTGTAACAGTCTTCAGGCATTAGTGAGAAGGATACTTAAATTAATATTCGCGTCTACATGTTGTTAAAAAGAATAGTAAAAATAGTAAATACGTTTTTTAACAACATGTAGATGCGAATTTTAATTTAAGTATCCTTCTCACTAATGCCTGAAGACTGTTACAAACATTGACTTTTTTATTCATGCCACCTAGCGTTATTGAAATAATAACATTAAGTTATTTATTAGACCACCTAATCAATACAAAATCGATATATTACATATTACCTTACCCCCAACCTCCCCCAACCCTGTTCCCTTCTTTTAGAGCACCTAGGGCAATAGCTTTTAGGATCCTACGGGTCATAGTTTTAAGGTTTAATGTGCTTACTGTCCAAATGTTTTCATCTAAGCTACCTTTATACAGCTCAAGATGACCACTAAGTGTCAAAACATGTTCTCTGTGTGCTAATGTATTTTTAATTTTGCCCAAGGCAAAAATAAAGTATCGATTAGGTGGTTTTTAAATTAATTTGATGAACCCACAACTAATCATAAGTTGATTCTTAAATTAAATTAAATATATTGAAGGTTGTATAGGGGTGTATGGACTTCCTGATCGACTTGAACTGGCCCAGCCCACAAGCAAGCAGCTTCACAGCTGGGTTATTTGACCGTTGCCTGCTTGTCTGATCCAGGAAGGAGGAGCTTGTAGTGAAATGTGGCAGTCTTCCTCTGGTGTCTCTCTGCAAGCAACTAGTGATGAACAGAAACCTCGGGACAATTGGGGGCAGAGAGTTTGCTGTGCGTAACCAGCTTCCAGTCTGTTCTGGAACCACTGGCCTCCCTATTTAAGGCGGGCCAAATGAATATGCAAGGGAGTGCATTCACTTCAGTTTGCGAGTGAGTGCTGCTGTGGACAGTGACAGGTAAAAGTTTCAGTTGAGATTGAGCCTGAGAGTTAAGGAGGCAGCCTGTGTGTCAGTCTATGTAAGTGTTCTGTCCGTTGAAATGATTGCTCAGTCTGTCTGTCTGTCTATCATCGATGACTGGAATCTCTCATGTCTGGTTTCTGTGCCAAATTGTCCTGTTTTGGAGCAGGGTGAGAGAGTTCAAGTGGGTATTAGCATGAGAGCCAGGCTGAGTGGCTCAGACAGTTGAGGCACTGGCCTTCTGACCCTAACTTGTCAGCTTCAATCCTGGCTCAGTCAGGTTTATATTTTAAGGTGCTCAAATACTTCACCTTGTGTTGGTAGATTTACTGGCATATAAAAGTACTTCTGCGGGACTAAATTCTGGCACCCCGGCATCTCCAAAAGCTATAAACATAGTTAGTGGGATGTAAAACAAATAACATTTATTGCTATTAATTATCAGCATGAGACAGTGAACGAAGTCTGCTGAGAGATATGGACAGTGAACGTAATACGAGACTGTGATACTGTCGTGCACAGGTTATGAACAGTGTGACTGTGATAGTGACAGCCAGATTAACTGTAGAACTGATTTAGACTGACAATGTTAGTTTTGGAAGAATGATCATGATTTGTGTTAGTCTATAAGTGAGTTTGTGAACAATTAGTGTAACTGTGGGAACCAGAGAGAGCATGCAAAATACATAATATTGTATACTGTGCAGTTTAAGTAGTGGTCATGGTGTTCCTGTGTAGTTGTGTAGGAGTTAGTAGCCAGTTAATAAATCCTGCAGTTTAAATAGTGGTCATGGTGTTCCTGTGTAGTTGTGTAGGAGTTAGTAGCCAGTTAATAAATCCTAGAGTACAACACCACCAATTGTTGTGTTATTTTAATTACCCAGCAAACATGTTACAACTGATGTCAGAAGTTGAATAAACTGGTACATTAAAATTGGTGTCAAAATTGAGAAACTGGTAGTATATTTCATAGCTGGTACAAATCTATAGTGAATAGAAATGGATGCCAGAAACTTCCAGGCTCTTTTCAATAACCTCATAGACAAAATTAAATATAGCTATGACCAACTCTTTAGTGAGCTTTTTTTTTTACAATTCACTTTACATGACCCAAAACATGCAGCCACTCGCTGAAATCTGAGCAACCAAGTGAACCAAATGATGAACAGTTTAAGCTAGAAGAAGGACAGTTAATGTTACGACACAAAATGCGCTCTCTTGAAAGAAAATGTAGGGCTACATCATGCAGGACGATAATGAACCAGTCAGGAAGCAGTCCGAAGAAAAGCCCAAGGTTGTGGAGTCCGTAGTTCAAGGCCCAACAGAAGAAGTGTGAGTGCTCTGCATGTGGAAGGACAACGACTGGGATAAATTGATATGTTACGATTGGTGTCAGAATCGAGAAACATTTTAAAGTTAAGATGGAGGTACTACACAGCTCCTAGCCAGGTGTCACCTACGATGAGGTTGTGGAAGTACTCGGCAGACGCTAAGGAGACCACCTACCATGTCCAACTACAGCAGAAGACTCAGTGTCCACCAGTGCTTTGCATGTAACTGACTCACATGTCCCAAGCTTGGTCCTGCCTAATGTCCTTCAATCCTGTGATGCTGAACTTAGTGTTCATACCAGTATGCAGCTTCATGTCAGGACGAGTGTCCTGGTCAGGTAGCACCCTCGTCCAGGGGTCGATGGTTTGGGCTCTGTTAACGTTCTGTCTCCTGGGAGGGGAGGATACCACCATGTTGCCCACCAGCCTCAGCAGATCCCCCATTAGAAGATGATTGCCACCCAATTGAATCGTCTGTTGTCATATTATGGAGCAACTGGAGATGAGTTGACTTAAGGAGGGGGCAATGTGATGGTATCTACCCTGTTCGATTCCCATCGAGTGTAGTGAGCTGACATGGCCCAGCCCACAATCTAGTGCCTTCACAGTAGGGCTGTTGGCATTTGTCCCAGTCTTAACCCCTCAACAATGGGGAACATTTGAGTGCCACTTTACCCAGCGGAGCTGATTCAGATGTGAGCACTAAGAAAATGCAGTGATCTATTAAAAGATTCAATGTTACAACAGTTCAGCTCAGATTATTTTCAAATGTTTACAGAAGAAACTCAAAAGAATGTAATTTATATTCATTAACTATACATTTACCTTATAATGTAGTAATTGAGAAGAGGCCTTCCACATTTTGTGCAGAATGAATGTGACGTTCTTATATGTGAGTGGATTGTTTCACAATGCAATGAAAACTAGGGTAATCATTGCCTCAGGAACTTTGAGCAGAAGAACTGGGAGCAATAGTTCAAAAATTCATTTAGCACAAATCCCAGGTTAATGGAACAATTAGTTCATGAGAAACAGGGCATATAATTTGGCGTGTTTTGTTGTCCATTACTTCGCTGCGCACATCATGCCCACCCATTCCTTATGTTATCCGTTCACTCAAACTTTGCTAAGTTCAGTTTCATGTAGTGCTGTTATCGTATGATTTATTAAAACCTCAATCAATCATTACTGATCTACATTTAGGGCAGTCGCCCAGGTGGCAGATTCCCTATCTGTTGTTTTCCTAGCCTTTTCTTAAATGATTGCAAAGAAATTGGAAATTTATTGAACATCTCCTTTGGTAACTTATTCCAATCCCTAACTCCCCTTCCTATAAATGAATATTTGCCCCAATTTGTCCTCTTGAATTCCAACTTTTTCTTCATATTGTGACCTTTCCTACTTTTAAAGACACCATCCAAACTTATTCGTCTACTGATTTCCTCCCATGCCATTTCTCCACTGACAGCTCGGAACATACCACTTAGTCGAGCAGCTTGTCTCCTTTCTCCCAAGTCTTCCCAGCCCAAACTTTGCAACATTTTTGTAACGCTACTCTTTTGTCGGAAATCACCCAGAACAACCTAATTACGTCTCTTTCATTCAAACCAGACCATGCCATGCTTCTGTGCCACGCAATATTGTATTTCAAAGTGACAGTGAGTCAATTAATTATGAGTCATAAGAGGTTTCAAGGCATCGAAACAATTATAGGAATTCTCACCAGATGATGTCAACATTCATATCAGTGAAGAGATGGTGATTTATACTATCAGTCTACATAAGGAAACATCCTCCCATGATACATCCTCTAGAATGCAACAGTAATAATTTAAGCCTTTATGCTCTCAAGCGGAAAGAGGTCAGACTATTTCAAACACTTAAGAAAGGGAAAAAATCCATTGATTTGGGCTGATTCATACATACAAAGGAGGCAGAGATCTTCACTTTCAAAGATAAACCATTTCCATCTCAACAACTTGAAACTTTACAAACTATGAAAAAATGAATTTAAGCCTACAGTAGTCTATGCCACGCATGAAGTTCGGCAGCATGCAAAAGGAAAAGAGGTCTGTATGATGTATAGAGGTCGGTGTCAACGGGTTAACTATCAGAGTATTCTAGATCCTGAGATCTTTACTTTCTCTGCCTCCATCGCCAAACCATTAGCATCATCAAAAATTACCTGGAGACTTACCACCGAAGATCCTGGTCTCAAATCTGTACTTTACTCAATTCCCAGCATACATCCTATTCCATATTCTGGTGCAAGCTTTCCTCCCTCCTTGGCCAAAATCATACCCCTTCCTACCAAATCCTCCATAATGGCACGGCTCCAATGAACATCACGGAAAAATTAGAGATATTCTCCTCTCACTTTCACCAACGCTTCAGCCCTTCAATCCACCACCTCTGTTCCCAAACCATTACTATCTTCTACCAAAACATACTGTCCTCCTCTTTTCTACTAACCTTCTCTGAACAGAACCTCACACCTCATGTGCTCAATACCTCAATCACAGTTACTGATGTTTTGAAATTATCTTACCCCGAACCAGTGACACTGCTCCTGGTCCTGACCAAATCCCCTACTTCCGTATCAGAACAGCCCCAGATGAACTTTAAAAATACTTAGCCTCCCTATAAGCCTTTATCCTCACCTCTGGCTTCTAGCCCACTACTTTGAAACATTTCACAATATTCCTTTTCCTAAATCTGGAAAAAACCTAATTGACCCCCAACTGCTATAGTCTCATCTACCTGATTACTATCCTAGCCAAAATCCTAGACAAGATCCTTACCTGCCACATCCATCCTTACCTGCCATATCCATCCTTACCTCCAAGTCAACCACTCAGTACCTCCCTCCCAATGCAGATTCTGTCCTGGTCTCTCCAATTCACATCAGCTCCTCCACCTTCTTCAATACATAGCCATCAACTTCAACCCAGCCCATACTAACCCTCTCATCACTTTCGACTTCAACAAAGCATTTGATTCCATCTCTTATCTGGCCTTAATTGATAAACATCATATTATCACTCTCCCTACCTTCTATATCAGCTTCTTTGCTTCCTATATCTCCAATAGAACAACATAAATATCTGCCAGGGCACCCTCTCCCAACCCTTTCCTATGTCACTTGAAGTGCCCCAAGGGTCACTTTTCTCTCCACTGTTATTCACCCTTTTTGTGGTGGACATTCCCCAACCTCCTCCACCACTTCAGCTTCTCCAGTTTGCAGATGACACTACTGTTCTTGCCCTGCTTCCATCAGTCCAAGCCATTAACAGTATCCTTCAGCCTTACCTCAATTCCCTTACCACCTGGTGTGACCGATGGTCCCTATCTCTTAACCCCACCAAAACACAACCAATCCCGCTCCGATCATGTAGAGGCCACCTTTCTGCTACCTGCAATCCTGACCACCTCTGTCTCAAAGTCTACAAGACCCCTATTTGTCCACAACCTGCTCTAAAAATACCTAGGAGTTATCATTGACCAGCATCTGACTTTCTGCCCACACTTTCTCAATACCAAAACCAAAGTCTCCCAAAGATCCAAACTGCTTCACCTGCTAGCCGGCACCAGCTGCAGTCTCAACTCCAAATTACTACTCCTAACCTACAAAAATGTTATCCAACCCGCTGTCACTTATGGCCACCCCACCTGGGCAGCTGTAGCTCATTCCCAACCACACCATTACTGTCCTCTTTTGCCCATGGAATGCTGCCTTGTCTGAATAGCCCTCCATCTCCCTCCCCTCTATCACACCAAGGACCTTATAAATTTTCCACCTAACTGATTTCTGGTTGCCAGCATTTTGCCCCAGTGTGCTAAGTTGGGCTCATCAGCTTGTAAACAGCTCACCTACCAAGACGCATGGTTAGTGCATACTGTGGAGGCTTCTTTTTTATTTTCAAGTTTTCATTCCCCACCCCGAATGGGTAGGGAGGGCCACCTAGAGGGTGTCACCCTCTCCCTGGTCAGGGGATTGGATGGGGTTGTTAGGGATTGGAGGAAGAGGGAGATGGGGAAGTAAAAGATTATTGGTTTTGAGGACGTGTTGAAGGACTGGATAGTCTTGAGGTTAGGGTGTGATTACTCTTTATTAGATAGAGCAGGCATAGGAGGGACGGGCTTTTGTGGTTATTGATTTATTTTCATTTATTTATTTTTTGTTTCATTTTGTACATATTTTTTCCACGTATAATATAGGATATCTGTTCTTTTTAATTAAAAAATTATTATT
Source organism: Anabrus simplex (assembly GCF_040414725.1). Taxonomy (NCBI): domain Eukaryota; kingdom Metazoa; phylum Arthropoda; class Insecta; order Orthoptera; family Tettigoniidae; genus Anabrus; species Anabrus simplex. Next base: position 343,270,849 of record NC_090266.1, on the reverse strand, counting down.
ATTATTTTTTTATATACAAACATCATGGATAGCTGAAACACAAACTTCATGAGTAACATAAGTTGATTAATACAGTAGATATAAGAAGATATACATTTTACAAAGTTTCTTATCAGAGCCTGTGAGTGTAAACAGATTATTAGGACATCCAGACAATTACCTTGATTTTTAACATATAATAATACAGAATATAAGTGAATTATAAATGATCTAACATGCGCACCCCAGGTTAAATACATAAACTTTACATTAGAAAACTGGATTTAGCTGAAGCATTTACATATGACCTATATTGGATATACATAAATTAAGGGACTATCTATTAATTATCACTACACAAAGTATAAATTGATACAGAAAAGATAAGTGAACATATGTACAAATTGGCTACAGTGTGGTAGAAAAGAAGGGGTGAGGTGGTAACAATGAATGTGAGAAATTGCCCCTACACAGTCTCCACATGTTCTCTAGGCAGAGGGGCCGGGTGAAGGGATTTGAGGATATGGAAAGGAATGCGGATAAAAGGAGGGGTCTTGAGAGGGGATTGCAGAAGATAGGAGAGGATGGGGTTGTTAGGGTCAAGGGAACGTTGGAAATAGTGGGTAGTGAGAATGGAGATGAAAATATCTAGTTTGGGAATTGGGAAGATGTTGTACAGATCAGAGGTGTGAAGGAGTGGAGGAAGGCAGAGGGCGATACAGACTAGGCAGTGATCTATGGATAGGAAGGGTTTAAGGAGGGTAGAATGGGAGTCGGCTATGGCCAGCCAGGCAGTGAAACAATAGACGATGGAAGAGCGGATGAAGATGTTGTAGGTGAGTAGGAGAAGTTTGGAGTTGAGACCCCAGTTGGTTATGGCAAGCCAATGAACCAACTGGGCTCTACGGGAGGATTTGGTTTTTAGGGTATGGAAATGTGGGTGAAAAGTGAGGAATTCATCTATGGTTACACCAAGGTACTTGAGGGATGGTTGAGTGGTAAGTGGGATGTCGCGGATAGTGAGTCAGAGGAGGTTAGGGTCACGGGTCACTGAGAAGTGCCGGCGGCTATGACAGATTAGGATTCATTGAGTTTTGGAGGGATTCATAAGGAGATGCCACTTGTAACACCAGGATATGCAGGCATCATGGTAAGGTTGTAGGAGGTTGTTCATGCTAGTGACGGACAGAAGGGGTGCTAGGATTGCAGTATCGTCTTGAACTGAAGTAAAGGAATTGGGGTGGGTGGTTGAGGAATATCTGCTGCGAACAAGATGAAGAGTATGAGGGATAATGGGGAGCCTTGAGGAACGCCATGGAACATGGGAAATGAAGAGGAGCATTCACAATTAATGGATATCCTGGCAGATCGGTGGGAGAGGTAACAAGGGATGAGTTGAATGTAGGTAGCGAGTAGGGGGAAAAAAGTGAAGTTTAAAGATGTGGGCTGCGTACAAAACAGAGTTGAATGCCTTGTTAAAATCAAAAGTAATGAGAAGACAGGGTTTTCCATGGTTGCAGTGGTTGGAGGCCATGGAGGCCACTGCTCAGCTTACTTGGAGCCACCGGCAGTGACAGTGCACTATGAGAGACTTTGTCTCATTTTTCAGAAACTGATGCCTGCCTCGCCATCAGATAATATAGATGTTGATTCCCATAAGGAACCTGAAATATTTGTTCTGAATGAGTAAATTTATAATACCAGTATAGTTGGTATATTATAATCTACACATCTTTAATTTTCAAGGCAATAAAGATTATATATTGATATTTGGGTTTTCCACTGATATAAGTTTGTTTTATGCGCCAGGAAATATACCAACCAAGCAATAAATTTTATTTCTTTGTTCTTTCTACTGTAAATATCCTTTTGGTTCTTTTTGTGGGTCAAACAATATACCGACTAAGAAATCAAATACATGCACTTTGTACACTTATCTCCATGATAGTAACAAAAATAAATGTACTATATAAATTGTATCATATAGCATCCATAGGAGGAGAAAAAAACAAAGCATATGTAAATAAAGTATGTTCAAGACAAACAAATGTTACATATGAATAATTTGGGTTGTAAGTACTTTTTATAGGATGAACGGAATACCAACTAAGAAATCAACTTCTTTTGTACATTGTAAACTTATTTTTGTTCAAGGAGAATTCGAAACAAATTGATGAAATAAACCCATTAGGCAAAAAAGTAAAGCCAAACCATCCCCTCTCCTTCTTTCTTCACATCCTTTACCCTTTCCTCAATCATTCACCTCTACTTCAACCAGCTCACATCTCTTGGTCAGGGAAAATGTGTAACCCTCTAGGAGGCCTGCCCAACCCCTTCAGGGTGAGGAATGAAAACACTGGGGGAAGAAAAAGGAAACATGGCATCCTTCATCATACTGAACACTTCTTCTGGCAACTGCCAGAACTGTATTTATTTTCAGTCCAACAAACATTTTTATGCCATAATTTGTCACGGTGGTTCATAGCGACTTAAAAACATGGTCAGCCATGTGGATCGAGTAGTGTTTAGCGAGGTTTCACCTCCAGACTTTACATCATGTCTCCTGGCCTCATTTCGAGGTCAAAACTTCATTTCCTCTTGGAGTCTGGCTGTACCCCCTCACTTCAAGGTATTTCACCTCACATTGAGGGAAGGATTTCTACTTACATTTTCCCCTCATCTTCTCCCGCTCTGAAGGGACCACCATGTACCTGTACTCCCATGACACCCCAGTCACTACAACCATCACTAACACCATGTCAAGCCTGGGTCAATCTGCAGCCGATATTGTGGCCATAGCTTATCATATGGAATGAATATCATCTTACTCCCACAATCCAAGCTACCCCAGATATCTTCCTGTGCCAACTGTCACTCAGTACACTCCAGGTATACAGTATAAGCTCCCAGCATCTCGCACCCCTGCTGAAGCTGGACCAGCCACTCGCCGTATTGCTACAGATCTACTACTGCCACAAAACTCAACTCATGAAGAACAACTCAGCATTGAATCCATACCCACTACAACTAACGCTCCTTCCAATTCAATACCCACCCCTCACCTCCAGTGCAGCACTTCCATTCACTCCATACAATCTTGCCCACAAGGCTCTCATGCTTTTCTTCTAGTTAATCCCACTCCTGAATTCTGCTGAGGCCAAAAGATTCTTGCCACCCTGCTCAACTTGAACATGAAGAAAGAAGAGGCTGCAGATATTCAACCAACAGTGAATGGTAATATAACCAAAGTGAATGGTGAAGAAGTGGCTTACAAACTGTCAAATATAATTGGCACAGTGCAACTGGGTTCTTCTGCACCCTTCCAACCTCTCAAACAGCCCATGTTCAAGACTCCAATTCCACTGTCTCGTCATCCTCTACTCAGCTATGTGGTCAGAACGGTTGACCATGCCATTACGGAAGACGTCAATGTACAAGAAGTAAACGCCGATGGAATCGCTATCGGAAGGGTATTCCAAATTAGGAACTCATCTGGAAAAAACGTCATGATCTGGCTACTACTCCCGATCACCAAAAACATTGATCGCCTGCCCTCAGAAGGGCACTATTGTGTGTAGCCATCTCATGCTCCATTGCCTCAACCCCTACAATGTGAGCGCTGCTTGCAATACAACAGCCATAACACCAATCACTGCCACACAGAGCACCCAAATTGTGAGCACTGCAGCCAAGCACACTCCACACCCAGCTGCTCAAATATTCAGTAGCGGCGATTACGGGGGGCAAGGGAGGGCAGTCACATTGTAGAGAAAGCATTACATTTTTATTCCATTTTAGCCAGCTGAAACTAGGAATTATAGGAATTCTTAAAAAGCAATTTGTGCAAATTTGTAACTATTAACAAAATTATAATCGAAAATACGCCCAAAATGTTCGTCATGGCTAACCGATTTGCATAACGCCACAGCAAGTAGTGGAGACTTCGAAAATGCTATGAGGAAGGGTAATAGGGGTATATTTGTTTCCAAGCTCGTGGACACTGAGGTATGATTCACCTTCTTGCCGCATGCATTCGTCAGTCTGGCAGTCTCTTTAATATTGTATGTTAGTTTCTTAGAGTTTAGTCAGATACTAAATGGTTTTTTAATGTTATAATTACGCCATACTTCTGTTTAATTGTAATACATGTGTAATATTGTTTCTTTGGTGAAAGTCTTATTGTATAGTACTGATCAAAATCTCAAAAAAGTATTATTTGCACACTTAAGTTAGTAAACTGTCAACCTTTACATCTCTGTCAAAATTCGGTCAAGGAGCCTCAAAAACTTACCATTTGGTAGCTTTTTTTTGTTCAATTTTAATGTGTATAACCCCTCCCTCAACCCGGCTTTCTGTTGTCTGTATATTTTTTTACCCCCTCCCCCCACTTCTAATTCCCAATCTCCGCTACTGCAAATATTCAGGCAGCACCTCTATGCCACACTTGCAGCCAGGCTAATGCTGCCTACTCAAGAAAATGCAAAGCTCGTCCTGCACCACCAATAGAATGACCGGACCTAGTCGCTCGACTGAGGATAATCGATACCCCCCATTACAGACACTCTTTACCCACCACCCAGCAGGTTCACCACACTTCCACCCATGAACATTTTCCCCAATCACCGTCTATTTGTTTTAAGTCACCTCCAAGATGCAGCAAACCAGACACTAAATTTACACTTCCAGACAATACACTCCGGTCTGCGCAAACACTTTCTATTCCATCATTTAGAAACCCTGGATTAATACACAGTCTATAAGTATAAACACCCTTTCTATTATTTTCTATTCTTCTTTCATATTACCCCCTACCCATTTTCCCATTGTTTTTGAAAATAAAGGAAGAAGATTTATCCCACCATTCATTTCCTCCTCTAATCACTTATACACTCAAACATACCTTAACACTTTTTTCTTGAAGTCATACACTTATCTCCACATGAATTCTCAACCATTTATTCATGAATTCACCCAGCTATTCATTCATATATACATACCATAACTCATCAAGCAAAAAAAATAAAAACAATTAAACTTCCAGTTATTGACCCAGTCAAGCCTAGCCAAGAGGCCAACAACTCTTCTAACAAATTCATTATTCGCACCACTCTCAACCACCTCCTTCAATCCTTCACATTTCCATCTAACAGCTGAATCACTTAGCCAGAGAGAGGGTATAACCTTCTGAGTGGCCCACCTCTCCTTCAGGGGAGGAATGAAAACTACTTATGATGATGATAGAAACATGGTCATCGTCAATGAGAGAGCCATGAGTGTCACGGTTATCTCATTCGTGACCAACGCTTGTCCAGAGTCAGTTCCTACACCGAATGTTGTCATGTCAGTTGATAGCTCCCTAAAAATGTGGACCACCAGCTGAACTGAGAAACTCTGAAAGTTTTCACTCAGGATGCAGCACCACCATAGGAGTCTTTCCCCAACTTCTTTTGCACCTCATCGGACTCTGTTGGAGGACTATCATGTAACTGTGTTCTCCTACCTCATCGCCAGGGGCTTCCACCCACAAATATCCAGTCAGCAGGGTTTTATCCCCAAAACACCACCAGCCACGTGAACCCCAGCTTGTGGTCACTCTTCTATTTTGGTAGGGGTTTAATACCCTGAAGACTACATTCTACTTGCTAAATCTTCTCCTGCCATACCTTATGTAGTGACAAACCCCAACACCACTATGACCACCACAATCACCACTGCTGCATCATCATTTCCAACCACCAGACCTTCTTACTTCACTGGAGTGATGTGCTTGAAGTTGGAGCCCACACCTTCATCTTCAACACTGACCCACCACATACCCATTCTGCCAGCACCTCAGCAGGACTACAGCAGGAGAGTGGCACCAAAGAGCCCATCATCGCAAAATCTCAAGGAAACTGCCCAGAAGAAGAAATTTGAGACCGCCTTAACTCACCACAGCACCATGATCCGGATATCACGGAAATCACACCAAACCCACCCCTACCAAACACTGCCTCTGCCACTGAATTTCCACCTCTCTCACAAGCCACCAGACCAGTTACCTCCATTAAAACCATCCAACTCCGCCCTCAAGGCGCTCACAGTTTTCTGTTCATCAGTCCCCCACCAGAGATTCACTCCTCTGAACATATATTCAGAACTCTTCATTGCTTTCATATCAAACAAGAAGACATCACTGATATTCGCCTTACATCTAATTGCTTCATCATAAAGTTTAAAGGTGAGCAAGCTGCGCACATGTTGGTTCACACCATCGCAGCCACCCAATTGGCATGAAAACATCACCACCGCCCCCTAGGTACAGCCTGTTCAGCTGTGTGATCAGGGAGATCAACCCAGACATGCCTGAAGATGTCCTACTGCAAGAGCTCAATGCTAAAAACATCCCAGTATAAAGGTCTTCACATTTGCAATACTTCCGTGCAGACCTTCATGGTCAGAATACGCTTGCCCACCATCACCGATGCTGAAAGCCTGCTATTGACTGGAGTATCACTGTTTGAACAGCACTATACAATAAAACCTTCTAAGGTCCCACTACCACAGCCCATATGCTGCAAGCGGTGTCTGTACTACAATGAGCACAGTACTGCTCAATGTAGGACTCAACAGCCCATCTGTGGGGATTGCTCACAATCCCACTCTACCAACAAGTGCCCAAATATCCAGTCCCCACCCCACTGCAAAACCTGCAGTCAGACCCAACCTACATATTCCCATTTCTGTAAAGCCTGCCCTCCCCCTCCTGAAAATTGCCCCAATCCAGTAAAGCCCTTAAAAACCATTGAACCTCCAACCACTCTTGCCAACACCACTTTCTCCCACCATCCATAAAGGACATCGTCACGTTCTTCACCTTATTCCTCCTCAACATTTTCCCTTATCACCATCATCTGGTTCTCACCCATCTCCGGGCAGGGCAGCTGCAAACCAAGCCTTAAATCTCCACTTCCAGACAACTCACTCCAGCCTCTACACACATTTCAAATTCCACCTCCTAGAAACCCTTGTTTAATTATGGATAGTCCATCAGTCCTTAACCAAAAGGCATCTTCACTTCTTCACTCTCCTCCAGCAATACCACTCCTTTCTCTTAAATGAGACCATGCTCTCTCCTCACCAATTCCATATACCCAGTTATACCCTCCACCGAGCTGATCATCCACTGAACATCGGTCATTAGGACGCAGCCACTGCCGTACGCCCATCCCTCCCCACCAAAATCCATACCTTCCACCTCCACACGCCTGTCCTGAATCCATTATTGCCACCATATACTTTCATTCAAAATTCTGCACCTTGCCACCATCTACTCCCGTAACATAACTCCCCTACCCATAGAATTCATCACCTACCTTCTTACCACTTTCCGTCATTTCATAACCAACCTCCACTCACCTAATGAGATCCAACACCTCCACACCCTCCTCAACCATATTAACTCCTCCCTAAACTCACTTCCAGGTCCCTCCTGCCCTTGCAGCCAAACCACCCTGACGCTGTAATTTCCTACAACTCCCTAATCCATCTTCTTAATGTTTCCTACCTCTCCAGCATCGGCAGTGATCATATTTCCAGCTTACTCCAAATACCTTAACACTCCCCTCGTACAATTCCACCCCCCCATGTCTAACATTGAACTTCACAAAAGCCAATTGGTCAGGCTACCGTGAACACATTCCAAATCCATCTCTCATTCACCCCTCCCCCACTCTTGCAGATGCCCAATCCAGTGACACCCTACACAATTTCTTCAAAACCACCTTATCCAATGCCTCAGAAACACACATCCCCACCTCACTCTATATGCCCTTCAAACCACACATGCCACACAGATTCCTTCACTTCCAGAAACTCTCCCAGTCTTACCAATCGGAGTACTGCAGCATTAGTGACACCTACTTCCTTTGCCTCCACTGTCAGACCAAGCGAACCATTTCCTACTACATAAAAGCTCCCCACCAGATAACCTGCCTCACCTTCCCAATTCTGGCACAAGCTATCCACCCTACTCAGACAATACAGCACCCCTTCCTAGCCTACCATCCACAATGGGTCACCTCCATCCAACACCCACGAAACAATGCAGATATTCTCCTCCCATTTCCGCAAGTGCTGCACTCCTTCTCCCTACCACTACTCATCCACACCTGATAACACCCTTTACCAGAATATCCTCTCCTCCCCATCCCTTCAGCCTTCCCCAACTCACAAACTCTCATCCGACATCCTCAAAATCTCCATAACCACCACGAAAATTACAAGAGCCCTAGTCCACACCTGCAACACTGGACCCAGTCCTCACCAAATCCGGTGCTGCCACATCCGTCAAGCCCCTATTGAACACCTTAGGCTCCTAGCATCCCTGTATACATTCATCCTTACATCAGGTTTCTATCCCTCTTCATGGAAGTGATCCACAATACTTCTTTTTCCTTAAATCCAGAAAATATCCCTTCAACCTAGATTCATACCATCCCATCTGCCTCATCACAATCCTTGCCAAAATCCTCATCCATAGTTTATATCTCTATCTGAATTCCCTTCACTTACTACCCTCATCCCATTGTGGATTCCGTCCAGGTCTCTCCACCTCCCATCAGCTTCTCCGCCTCATCCAATCAAAAGCCAACAACTTCAACTTAGCTTGTCCGTCCCTTTTGATCACATTCAATTTTAACCAGGCCCTTGATTCCATATGACACCCCATCCTAATTTTCAACCTCCACTTATTTACCCTCCCAGCCTCCTACATCTGGCTCCTTGCTGCCTATCTCACCAACAGCACCACGTGTATCTCACTCAATGGCCATCTATCTCAAATTTTCCCCATGTTGGTACGAGTACCCAAAGGTTCTCCTCTATCCTCGCTACTATTTCTCCTCTTCATTGCCGACATCGTACAACCACCGCCACCACCTATCCAAATCCTCCAATTCACCGATGACACCACCATCCTTGCCCCACTGCTATCTGTCCAGAGCATCAACAAAACCCTGCAACCCTTCCTGGACATTTTTCTTCCTGGTACGACCGACGGTACCTCTGCCTCAATCATTCCAAAACCCAATCCATCCTAATTCAACATCACGAAAGGTGCTTTTCCAACACCCACAATCTTCCTAATTTATGACTTACCATCAATGAGAACCCCCATCCATCGGCATTACAATATACCAGCACCTCACATTCTGCTGCCATTTCCTAAACCTAAAATTCAAATCCTCTATAAGGTCCCATTTGGTATGTTGGCAGACCCGCATCAGCTGGCGTCTTAACACCAAATTCCTCCTCTTCACCTACAAAACCTCTATCCACACTGCCATCACCTATGTTCATCCTGCCTGGGCCGTCTTGGCCCACATTAAACCTAACCTATACCGTTCCCTCCTGCTAACCGAACACCGAATAGTCCGAATTGCCCTCTAACTCATTCCTCTATTTCATACGATGGACCAGTATGACATCTTCCCCTTCCTCATACTTGACACCCATGTCTCCCTTCTCTTCCGGAAATTCCTCAACAAGGCCCTTGATCCCAACAACCCTGTCACATCCCAGTTCCTATAGACCACCCTAAGATCTGCCATATACACCCTATCCCCAATTCACTACCACTAAAGCCTCACCCACTCAACCCACCGACCAGGCACCTCCATAAGAACAGACTATACAGAGGTAATCCCTTATCCTTAATCTTACCATACCAAGTACACTCCCCACCCCAGCCCCCCTCAAGTATTGTCATCATCAGCAAAATCAGTTAGGTGCCTAGACAACATGCTGGCTCGCCCTGCCTTTAGTCCTGCAGTCTTGCCAGGTAATATTCTTCTCAATTAATCAATGTCTTACTGTAATTCATAATTTCACCATCTATCTTTGCATGTATGTGTAATTTAATCCTTTCAACTGTATTTAGAAGGCCACAGCTTTTTTTTTTATATCTGCATTTATGTTGGTTCAGCTCATCTATTTTGCTGTAAATGTCAATTTTTCCAATTCAGTTCTGTGTTTCAAGAGCACTACAAATTCAAATGCAAGTCTTGTATTATGCCCTGTCATTTAAACAAATTCAGGAAATAAATAAATAAAAATATATCGTTCTATCAAGTCTCACTTACCCACAAACATAACAAAAACCTACTAATAGTCATTCCAAAACACTTCCAGCCACCTCACCTTTCCCTCTTTGCTCCTTTACCATACCCACTCTCCTGGCCATAGAGAGGGTGTTGCCCGCTGGGTGGCTCACCCCACACCATCACAGTGGGTAATGAAACCATCCTAAAAAATAAAGAAGAAACACAGTTGAAGGCTTCTCCAGGACAGTGCTGCCTTGAGAGCAAATGCACTACTTCATGGGAAGCTACCCTACACCAAATGCTGCCGCAACTTCCAAGCAAAGTTTAAGAAAGTATTCAGTCAGGTGGACGGAAGTGACTTTGTGGGGTTTCACCCCAGGACAATTACAATCCTCTGGTTTGGTGGAAAGTATTTCAAGAGATGGGGTTCGGTCATTCCTACCTTTACTTTTAAGGATGTGTTGCAGTTTCATTAATCTCAATGTAGGTACAACTTACAGCACTTTATTCTGAATAGCTTTAGGTTACCTAAGTGTCTAATTTCAGCCGGGATAGAATTTCAGGAATGTATGGTCCCTGGTACAAATGCGCTGTTGTACGTATTGCAGTGATGAATGGGGATGGACAGCAAGGATCATGTTTTTGACCTTGAGGGTGCTCTACATGAGAGGGAGAGGTAGTTGAAATCTATTCTGAGGTAATCTGGATTGCCTGTTTGCAGTATTTTATGAAGAAGTTTAACAGCACTGTGCTTACATCTATCAACTAATCTTAACCAGGATAGCTGATGAAGGAATGGGCTGATGTGGGAATGGAGTGGAACATTTAAAATGAATAAAATGCAGACATTATGTGCCCCATGAAGTTTAGAGCCATTTGAACAACTTATGTTACTATATAGACTACATCACCATAATCAAATAATGGAGGTATTAGTCCTTGAATGAGTAATTTCCTGGTAATAACTCTTAGGAAGTCCCTCATTTAGTATAGTGAGTGTAATGCACCAAATGCATGTTGACAATATTTTTGCTAATCAAATACTTATCAAAAATTATTCGCAGATTCTTAACAGAGTCTTTCAGTGTTATAGGTCTTTCACTGACCTTAATAACAGGTATATTGATGCTTTCTAATTTGGTTTGTGCTTTGTTAGTTCCTAATATGATGGTTTGCAATTTTAAAGGGTTTACCTTCATAATAATATAATTTATGTTAATGGTTTTACATCTCACTAACTACTTTTGACAGTTTTTGGAAATGCAAAAGTGCTGGAATTTTGTCCTGCAGGAGTTCTTTCATGTGCCAGTAAATCTACTGACCTGAGGCTGACATATTTGAGCACCTTCAAATACCACCAGACTGAGCCAGGATTGAACCTGCCAAGTCGGATTCAGATCTAAGCCACTCAGCCCAGCAGGTTTACCTTCAGGCAGTGGCTACTAGTCCATTCATTAATGTTCAGTAGGTCTTTGTTTAATTTCATGGTTGCCTCTTATATGTAATTCAGATTGGTATAAATATACACTTGCAGAAAATGAAATCCAAACACCAAGAAGAATTTAATTTTGGCTAAGTAGTTGTCTCGATAAAATATTTATTTGATTAATGTTTCAAGGTCACAGGTTCAAGTATGCACGAGGAGACATATGACATTAATAACCACTGTCGTGGTTTCCCATTTTCACACCAGGCAAATGCTGGGGCTGTACCTTAATTAAGGCCACGGCCGCTTCCTTCCAACTCCTAGGCCTTTCCTATCCCATCATCGCCATAAGACCTATCTGTGTCAGTGCAACGTAAAGCCCCTAGCAAAAAATAAAATAAAATAAACCACTGTAGTTAACATGATTTTGAATGCAAGCATGCAAATGTGGATGAATTGTGTTGTACAGGTGCGGTATGTCCTTTTGTGGGATAGAATTCCCTATCTGTTGCACTTGGTAAATCAAAATCAGCAACAGTTAATGCTGGTATTGGATCATGCTGGATTTGACATTCCATAATGTCCTATATGCGCTCAATGGGCAAAACGTCTGGTGATTTCACAGGCCACAGCAACTGGTCGACACCCCGTAGAGCACACTGGGTGACAGGAGCAGTATAAGGATGAGCGTTATCCTGTTGGAAAACACCCTCTTGAATACTGCTAATGAATGGCAGCACAACCAGTTCTATCTGACACACAAATCTGCAGTCAAGTTTCTTGGGTTAATGACAAGAGTGCTCCTGCTATCAAAGGAAAAGGTTCTTCTTCACCCCTCAAACCTCTTCCCTCCCCCACAATCAAGACACCACCCCCATCACAGTCTTTTTAGCTGTGTTATTCACAGTGTGGACCCCGATATCCCTGAGGAGGCTATTCTTGAGGAATTCAAAGCGGATGGCATTCCAGTTCGGATCCTCCTCCCAACAACTGACGATGTTGACAGGGTCCTGAACAGTGGAGTCTCCATCTTCTCCCACCACCACAGAGTGGAGACTTCCCAAGTTCCAGCTCCCTGACCCATAAGACGTGAAAGAAGCCTGGTCTACAACAAACATACCCCCGTGCACTGCATCACCGACCATCCGGTGTGTGGTCACTGCTCGGAAGCACATCCTACATGCTGCTATCCTAATGCCCAACACCCCCAAATGTAACACCTGCGGGGAATCCCATCCCATTTATTCGCACCGATGTAAGTCCTGCCCCACACCACCTGAGAACCATCCTGAAATGGATACACCTATCCACACCATTGACACCCCACGCCCAATCAAACCCTCCCACTTCCCACCTCCAACCCTTGAGGGCAACGTCCGATTCATTACCATCTACCTCCTTAACATCCATCCCTATCTCCGCCCTTAAGTTCTTGCACAACTTCAAGCCACCGTTAACCAAACCCTCAACATGCACTTCCAGACATCTCACTCTGGCCTCAACTCCCATTTCAATTTCACCCCAACCCCTTGAAACATTAGTTTGATCATGGCCCTAGTCCCTTCCAGAAACCGGTACCCGACACCCATCTCCATCATCTTCCTCAACATCCAATCTTTCCACTCCAAGCATCTCCACCTCCAAGCTCTCAGCACCACCCTATACCCCTCACACGTCCTCTTCCTTAATGAAACCATGCTACACCCCCATCATTTTGCCCACCTCCCTCGCTTTACATTTCACCATGCTGACCACTGCCATTGCAAAGGCCATGGGGCTCAGCTATCGCCACTCGCTCATCCCTTCCTATTCGTAACCACACTCCTCTTCTTCCCCTTTCCTTCCCCGAATCCATCGCTGTAACCGTTTACTTCCGATCCCGAATTCTTCACCTCTTTACCATCTACCATCGGTCACACATTCTCTTACCTCTAGACTATCTCACCTATCTCTCTCACACCTTTCCCCACTTCCTGCTCCTCGCTGACCTCAACCACACCTACCGATCCCGCCGCTAACTCAGTGAAGTACAATCCCTTCTTATGATTGAAACTGTTCCCTTGTTTCCATCCCAGGCCATACCCGCCCTGCCTCCAACATCATACCGGATGCCATCATAGCCCACGACTCCCTCGTTCACCTCCTGCAAGTCCAACTCCTACGCAGCATCGGCAGTGATCACCTTCCCGTCCTCCTCCAGATTCCTTCCACCTACAACCGCCCTTCCCCTCCACAACCGATCCCCATCGTTAACTTTCCAAAACGTGACAGCCATCCTACCATACTCATCTGTCTCAAGCCCTAGAAAACCCTCATCTTCCTCTCTCTAACCAGCAATCGATCGACAGCCTCAACACATTCATTCTTTCCGCTATCTCCTCTGCTTCTGCTTCAAGTATCTCAAATACTCTCAGATTCCCCTCACAGCTCAGACTTCCACCATGCTTTTTCTGCTTAAAGAGGTTCTCCCAGTCCTATCTTCGAGAATTCACATCCTCCCATGACCCATATTTCCTTCGTCTTCACCGCTTAATACTCCGATCGATCTGCAACCACCTTGTTGCCCATTCCCGCCATTCCTGGGCCCAAACCCGTACCACCCTCAATTCTCTTCACACCCATCGCTCTAAATACTGGCAAAAACTCAATAGTCTCCTAGGCTCCAAGTCCACACCCCTATACCCGATTCTCCATCACAGCATAGCTCCAACCAACACCACAGAAAAACTGGAGATCTTTGCCGAACACTTTCACAACCGCTTCAACACATGTCTAGATTCCAATTTCGACTACTCTGACTCACAACTCTACCTTAGCTTCCTCCCCACCAGTCACTCCCACCACTTCCCATACCCTTTCTAACCACCCCCTAGACACGCCCATCACACCATCCAAAATCCAATCTCTCCTTCCTAAATCCCAGATCAAGTTTTCATCGGTGAGCCTTCTTCCATGTCTAGATTTACAAAACTTCATTAATGAAAACATCTGTTCACATGAATAAGTTGATCTGAATATACTCACAATATGAGCATTAAATGTGTACAATCCAGGAAAGCTCTTCCATGGAAAACGAACATAAAATTCAATCAAACTGTTTGTGTTCGCAAACCTACCTTTCATTTGAGTATCGCACTGTAAGTCAATCAGTTGCAGTTCTGGTCTAACAGTTTGCACATCCACTGAGAAGGGCGTAGCAAACACCTGCAGATCCTTTTCTAATGCCTGAATATTGTGAAACCTACTCTCAAAATCGTTATTTTATAGTGACATTAAAAATCTCTTTATATTCTTCTAATATTTTTTAATGCGATCAGTATTTTATTACATATTAAACATTTTGCTGTGTTATTTTCTTCTTCTTATTCTTCTTCTTCTTAATCTGTTTACCCTCCAGGGTCGGTTTTCCCTCGGACTCAGCGAGGGATCTCACCTCTACCGCCTCAAGGGCAGTGTCTTGGAGCTTCAGAGTCTCGGTCGGGGATACAACTGGGGAGGACGACCAGTACCGTGCCCAGACGGCCTCACCTGCAATGCTGAACAGGGGCCTTGCGGGGGATAGGAAGATTGGAAGGCATAGACAAGGAAGAGGGAAGGAAGCAGCCGTGGCCTTAAGTTAGGTACCATCCCGGCATTTGCCTGGAGGAGGAGTGGGAAATCACGGAAAACCACTTCCAGGATGGCTGAGGTGGGAATCGAACCCACCTCTACTCAGTTGACCTCCCAAGGCTGAGTGGACCCCGTTCCAGCCCTCGTACCCCTTTTCAAATTTCGTGGCAGAGCCGGGAATCGAACCCGGCCCTCCGGGTGTGGCAGCTAATCACAGTAACCACTACACCACAGAGGCGGACTGTGTTATTTTCTTCAACTGTTAAATGCTCTTCTTCCCAGGAAGATTTGAAACTTGTTGGCGTCGATGGCCTACGCTGTGCTGAACACTTATTCATAGTAAATACAACTTCTACCGACTAGATGTGAACGTCGTGTGGTGTGAGGGTAAAGACGGAAGCGCGCTACTGTCATCTCACATGAGTTCCGGTATATCGTGCCGCAATCTAACCTGTCCAGAAAGATGTGCTATAACTTAGCGCCACTGGCCCTCAGTAGGTACTACGTCATGCACTTCCCCTACTTCTTCCCCTACTTGCACGCTAAGCTGCTCTCGTTCCTCGAGAGCGGGGAGCAAACTGGCTCCGAAGGCATTTCGCTCTCGATTGACGATGCCTGTTCTAAGGAATCAGGTAACGTGGTACGTAATAATTGCATGTAGGCGTCCCCTGTCAGGCGGTTGGGAAGTACGTAGGGTCCCAACATGCACTCACCAAGGATGCCGGCCCAGATGTTGTTGGAAAACCTCTGTTTGTGAGCCCCTTCAACAGTGGCACGAGGAATGATATCTGCCCGTACGTGCTGGTTATGGAAGTTTTGAATACCATCACGTGTGAACGTTGCCTCATCCAACCCTAAAACCAACGCTAGAAAATACGGCCGTGGCACGCAATGTTGGAGGAATCACTGGCGGAGAGTTAGTCTTGCAGGAAAATTCGCTGGTGCCAAGGCGTTGACCCACTGTAAGTGGTACGTATACAGTTGGTGTTCTTTCAAAAGTCGCCAGATACTGACATAAGGAAGGTGCATCTGCCTACCTAATCCCCTTGTGCTGACGCGAGGATTATGGTGTACAGCTTCGAGAACACCTTGAAGTGGTTGTGGATCTTGGCCGTCATCTGCTGCCAGGTGCAGATGTAAAGCTGCCGCATTCACGTAGGCGGCGATGTACTCATTCAAATGTTTTCTTTTTTATCGGGGCGATGACGATTTGAATATCGTTCTTGGTAGAAACGGCCTGCACGTCTCCACCGCGTTTCCATCCGCGAACCAATACACGAAAGGCATGATCGCATACTCGACATTGTAAAACCTGTACATTGCCTGGGAAATAACTCAGCTGAATGAGTGACTGCACTCAGAGACAATCAACTTCAACAGCCGCTAAGAAACTTAAGAATCGTATGAACACTTACCCACAGTATGTCAACAGCAGCGATCAGTTCTCTAACCCGTCTCCAGGAGTACAAATGTACACGTCGTTAGTGTTAGATTAGTGTCACACCATGAAAGTGCAACAAACAACATGTCAGCTCACCGCATTTGAAGGTCCGATTGACAAGTGGAGTCTGATATATCGGAAAACACACATTTTCAGACACATGCGTGTATACACCTCTTCCCTTCTCTATACGTGAGGAATCTGCCCTTCCAATTATGTCGTTTTTTCTGAAACAGCCTGTATAAAAACAGACATGCAGAGTTACCATTTCAGCATTATTTATTGTCCAACAAAACAGCAAATGCATAGCTTCTACAACAAAACAGCTTTGCGTTTTCCATTTCAATTACTGAATACAGCACACACCAGTACATTTAATAACCGGTAAAGTGACCTCTTGCTTCGATGCATGCCTCAATTCGTCTTGACATTCTGTCATTAATTCATCAATATAACGTTCGTCCAAATTGTCCCACTCCTCAATGGTGATTCGACATACGCCTCACAGAGTGGTTAGTTGGTCGTGACGTCCATAAGCAGCCTTCCTTAATTTATCCCAGACATGTACTATAGGGTTCATGCCTGGGAACACGGCGGCCACTCTAGTCGTGCGGTATCGTAATCACGAAGAAAGTCACTAACGAGAATAGCACGATGGATGCGCGCATTGTCGCCCATTAAGATAAATTCTCATCCAAAATGCCATTGTCACTCTGTGTCGGAGGATGACGTCCCTGTATCGTATAATTGTTACATTGCCCTACATGGCTAGGAGTGGCGGTGCGGTGGCTCCACATAATACCACTATAAAACATCAGAGAACCACCACATACTGCATGTGCTGGACAGTGTGTTTGAGAGGTAATACCTGACAAGATTGCCTCCAAATACGTTGCTGACGATCATCAGGAACAAGGCTTATGCGAAACTCATCGATGAAAAGGACTTTATACCAGTTCTGAAGAGGCCATTCAGCGTAATGTTGGACCCATCTGCCACATAATATGATAACTGGGCGTCGTCATGGGCGTTGGGAGTGAAGTTGAGCCTCGTATAACCTCTTTTCCACAGTTTGAGTTCAAACGCGGAGAACAGTGGCTACCCGATGATTATTATTCAGCATTGTAAAACTGCAATCAGTTTTCATTCGAAATGAAATTCGAAGGTAACAGTCATCGACTGCAGTCGTAGCCCTTGGATGACCAGCGCGAGGCATGTCATCAACAGTTCCTGTCTCCCGAAGCACGTCATTTTGATTACGGCCCACACATCGAACAAATGCCTTTGTTGACCATCCTCCTTGACATACTCTGATTATGCGTACACGTTCACATGTCGCGCCATCCTAGATGCTCACTACACTGCCTAGAACACACCTCTGCTTCCTCACAAGTGCTACAACTTCAACTGAAATACTACCTCGTATTTGAGCGTGACGTTCTGCCTGTGTGTTGGGGTACGTGCAGTTGTGAGTATGTTTACAAACATCTTAAGGGTCTTCTTTCTGGTCTGCATACGACAGGCCAATATATCAACACAATTAAATGACACACAGGGTTGATGCAAAACTTCTTTTGATGTATGTAAATTAAGTACACAAAAGTGAATAAATATTATTATTCAGCAAATTTATCTATCACATTACGTCTACATAAGTCGTTTCACCCGTTACGGAGCGCCATGGCCACATTAACTACGCTTCTTAGTCCTAGACGGCTTTCGGTTCTTCTTAAGGTCTGCTGAAGAGGTAAATTAGTGAGCTTCTTTATTTCGTCAATCCATCTGCACACTGTTCTTCCCCCGTGCCCTATACCTTTCACTTCCCTTGCAAGATACATTTATCAGGATTTTCTTAATCTCTTCTCGTTATGTGCCCGAAGGATCTTCTGATTGGCACGGGGAGAAAGATGTTTGGAGATGCTGAATTGCACAATGATGGACATATTCATTCTTCTTTCAGTCCACTGTACACCCAACATTCTGCGCCAAAACACCTTGAACGCACCGAAGCGTTATTTGTCTCCGACCTTTAGGATCCATGTTACACAACCACATACAAATACGGAGAAAACAAGCTTCAACCATCTGGACATTGTGTTGTTTCTTATGTCCAGATTCTGGAGAGTTTCTTGATAGCAACTCTCCCTAAGCTCAAGAGTCGTCCAATTTCTGTCTCACAACTTCCCATATCCTTGATAGTTGATCCAAGATCCAAAATCGTGTACTACCTGCAGTCCCCTTCATTTGCCTGTGATCTGAATCTATGCTCCTCAGTCAATTATCATAACTTTGAACTTACTAATGTTCATGCTGAGTCCGTGCACTGTGCCTACATGTTTAACTATGGTAGTAGGTCAGCAAGTCCGCCTCTGTGGTGTAGTGGTTAGTGTGATTAGCTGCCACTCCCGGAGGCCCGGGTTCGTTTCCCGGCTCGGCCACGAAATTTGAAAAGTGGTACGAGGGCTGGAACGGGGTCCACTCAGCCTCGGGAGGTCAACTGAGCAGAGGAGGGTTCGATTCCCTCCTCAGCCATTCTGGAAGTGGTTTCCCGTGGTTTCCCACTTCTCCTCCAGGCAAATGCCGGGATAGTACCTAACTTAAGGCTACGACCGCTTCCTTGTCTATCCCTTCAAATCTTCACATCCCCCCCGCAAGGTCCCCGTTCAGCATAGCAGGTGAGGCCGCTTGGGCGAGGTACTGGTCATCCTCCCCAGTTGTATTCCCCGACCCAGAGTCTGAAGCTCCAGGACACTGTCCTTGAGGCGGTAGAGGTGGGATACCCCGCTGAGTCCGAGGGAAAAACCGACCCCGGAGGGTAAGCAGATTAAGATGAAAAAGAAGAAGAAGAAGGTCAGCAAGTTCGTCTTCACAGCTGACACGGAGCTGACAGTGTCGTCAGCAGATCTCAAATCTATATACATATTGCAACCGTCCATGGTCCGTGGATATTAAGGGTTCGTATATGTTGTGAATATGCCTCGGCCAGAGTCAACGGTGATACATGAGTTTCCACCCAAGGCATGGACATTCGGTGAGCATCGATGAAGTTCTATTATATTAAACGCAAGGCCCTTATTGTCGTAGCAAGTAATCGTTCAACTAACTATGTAAGTCTAAAATATATCTCAACTAAATAAAGAAAGATATCAAAATTGTTAGTTTCTTGGAAGGATCTTCCCTATTTAATGCAATCAGAGCAACTCGAACTAATGGCAGTAATATTTACATCGCAATGTGATTGGAGAATATTAAAATTAAAATAAAATCAAGCTCTTTGTTGGGCAATAGCACTAAAATTAATCACATTATATTTTTTTTGCTAGGGGCTTTACGTCGCACCGACACAGATAGGTCTTATGGCGACGATGGGATAGGAAAGGCCTAGGAGTTGGAAGGAAGCGGCCGTGGCCTTAATAGGTACAGCCCCAGCATTTGCCTGGTGTGAAAATAGGAAACCACGGAAAACCATTTTCAGGGCTGCCGATAGTGGGATTCGAACCTACTATCTCCCGGATGCAAGCTCACAGCCGCGCGCCTCTACGCGCACGGCCAACTCGCCCGGTAATCAGTCACATTATAAAATTTGAACGTCCTATCATGATGAAAGCAAACATGGAACTTGCTGAAGGCTTAGTGTCACTCATAGAATTATTCTATTATCATTAATTGTCCGCCCGTTATATAAAATAAAATGAAAATCTTAAATGTCTCACTTATTTTTATCGTTCATTCATCCAGGATTTCATCTTTCAATACCCTATCATTCTTATCGTTCTTCTCATAAATTGCCTAAGTGCTAATCAACTTGAGTTTCCTAATAATGACCTATCATCAGCGTGCCCATCCTTAAATAAGCGATCATACAGTATTTAAAGACATTATAACTAAATTTAGCAATAATTCAATCGAATAAGAACAGCATTTCCCAGGAACTCACGTCCGCCACCTAAAAATGCACAATGTCTGGATAATATCGTCATAATCAACAAAGATCTAGACATGATTAACAACATCTGGTCTCGCCGGAACTGTCCTCCTGAAAGAAAATCGTGAAGATCTACCATCTACAAAGGTCCATGCTACAAAGCAACTACACAAGTGAATACAACTTACACTACGCCAGGTGATAATAACTTGATTGAATATGATGTTCCACTACATCCATGTCAGTGTTATTTAATGTCGAAGACCTTCTATCAATGATCATCCGTTCAAAATATTCAGTATCCGTACCGCACCATGCCGCAAATTAATGTCTTGATGATCGTACATCAATCTACACTCATAAACTTCGGACATGTTACACGAAAACATTAATGACAACCTTACTGCTTGTCTATCTCCGGATTCTCTCAATTTGCACGATGAACACTTAAATCCACTTCTCAATCTTAGATTCATTGAAAATCTCGAAGATTGCTTATTACGCTTCCGTAATACCTATTCCCAACAAATCATTTACTATAATAACTTCATTTCACCATCTCAACACTTCATCGCCGACCCTATCCTTTGTCATTCACCATACTTTCAAGCGCACCATGCTTATTCACAATTATTTATCCCAAGAAATTCACAAGCATCTTTCCCGAAGAACTATTGCCATCATTACAAGACATGTCACAATCATCACGGCACCAATCTCACGAACTACTCGCAATTGCACAACGTACGCACATGAAACTGTCACACAAGAAGATCTTTTAAAACAGACATTAAGTCATATCACCTCACAAAAATATTCACGCAGTACTAGTATAATTCAAAATTATGAAGAAAACATCTCTTTACATTCACGATAATTATAAGGAAATCCCGGGTTACTCACGACAAAATGCGTATTCTACGAGTTGAATCTCGCATGGGACAAATGACCTCAATACCTTCACATTAAACCTAACTGCAATTACGAATAACACTGGGCACTTGCGACGATCGCATTAGGTCACTCAAGCTGTTTCAATTAATGTCACTTCATTACAAAATGAAATAATATCTACTCTACTACTATGCGTTCTACAAAATAGAATAAAGAAGATGAAATCTTGGGTACTTATCAGTGAAGATCACGTAGCACTGTTCTCATCTCTCCATTCCATCGGTCTCAGTTTGGCATTCACTTTAGCATCATTCTGGGCCTGTTAGGACACTAATCCTATTACGCCCACATGTCGGCTCTCATCATTACATTGCAGGAATAATCTTAAATCATTGTGAGCAACCGGACCTGAAACTTGTATAAATAGAATTAGTACAATGATATAGGCGTTATATAATATTCCACTATTATCCTAAAACACTCGCTTTGTTTTAACAACAAATATTGAATCGTTATTTAATACAATGTGTTTCCTGTAAATTCTACTACTCCAAATGCTTCTTAATGCGCGTTAATAGTTCTTATGTCGACGTTCAATCTCGGTTTCTAGCTCTTTTTTCTTTTACAAAACAATTGTTCATAAAACAAAAGTCCATTAAAAATGGTTACATTAATAATATTGGTCTGCGTTTCATATCTTCTCCTAAGTAACTTCTTTCCCATATATTTTTGACTCTGTTATAACATCATCTATTCTAATTAGGAAGTTATACAAAGGAACACTTCACCATTTATTTGTCTTCATGACGTATACAATCAATTACCTCTTCAGCGCCTTTTTGATCATTTAACCTATAACGTTAAGTCATGGCCTCCGCCGCGTTATTGCTGGACCGAAATGTCATATGGTAGACTTGCCTCTTTCTGCCGCTGAAAATGTAAACTTTACTTGCTAGCCTCTGCTTATATATTAAATGACATTTCATGGCTGTAAGCATCCGATGACCATGGGGTTCTGAGCGTATGAATCTCCGTCCTCATTTTGCATCCATCCAATTTATTATTTGAATGAGCGAGTTATTCCGGCTATTAGACACAATTAGACGTATGACAACTGGACCTGTCGCTGCTGGACGTATTTTTCCGAGTAATTTCCGTTGATCTTTTCGTTAGCATAACCTTCAATGGCTCAACAACTGACCCACATGCCATTGAACGGTTATAATTTATTCTCGCCCACGACGTGGAAAGGGCATCTTTCAAAGCTGACCAATGAAAACGATTGTTCGCCCATTTCTAGGATCGTAGTATGTAAGTGCAAATGGTTTCTAGAGGACCCGCTGCAATCGCTGTTGACGTTGACGATTAAGATGCCAGATACCATACCACCTGGACTACATTTACGAAATAAAAAACATACGCTACAACCCAGGATCGACCCCTCGACCTCCTGCATGCTAACCCAAAACACTATCCACTGCACCAACCGTACAGCACGACTGATTTGTGCTCACAGAGGTAGTTACCCTATATGTGGTTACAGTGTTGCCAGATTGCTACTCTTCAACGTCCTTTTTCTGCCGGATATACTCGCACGACGAACTTTTGTGAGAGACATTTTTTTATTGCTGATATGTGAGGAGTCGCTCTACGACGCCCGAGTGTGAGAAATTTGGTTCAACCTGTATGTACAAAATAACTTGTCCTGACTGACGGATTTATCATCGCTGAGCCTAAACTACTGGACATAAAGAAATAAAATTTTGGGGATACATTTATATTACAATGTAGGTACTCACAGCGGGAGGATTTTTGGATATTCCGTCGCTAAGGAGCTGAAAAGGGGGCTGAATTATTCTTTTTTTTTTTGCTAGTTGCTTTACGTCGCACCGACACAGATAGGTCTTATGGCGACGATGGGACAGCAAAGGGCTAGGAGTGGGAAGGAAGCGGCCGTGGCCTTAATTAAGGTACAGCCCCAGCATTTGCCTGGTGTGAAAATGGGAAACCACGGGAAACTCTTTTCAGGGCTACCGACAGTGGGGTTCGAACCTACTATCTCCCGAATACTGGATAATGTCCGCACTTAAGCGACTGCTGCTATCGAGCTCAGTACGGGTGAATTTTTAAAATCAGTGCATCTATATCTCGAAAACTGAATACTTTAAAGACATGTAAATTGGTATTTGGAACCTGCTTTAGAAATAAAGAAACACGTATTTTTTGTTTCCGGAAAAATCCTGTTAAGGGGATGAAAAAAGGTGAAAAGAGGGTTGAATACCTTTTATGTGGATACTTATATCCCAAAAAACTGAAGATGTTACAGTCATGAAATTGGCATTTGGCTTCTCTTTCATCATCATCATCATCATCATCTGTTTACCCTCCAGGGTCGGCTTTTCCATCGGACACAGCGAGGGATCCCACCTCTACCGCCTCGAGGGCAGTGTCCTGGAGCTTCAGACTCTTGGTCGGTGATACAACTGGGGAGAATGACCAGTACCTCGCCCAGGCGGCCTCACCTGCTATGCTGAACAGGGGCCTTGTGGAGGGATGGGAAGATTGGAAGGGATAGGCAAGGAAGAGGGAAGGAAGCGGCCGTGGCCTTAAGTTAGGTACCATCCCGGCATTCGCCCGGAGGAGAAGTGGGAAACCACGGAAAACCACTTCCAGGATGGCTGAGGTGGGAATCGAACCCACCTCTACTCAGTTGACCTCCCGAGGCTGAGTGGACCCCGTTCCAGCCCTCATACCACTTTTCAAATTACGTGGCAGAGCCGGGAATCGAACCCAGACCTCCGGGGGTGGCAGCTAATCAAGCTAACCACTACACCACAGAGGCGGACTGGCATCTCTTTTAAAAATAAAAAACTTTTTTTTATAGAAAATCTACTTAAGGGGTGGTGAACAGGAGTGACAAAGGGGGTGAATTATAAAATGAGTATATCTCAAAAACGTAACATCTTACAGACGTGAAAATTGGGTATTTGGAATCCCTGTAAAAGTAAAGGAACACGCATAATTTGTGTTACGGAGTTTTTCGTGGTAGTTAGAGGTGAAAGAAGGTGCGGGTTGGAATAGGTCTCAACTTTCGAAATTAAAGTTAATTTAAAACATTAACAAAGGTTATATTTTCTTTTCAAAATCAACAAATGACAACAAATAACTAAGATGTAACAGGTACCAAGTAGCAAGTTAACAATTTAAGAATTTACAGAGCCCCAAGATTAATTTATGAGCTATCAGCTCACCACCACAATAGTTACAGGGCAGAAAACCCCTAAGTACAAGGAGCACTTGCTCCTAATTACAATACTAAGAGGGAAGGAGCAGACCCACTCTCAATGTTACAAGCCTATCACAGGCTACAACAAACTTCTTTCCTAGCTGCCCTTAAGGCACACATACAGAGAAACAGGGGTATCTTGTACCCAACCTACTGGGCCTTCACAAGAAGAAAACAAACTCTTGGTTAATTAAATGGCCCAAAAAAACAAATTTACTGGAGGCGTAGCTTGCACTCCTACATGAAACTTCTTAAAACCTAGATGGCACTCGGCCAGTTATACAGGGGCTAATCCCATACTAGGGAGGTGACTAGTTGGCAAATAAGTTTAAGACTTTAAGAAGGAAGAGAAAAACGGTTACGAAAACATAGTCACCTCAAATTCAAAATGAAGGGGAGTTCGAGAGGGTTAAGCACTCTCTATCCCAAATTGCAGCTACTTTACATGGATACAGTAAGGTTTACATTAAAAAGGATTCGAACCTTCCCCCGCGGGTTAAAACTGCTGAGCTAGCAAGAAATGAAGATGTTAACAGGCCATTACCTTGTAGTTGAACTGCTACTTGGAGAAAGAGGCGCTTCCCGCCCCCTGCTATATATGTTCACACACTGCGAAAGATGTTACTGAAGTGGCCCCGAGACCAGAAAATCAGCAGTTTTTATACCCTCGTGGAAAATTCGAGACCTTTCAAGAATGAAAAAGACACACCCCTTCAACTTTATTGGTAGACAAGGAATTACACATGGAAACCTGAGGAAGAAAGCTATGATTGGAGGAAAATTAATTACAGAAATTACCGATTGGTTAAATTCAAAACTGGCGGAAAGAGAAGGGTTATACTGCCAACCCAAAAAATGAATGAAAGAAATTTAACAAAGAACAAACTTATGAATACCTAATTTCTTCAAAAAATCAGTTCCTTCACTTCGCACTAGGGTGCACAATTATAGTTCTTAAGTAGTGTCATCTAGAAGAGAATGTCCACACTTCTTGCTACAGAGCAAACAAATACAAATCGAAATAGACATAGTTCAAAACACTTCAAAATTTACAGTAGAGACATCTTCCGAGAAACCTTTGATTTAATACAGATTTTAAAGTTCAGAGTTTCTCCTGTAGAGAGGTTTCAACTGGCGCAATATTTGAATTAGCGGCGTGGAGGTGTACCGCCCGGTACAATTTGTTTTCTGAAAATCCACTTAAGGGGAAGTGTTAAAGTGGGTAAATTTTAAAATGAGCATATATACAGTATATATCAAAAACTTAACACGTTACAGACGTGAAAATTGGTATTTTTAATCTCTATTAAAAATAAAAGTAACACGTATTTGTTTGTCTTCGGAAAAACACTTCAGTGGAGCTGGGGGTGTAAAAAACACTGAAAAAGGGGTTGAATTCTTTTTATGTGGATATATATACGTAAAAATCTGAATATGTTACAGAAATGAAAATTGGTGTTTGGAATCTCCTTAAAAATTAACTCGTATTTTTTTGTTTTCGGAAAATCCACTTAAGGGAGTGGGGTGGGTGAAGAGATGTGAACTTACTTAAATACTTTTATGGGGATACTTATACATCAAATACTGAAGTTGTTACAGACGTGAAAATTGGTATTTGGAATCTGCATTAAAAATAAGGAAACACGTATTTTTTGTGTTCGTAAAAATCCTCTTAAAGGTGTGAAGAAATGTGAGATTGCGCTTGAATACCTTTTTGAGGATACTTATACCTCAAAAGGTGAAGATGTTACAGTCATGAAAATTTTACTTGGAAAATATTTCATAAATAAAGAAACGCGTATTTTGTTTTTGTTTTTGGAAAACCTACTTAGGGGTGGAGGAGTGAAGAGGACTGAAAAAAGGGGGTTAATTTTTAAAATGAGTATATCTCAAAAGAGAAACCTGTTACAGACGTGAACATTGGTATTTTAATCTATTTTAAATATAAAGTAACACATACTCTTTTGTTTTCGGAAAAATCAATTGGAAGGGGGGAGGGGGTAAAAGGACTGGCAAAGAGGTTGAACAATTTTTATTAGGATACTGGTATCTGAAAATATGAAGATATTACGGACGTGAAAATTGGTATTTGGAATCTTCTTTAAAAATAAAGGGACACATATTATTTTGTTTTCATAAAATCCACTTAAAGGGGGTGTAAAACGGACTGAAAAAGGGTTGAATTATTTTATGAGGATACTTACATCTCAAAAACTGAGGATGTTACAGACATGGACATTTGTATTTGGAATCTTCTTCAAAAGTATAGAAACACGCATTCTTTTGTTTTGGGAAAGTCAAATTAAGGGTGGGTAAATGAATTGAAAAATTAGTTTAATTTTTTATATGAGCATACTTATATTACAAAAACGAAGGATGTTACGGACATGAAAATTGGTATTCGGAATCTCCTTTAAAAATAAAGAAACACGCTTTGGGGGGGGGGGGTAATCATCTTAAGGGGGTGTAAAAGGAGTTGAATTCCTTTTGTGAGGATACAAATAAGAAGTTGACTTAAAGCAATACACCGCTAAGGGGTTTTGACTAGGAGATGAGGAATGATGACAAAAATATACGTTTATATGAAACCGTTTGAATTACTAAGTTAAAATGTCAAATGATATCCTAGGTGTTAAATAACAGAGGGTTTGAAATAAATTGAAACCCTCAGAGAGTTAAATGGGAGTTGAGGTCCGAAAACAAATATATTAATTCCTTCCTCCGAAACGGCTTAACGTACGAAGACAACATTCCAAATAGCGGTATATATTTTAAATCATAGGTATGAAAGAGGAAATATTTTTAAACGTTCCACCGCTAAAGTGTAAAGTGTAAACTAAATTATTCATCCCTTCAAAACCGTTTTTCGTACAAAGTTGTAATTTTACGAGAAGTATCTCCTTTTATATCCTACATGTAAAATACCGTGTACTTCAAAACATTTCTCCCCTAAGAGCTTTAGATGGTAGTTCACTCTCAAAACACAATATCTATTCTTCAAAAACCGTTTCTGGCAGGAACATTTTTATTGTGTGTGTGAAGGGTTGTCTTCTATATCCTAAATGTTAATAAATATTTCAAAACATTCTCCCCTTAAAAAAGTATTCATTCCTTCATTACTGTTAGACGTAAAGAATAAAAATTTCACAGGTTGGTCGCTTTTACGTCCTAGATATTAAATCATATATGGTTAAAAACATGAAAATTCTTCCGCACGAGGTGCAAGTGAGTGGTAGATTATAAAATAAATAATCATTCCCCCAAAACCGTTTGACATACAAACTGAGGACGTATTTTACAGGATCAGCTGACAGTGGACTCTCCAAAATATAAAACTTCGAAAAGCGAAGCACGGGTATCTTGCAAGTTAACATACGTAAAAAAACTGCTGGATAAAATCTGTTAAAATCTATTCATCCCCACACACCAATGAACTGTAACACTTAACTCAAATAAATAAATAAATTAATTAATTAAATAAATAAATAAATAAATAAATAAATAAATTGCAATAACATTCATTATTGTTATTTATATCATTGTGTAATACGTCTTCATAAATAACTCACGAGATCACGATCAAACTATCAATATGGATTAATAAAGCAGTTAGGTGCTGATCGGAACGATGCGATGGGGAGACTTGCGATGACAGAATGCGATTTTAGATCAACAAACTTCACTTCATTTCACCACTGGCTACTTTTTATTTTAGTTTACTTTACGTCGCACCGACACAGATAGGTCTTACGGCGACGATGGGATAGGAAAGAGCTAGGAGTGGGAAGGAAGCGACCGTGGCCTTAATTAAGGTACAGCCTTGTGTGAAAATGGGAAACCACGGAAAATCATCTTCAGGGCTGCCGACAGTAGGGTTTGAACCCACTACTCAGCCTACGTGATTAGAAATGAGGAGCTACTGACGGTGAGATAGCGGCCCCGGTCTAGAAAGCCAAGAATAACGGCCGAGAGGATTCGTCGTGCTGACCACACGAAACCTCGTAATCTACAGGCCATCGGGCTGAGCAGCGGTCGCTTGGTAGGCCAAAGCCCTTCAAGGGCTGTAATGGCATGGGGTTTGGTTTGGTTTGGTTTGGTTTGGTTTGGTTTGGTTTGGTTTGGTTTGGTTTGGTTTGGTTTGGTTTGGTTTGGTTTGGTTTGGTTTGGTTTGGTTTGGTTTGGTTTGGTTTGGTAGTCACTAAAACACTAAATTTTCTTCCGTGTAGGCTAACTGCTTTTGTAGAATCCCTGCCAGAGTCAGCCGATTATCACAAGGCTAAACCCTGATTCAGAAGCACAAAAATAAGGCTCACAAATAAAACCTCAAACGCGATGAAAACTCATTAGTCCGTATCTTGGACCAAAGTTTAAAACAACATATACTTCTTTCAGTAAAAGTGTAAACTACGTTCATAGAGAAACATCTAAATATGGTGAAGTTTTTGTAGGTTAAATTCAATTGTTTTATTTTCCAAGTGCTTGATTTCCTAAAGTATTGTTTTAAAGGCTTGAATTTAAAAACCCATATGTATTGCTTAAATTTGTCAAGTTCCAATTTACTTCGGGGGGTTTGAAACCTCCTAAGACCCCGCCTCCGGGGTACGGCCTGGAGTTTGAAGATTAGGAAGTTTTTATTTCGTTTTTTGCTTGTGGTTGAAAGTCGCACTAACATATCGAAAGTTTTCGGCGACGCAAGGATGGAAAAGTGATAGAACTAGGATGGCAGCAACCCCAGCATTTGCCTGGTGTGAATACGGGAAACCACGGAAAACCATCTTCAGGGCTGCCGACGGTGGGATTCGAACCCACCATCTCGCGAATTCAAGCTCACAGCTACACGACCAACTCGCTCGGTATACTAGGAAGTCACATACTGTGAATTTCGATCAACAGTAATGGCTATGTCCGTCTGCTGTCCTCGGCGAGGGTTTTCTTGGGCTGCTCCAGGGTAGCAGGCTTACTTATTTCCTGGTTCCAACGCACATTAACGGAATGAAAGCAAGCAACCTTGGAGATTCACATGACTGTTGAGATCGTGGGCGCTCCAATTTTACGTGGAATCCGAAGCACAAAGGCAAGACTTTGATTTCAAAATGTCAGCATACAATAGCCGGGATTCGAACTGTGGCCTCCTTGGTGATAAGCCTGTGAGATCTCCAATGAATAACATACTAAACCACTAAATGCCGACCTGCAGTTCAAGGGAGAGATGTCATGTCTGATGATCGGTTTCTTCTCGTTCCTGAATCAAGTAGTATTCTCTATCTGGTGAAGGGTAGCCGTAAGTCTCGTGCATACGCGAGGTCTCACAGCAAGCTAGGCTGGAGCATTGAGGCAGAGCTGGAGCCACCATTGCATGACCTGCTGACTGAAGCGCTCAGTCGGACCTGGGCTCTTCGCCGCAACGCACTCGTGTCACTTGTATGCCGGTGCATGTTGAAAGCTACACCCGAGAAGAAGGTCCTGATCAGAAGCCATGCTGGACCTTACCGGACTTGAGTACTACTGCTTCACCGGAGTATGGAGCATCGCAGTCTTTCACAGGTATACCAACATTACATTACCACTACAGATTCTGTTGTTAATGCCCTCCAGATAACTTGTTGGCTGCACCCGTTTGGATTCTGAACTGACAAAAAAGTATTATGTTCTAGGTTAAAGTAGTTCGCCTGTCTGTAATTTTGGCAGGATTTCTGTAAGAATTTTCATGCAATTGTAAGAGGGGGACCGTTTAAAGAATGGCTGACAAAGCGATCTTACACTCGGTTTCTACGCTTTTTGGTTATTAATTTAAAATATTACGTAGTTCAACCCTATCTCGGCACCAGTCCATCTCTTTAACTCCCACGATGATCACATCTCGTCACCCGTCCCTCTCTTCCAAGACCCACGACAATCAGCATCTTGGCCATTACCACTGCCCTCTAACCCTCCTCCAACCCCAATCCCATCCCTATGAAGTCATCTCGACATTCTTCTTCCTCTTCTAATCCCTTCTATGAAGTCATACCGACGTCCATCCCACCCTTCTAACCCCTAAATGAATACATCTCCGTGTCCATCCCTCCTTCGTAACCTCCTCTATGAACGCATCACGGCGTCCATAGCTGCTTTGTAACCTCTTACAAAAACATCACTTTGTTCATCCCTCCTTTCTAACCACCTCTATGAATATTCCTCGGTGTCCAACCCTCAATCAATCAAACATACAGATCTCTTCACATGGTTATGCGGGTATTTAGGGGTTGTAGTATAGATGTAAAGCAGCACAATGTCACCTCCGTACAGGCCATGAAGTCCCTTGGAGGAGTGGAAGATAAAGGCTTCCACCATTGTTAGCCTCGACACGCGATGAGGTAGAGTGGTTAAGCTCTACGCCCGGCCGCCTTTGCCCCCAGGAATTAACCTGGTACTCATTTTTGGTGTAGGCTGAGTGAACCTCAGGGCCATATGCACTTCCGGAAGTGGAAATCTCGTTTCTTACATTTTACGACTTCCTGACGGGGTTTCGAACCCACGTCCTTCCGGGCGAACCGTGCACGCCTTTACCACCTCGGCCAGGCAGCGAGGATGTAAAGGAGGGGTCATATAAGTCACTGGTAAGACCTCAATGAAAGAATGAATGAAGTGTATGTGACCCACACCAGGATTAATTGATACGAAAACTGGAAATGATAGAAAGGAAAGCAGCACGATGTGTTCTGGGAGATCTCCGACAAAACAGTAGTGTTTCGGAAATATTGATAACTTTGGCCTGGGAAGACTTGAGAGAAAGAAGTCGAGATACTCGACTAAGCAGTATGTTCCGAGCTTTCAGTGGAGAGATGGCTTGGAATGACATTAGTAGACGTATAAGCTTGAGTGGAGTTTTCGAAAGTACGAATCATCATCTATATATATAAAGTAGCTTGTCCTGACTGACTGACTGACTGACTGACTGACTGACTGATTCATCATCGCCGAGCCAAAACTACTGGACATAAAGAGATGACATTTTTGGGATATATTCATATTAAGACGTAGGTGCTCGCTAAGAGAGGATTTTTGGATATTCCTTCGCTAAGGGGGTGAAAACGGGGGTGAAATTTTAAAATGAGTTGCTCTATATCTCAAAACTTTAAAAGTTTACATATGTAAAAATTGGTATTTAGAATCTTCTTTAAAAATAAGGAAACACGTATTTTTTTGTTTTCAGGAAATCCCAATGGGAGGGGCGAAAAAGGGTGAAAATGGGGAAAAATGGGTTGAATGCCTTTATTCAGGATACCGGTACCCATATCTCAGAAAATGAAGATATTACAGACCTGAAAATTGGTACTTTTGATCTGTTTTAAAAATAAAGAAACACGTAATTTTTTGTTTTTGGAAAATCCAGTTAATGGGAGGGTGAAAAGGGGGTGAATTTTTAAAATGAGTGAATCTATATATCCAAACTTTTAAAGTTTGCAGATGTAAAAATTGGTATTTAGAACCTTAATTAAAAATAAAGGAACACGTATTTTTTTGTTTTCGGAAAATCGCAATAGGAGGAGTGAAAAGGGGCTAAAAATTGGTTGAATGCCTTTAATGGGGCTACTTATATATCAGAAACTGTAGATATTACAGACCTGAAAATTGGTGTTTGGGATCTCCGTTAAAAATAAAGAAACACGTATTTTTTTGTTTCTGGAAAATCCAATTTAGGGGGGGGGGGTGAAAAGGGAGTAATATTTTAAAATGAGTGTATCTATCTCAAAATTTTAAAAGGTTATATATGTGAAAATTGGTATTTAGAATCTCCTTTTAAAATAAATAAACACACGTATTTTTTCGTATTTGGAAAATCCAAATATTGGGGGGTAAAAAGGGGGGAGGGTAAATTTTTTAAAATGAGTGTGTATACATCTTAAAACTTTAAAAGATGTAAAAATTGGTAGTTAGAATCTCCTCTAAAAATAAAGGAAAATGTCTTTTTTGTTTCCTGTAAATCCCAATAGGAGGGGTGTAAAAGGGTGAAAAATGGGTTGAATGCCTTTAATGAGGATACATATATCTCAGAAACGAAAGATATTGCAGAACTGAAAATTTGTATATGGGATCTCCTTTAAAAATAAAGAAACACGTATTTTTAGTTTTGGAAAATCCAATTAATGGCGGTTAAACAGGAGTGACAAATTGGGTGAATTTTTGAAAGACTATATCTACAGAATATCTTGGAAACGTAAAATGTTACAGACGTAAAAAGTGGGTGTTTGTAATCTCCTGTAAATCTAAAGAAGCATAGGTGATTTGTGTTTGGAAACTCCACTTAAGGGGAAGTCAAAAGGGGTGAAATTTTAAAATGAGAATTTTTACAGTTTATCTCAAGAAACTTAACATGTTACAGAAGTGAAAAATGGTATTTTTTATCTCTATAAAACATAAAGAAACGTGTATTTTTAGCTTTCGGAAATACCACTTGGGTGGAGGGGGGGTAAACGTGACTGAAAATGGTGTTGAATTCTTTTAATTAGGCTACTGATATCTCAAAAATGAAGATTTTACAGACGTGAAATTTGATATTTGAATTCTGCTTTAAAAATAAAGAAACACGTATTCTCGGAAAATCCAATGAAAGGGGGGGAGGGGTGAAAGAATTGAAAAATTAATTGAATTAATTGAATGAGAATACATACATCTAATAAAAACTAAAGTTGTTACAGACGTGAAAATTCGTATTTGGAACTCCTTTAAAAACAAAGAAAAACGCGTTTTGGGGGGAAACCATCTTGGAGGGCGGGAGTGTGAAGGAGTTGAATTCCTTTCATGAGGACACACAAATCAAAAACTGAAGAAGTTAGAGTCGTGATAATTGGTATTTAGAAGACCCTTTACTATTAAAGAAACAAGTATTTTTTGCGGGAAAATTCACGTAGGGGGAGGGGGAGTAGTGTGAAATGAAGTGAAAAAAGTGAATTATTTTTATGGGGATACTTATATCTCAAAACTGAAGGTAATAGACGTGAACATTGGTGTTTGAAATCTTCTTTAAACATAAGAAACAAGCCTTCTTTTAATTTTTTTTTTGGTGGGGGGGGGGTGTGCCGGTAAATAAACTTAACGGCGGTGGGGTGTAGAAGGAGGTGAGACCAATTGATTTTACTGTTCTTAATGTACTTATAAGGATCCTCGGCAGCGCGCCGGCCTCTCACAGCTGGGTTCCGTGGTTCAAATCCCGTTCACTCCATGTGACATTCGTGCTGGACAAAACGGAGGCGGGAGAGGTTTTTCTCCGGATACTCCGGTTTTCCTGTCATCATCCATTCCAGCAACACATAATAATAATAATAATAATAATAATAATAATAATAATAATAATAATAATAATAATAATAATGTTCCGGACTGTCGTCAAATGTGCGGACCACCGGGCGAGTTGGCCGTGCACGTAGAGGCGCGCGGCTGTGAGCTTGCATCCGGGAGATAGTAGGTTCGAACCCCACTATCGGCAGCCCTGAAGATGGTTTTCCGTGGTTTCCCATTTTCACACCAGGCAAATGCTGGGGCTGTACCTTAAATAAGGCCACGGCCGCTTCCTTCCAACTCCTAGGCCTTTCCTATCCCATCGTCGCCATAAGACCTATCTGTGTCGGTGCGACGTAAAGCCACTAGCAAAAAAAAAAAAAATGTGCGGACCGCGCTGAAAACGGCTCCTGGACGGGTAATGACTAAGAATGCAGTCCGGCCGCGGGTTCAGTGCCTTCTAGGCAGCCAATATGACAACACGCCGGATCTCCTGAAGGATTTTATCCATATTAAAAATGATTATAGGAAAAGATGGCAAAGATTTACGGACCCAACTGACCGTGAGGAATACCTGAGCCTAGCCCGGGAAGTACGAAATCGATTGCTGGAAAAGAAGATTGAAAGATGGGAGGAAACATGTTGTAATCTAAAAGATCGGGAATTTTGGTGGGTTCTCGCAAAAAAACGAGTCAGACCGCGAATTTCGGCGGATTATATATCTAAACAATAAGCATTCAATTATAAATTTCAGTATAATACCGTAGCGAAGCACGGGTACCTTGCTAGTATGAATATAAAGTTGGAATTCAAGAGGACAAATCGGGGAATATACTCGTTTATAGGAAGAGATATTATAGATTGGAATAACTTTCAAGTACACGGGAAGCCTCCTCTGAGACTCAGTCCAACCGAAGTGGATGGCACAATGATGATAAATCATTAAATATCATCCACACACAACGTTATCCTCCACCACCTTAATATGCAGTTTCCTTTACACAGCAGGTGCCGTCCACCCTCGTTGGAGTGTCTGCCTTACAAGGGCTGAACCAGAGGGTAAATAACCACTCAACATTACCATTATTATTATTATTATTATTATTATTATTATTATTATTATTATTATTATTAAACATCATGCCATTTAGATCCATCACTTGTATAACTTAAATCTTAATGGAATGACTCAGTAGTGATTTATCGTAAACAGAATGCATAGGACTTCTAGCCTGTCCTAAAAGCCTATCCTGAATTTGTAGCATTCTAGTTTTACAGGTCAATCTGGTATTCCAATCAAGAATTTTAGCAGTTAGTGATTGAATACTTTCATCGGATTATAAATGACACGGTGCAGTTCACTTGTGTAGGTACTTTACAAGAAGTGAACGTCGCTTTTTATTCTACATCCACTACATGGTCTAAAAATAAGTACACACTGGATCTACCCCAGGCCCTGCCCAGTACTTTAGATGTTTTTGATACGGACTCGTGAAATAACCTGGAGGAGAGATAACTATCGCAGATACACACACTTCCGCAGGTTACAAGACAGTCCTCAAGACAACTCATGCATGAGTGGCTGAAGACAAAATGTATTCCTAGATGCCACAGTAGTGATGGTGGGGGGTGTTTATAGTTACAAAATGTTGATAGAACATAATGAAGGTGCGCGCATGCAAGGACACTTATACAAGTGAATTTTGTCGATATTCAGATTGCATTGCACAACAATATCTTACATTAATATACGAAACAAGAACAATACGATCAAGATCAACAGTTTTACAGCAAATAATATGTTCAGATTACAGTCTAAATTCCAAGTTTCGAGGCTTCTTAGAAAATAGATTCAACAGATCTGTTGGTTTTACAATTATGTCTCTGAATGTTTGTTCAGTTTATTGTTTTGTTTATTTTCTTTTTTGTGAAAATTCCATGGCGGGAGAGAGTTCTGACCCCCAGTAACCCATCCCCTGGCTACGCCCCTGGGTCCCCAGTTGAATTAATGACAATGATTCCTGTCTAAAACATAGTAGGATGGTTAAAAGTGCTGTGTTTAATTATACCATTTACACCAGTTGTTGCGATTGAGTTGGCAATGCGGTTAGGGGCGCGTAGCTCTGAGCGTGCATGCAGGAAGTAGTGGGTTCGAACCCAATTGTCGGCAGCCCTGAAGACGGTTTTCCGTAGATTCCCATTTCCACACCAGGCAAATGCTGGGATGTGCCTTAATAAAATCCGCGGCCGCTTCCTACCCACTCCTAGCCCTTTCCTATCCAATAGTCGCCATAACACCTATCGGTGTCGGTGCGACGTAAAACAAATTGTAAAAAATAAAACATCATCCCCTCATCACTTGATAAATCGTCCTTATATTGCGACCACTGGCTCATCATATTGTATACTTTAGTCTAAATAACATGTCCAGGATGCAATATATAGAGGGAATGAAATTCATATCGCTTTGTACATTTCAGAGAAGCATATACTCCCTTTCAATTTTATGTCACGATGAAGAAATGTAAGAATTATCCGGGATATACTTCTTTTTAACTGAATAACTAGTGGTCGCCATACCTTATAGCCCTACGTAATCCTCTAAAATATGGAAAAAGAAATCTCAAGCTATAGAATACATTCCAGCAGGAGAAATCTTTTTCTTTCTTCCTGGACTTTATTGCAATTTATTGAGGTTGGTACTTGAGGATTTGGCCCAGTTTAACTGCCGAATGCTCTTAATAACGCCAACCCTGAGTAGGGGGCTGTGTTCACTGTTGCGCGCTTCTGTGGTGGTTGGTAGAGTGATGTCTTGTGCGTAAATGACGATGTGTATTCAGATTAACACAAGGTCTCAGCGTGTCATCGCGACTGCGGACACAAAATTTTTGGGTAGAGTGCCAGTTCGTTCCAGGGTGTTCCCCTTTCAGCTGCGTCTTTATTGCGGACACCTCATTAATAGTCTCGATGTGCCTCATTTGCAGACAATACTTCCTTCAGATGAAATGAAATGGCGTATGGCTTTTAGTGCCGGGATTGTCCGAGGACATGTTCGGCTCGTCAGGTGCAGGTCTTTCGAATTGACGCCCGTGATGAGGATGAAATGATGATGAAGACAACACATGAACACAGTCCCCGTGTCAGCGAAATTAATCAATGATGGTTAAAATTCCCGACCCTGCCGGGAATCGAACCCTGGACCCCTGTGACCAAAGGCCAGCACGCTAACGACTTGGTCAAGGAGCCGGACTTCCTTCAGATAAGCCTTCGTCTAATAAAGCATCTATATTGTACTTTTCTTTACTAGTGCTAGTGCGTCAAGTTTCGCTGTTAGCCCCAAGCGGTACTGCGTGCCCATTTTTTTCTTTAGAGCGCCTCGCTTATTTTCAAGGTAGGCCTGCCGTGTGGCCCCGCACATGAATTTAACGGCAGGGGGTCGGCCTTTAAATAAGGAAGATGTAGTCCCATAATTAGCATTTTTTTTGGCGGAATAACCGTTTGCACTTTTTAAGAAGTTTGTCTTTTTTACTTATTTACGTATTAATTTAGGCTTATAATTATTTCTCATCTACAAGATTCGTCATAATTTTCAATACATTCTGCTAATGATACACTCTTATTTACAACATACGTTTACCCTCCAGGGTAGGTTTTTCCCTCGGACTCAGCGAGGGATCCCACCACTACCGCCACAAGGGCAGTGTCCTGGAGCTTCAGACTTTGGGTCGGGGGATACAACTGGGGAGGATGACCAGTACCTCGCCCAGGCGGCCTCACCTGCTATGCTGAACAGGGGCCTTGTGGGGGGATGGGAAGTTTGGAAGGGATGGACAAGGAAGTGGGAAGGAAGCGGCCGTGGCCTTAAGTTAGGTACCATCCCGGCATTTGCCTGGAGGAGAAGTGGGAAACCACGGAAAACCACTTCCATAATGGCTGAGGTGGGAATCGAACCCGGGCCTCCGGGGGTGGCACCTAATCACGCTAACCACTACGCAACAGAGGCGGACTGCTTACTCCATTCTGAGGACAATTGGCATTACGTTCAAAAACCTTTTCCAAGTTGCCATCCTCATTGTACTTCATCGTGCTTCGAGCAATTTTTTCATCCAGTTTACAGTACATACTTTTTTTTTCTTTTAGTTCCTTCCAAATTTAAGTCCATCCGCATAACTGAATGATCTCTGTGTCCAGCTTTAGACAGGTGATGAGATCTCTTATTCTTGGGTGAGGCCTTCCACCATTACTATTGAATTTTGATTCCACCTTTCAAACGTATTGTTTGTGCTGTGTCTGACGTTAAAACAGTTCCATTTCTCCAGCGGGACAGACTCATTCTGCAGCCATTGCTCAACAAAATAGTCGAAGAATTCCGTTAACTTTACATCCGGCGGAGCTTGGCAGTGAATTCGAATCCATCCACTTTTAATATCGGCAGACTTCAGGAAAGCAAGTGCAGCGCATTTTCTTACATTTTGTCTTATTTTTTCGTTTTCCTTGTAAAGAGTCGTCATTCCTATTTCCTGAATCTTCCTCCACAGACACTGAGAGAAATGGAAAAGACATCCGTAAATCTCAGATTGAGGAAATTATTCCCTTAGAGGAAAAACAGGACCAGTCTCAAAAGGTCTACTGTGAATTTCTCAGGTTTCCATTCTGAAACAGCTTGCGCAACGTTTTCGAGCATCCAAATATATGTCTCCTTTCTCATGTCAGGAAGAAGTACAAATACAATAGGAGTGTTGTTAGTTTCACTTTCACTGCTTCTCAGGTCCACATGTGCCGTGTACAGTTGGGCAAACTGGCTGCTTAAACTCTTAAGTGTACCGCTAACGAAAAACAACGTTCTTTTTCGGAACATTTTCTTAGCTAAAGAACTGGCGAAAATTAACATTCTGTCATCTGCGCCGTCACCTGAAAGGAGAAAGTGCTTTCCGTCAAACATTTTCAACAATTCTTCGCTGAGGATGATTTCTGATGCTAACTTCAGTTCTTTCTGCACTCTGTGCTCCTTATTCCTTCCACAGTACATTGAATGTTCAATATTTGCGAACTGAGGAATGTGTGTTACAAGTTCAAATTCTTCTCCTTCTTAATCTGCTCATCCTCCAGGGTTGGCTTTTCCCTCGGACTCCGCGAGGGATCCCACCTCTACCGCCTCAAGGGCAGTGTCCTGGAGCTTCAGACTCTGGGTCGGGGGATACAACTGGGGAGAATGACCAGTAACTCGCCCAGGCGGCCTCACCTGCTATGCTGAACAGGGGCCTTGTGGAAGGATGGGAAGATTGGAAGGGGTAGACAAGGAAGAGGAAAGGGAGGGGCCGTGGCCTTAAGTTAGGTACCATCCCAGCATTTGCCTGGAGGAGAAGTGGGAAACCACGGAAAACCACTTCCAGGATGGCTGAGGTGGGAATCGAACCCACCTCTACTCAGTTGACCTCCCGAGGCTGAATGGACCCCGCTCCAGCCCTCGTACCACTTTTCAAATTTGGTGGCAGAGCCGGGAATCGAACCCGGACCTCCGAGGGGTGGCAGCTAATCACGCTAACCACTACACCACAGAGGTGGACTGCTGTTGTACTACTGTCCGTAAACATTACTATAGGGATATTTCCCAATTGCAATGTATTTGTTAATAATAATTTCTTAGCAGCCGGGTTGAGTAGTTCAGACTGTAGAGCCCTGGACTTCTGAGCTCAAGTTGGCGGGTTCTATTCCGCCTTTGTCCATTGGTGTTTAAAGGTGCTCAAATACGACAGCCTCTAGTCGGTAAATTTACTGACACGTCAAAGAACTCGGCCCCAGTGATTAAGTGGATCACTGTTACTGTGAGAGACTGGGTTACCTAAGGCTGCCTTCTGAAACGATATTTGATAACTGGCAATCGTCACTGGTAATGTACTGTATAAAGCGAATGTATAAGATTGTTTTCAGTTTTATGGCTTGGAGTTCAGTTGATATCTGAAGAATATGTACGCCTACAAATTTTTAAACTTTTGTGAATAAGAAACCCATTCTTGCTTGTCATCATCATCATCATCTGTTTACCCTCCAGGTTCGGTTTTTCCCTCGGACTTAGCGAGGGATCCCACCTCTACCGCCTCAAGGGCAGTGTCCTGGAGCTTCAGACTCTTGGTCGGGGGATACAACTGGGGAGTATGACCAGTACCTCGCCCAGGCGGCCTCACCTGCTATGGTGAACAGGGGCCTAGTAGGAGGATGGGAAGATTGGAAGGGATAGGCAAGGAAGAGGGAAGGAAGCGGCCGTGGCCTTAAGTTAGGTACCATCCCGGCATTCGCCTGGAGGTGAAGTGGGAAACCACGGAAAACCACTTCGAGGATGGCTGAGGTGGGAATCGAACCCACCTCTACTCAGTTGACCTCCCGAGGCTGAGTGGACCCCGTTCCAGCCCTCGTACCACTTTTCAAATTTCGTGGCAGAGCCGGGAATCGAACCCGGACCTCCGGGGGTGGCAGCTAATCACGCTAACCACTACACCACAGAGGCGGCATATTCTTGCTTGTGCTACTCTGTATTTAATATCCTCCTTACATCTGCCATCATTAGTTTTTCCTGGTACCCAAGTACTTCCTTTACTTCATTGATTCACATGCAGTAAGTCTAAAGTGATTATGTCTGAGAGAACGTCTAAGAAAATGAGAGTTGGCTATGCAGTTAGGGCCGCGCAGCTGTGAGCTTGCATCCGGGAGATAGTGGGTTCGAACCCCACTGTCGGCAGCCCTGAAGATGGCTTTCCGTGGTTTCCCATTTTCACACCAGGCAAATGCTGGGGCTGTACCTTACTT
This sequence comes from Anabrus simplex, assembly GCF_040414725.1. Classification (NCBI taxonomy): domain Eukaryota; kingdom Metazoa; phylum Arthropoda; class Insecta; order Orthoptera; family Tettigoniidae; genus Anabrus; species Anabrus simplex. The sequence goes on along the minus strand of NC_090266.1, from coordinate 343,230,142 downwards.
AAGGCCACGGCCCTTTCCCGTCCCATCATCGCCATAAGACCTATCTGTATGGGTGCGACGTAAAGCAAATTGTAAAAACAAAAATGAGGCCAATGGCATTAAGTCTAACAAAAGTGGTCGAACACAATTTAGTCTAATAATAAAAGTTATGACGTGTGTCCTCTGGGAAGGCCTGCTGCAGTCTTTCCAGTTGACGCCTTATAGGCGACCTGCGCGTCTGTGAGGATGGGGCCCTATTTATGATGAATTATAATGCTGAAGATGGCGATCACACCCAGTCCCCGAGCCATCGGAATTACCCAGTGAAGGTTAAAATCTCCGACCCGACCGGGAATTTTACCCGGGACCCCTTGGAACGGAGGCCAGCACTGTAACCATGTAGTTTGGTGTAACTAATTCTTACGTCTAACAGCAGTCTACCTCAAAATGTATTTTTACATGAGTTTAAAGACTGCCACCATTATAAAGACAAAGATACACCCTGAATAGTGAATGCATTAAAAAAAAATTAAACTGGTCTCTATCATTCAACGCAAGTGTTCTATAGTAACTTGGAAGAAGGTCACCTGGACTATTCATCCTCATCTCCATTATCTTAGTTTCAGCCGGTAACTCAAAGCCCTGAGGTAGACGAGAATGTATCCATTGTCTTGATAATGCTGACACCTAGATATCTACCATTTCCTCCTCCTGACGTGTGTTTACTACATCACCTTTTCTCGACAGGATATCGTATTCGTACTCATCTTGCCAATAACTGCTGTATCACTCTTGGACGTTATTGTTGTACTGGTCTAATTACTACCGTAAGAGATCTGTTAGACTTTACTGCTAGACAAGCATGGGCATTAGACTTTATTTTTAGACCTAGTCTCAGTGGACTTCCATAATTTTAAACCTTTTCCCCTTTTAGACATTCTGTCTTTAACGTACTGGCTTGGAAGCGCTTCGTTTCCCAGTCCAACATTTCCTGCAGCGCCTGAATTAATTCGATTGTATTCCAATCCTTTTATTTTTGGATTTATTAATTTTCATCTTGTAGCCTATTTCTTCTCGAAGTCCAGTCCGTACCATCCAGCAATTTCTCCAGATCTCCCGCAGACACAAATATAATATAATCGACAAATATCAGGATCTTGATTACCTCTCCTTGAATTGCGATTTCTTTTCAATTTTTTTAAATTTTCTTTACCGCTTGTTCTACATAAACAATGAAAAGGAGCAGGGATAAACTGCCCCCTGACTCACTCGTTTCTGGATAGCTGCTTCTTGTTCATAGCCATCGATTATTATCACTGCAGACTGGATTTTGTACAGCTTGTAAATAACCCTTCTTTTGTGGGTATTTAATCGAAATTACCTTCAGAATCTCATAAAGCTTGGTCCAATGAGCATTATCGAATGCCATTTCTAGACCTACAAATACCATGTACATGGACTTGCCTTTCTCAATTCGCTCTTTCAAGATCAGATGTAGAGTCAGTATTGCATCGCGTGTTCCTACATTTCTTCGGTAGCCAAACTGATGAAGAAGATTAAAAATAGCGCAGTCTATCAGAAAAATATGTAACTGTTCATTACACATAGTCTGCTTGAAATCGCTAAAATATTTACCATTACAGACGAATACAAGCTGAACACCTGCAAGTGAACGTAACACTGGATTGTTCGGAAAGTTTTCAGTGTTCTTCACAGATGTACAGGGTCTCCCTTATATACTCAGACCGAGCGCACGGTGTTTGTACTCTGGGCTACAGCAGTTGCCTCAGCCCAACGAAAGTCGCGCTCGGCCGCCCTGCTTTAAGCGTGTATTCAACCTTGCGTGAAACCTTATTTATAAAAGATGCTGGAAGTGTCATCCTTCATAATGAGGGACTTCATAAACATCATAAGGCTTTTCTGCACACCAAAAACGAGAGTTATGACTATTCACAGGCCTCATCCGAAAAGTACACAAGCTGTGGGTCGAATGAACGCTCATTCGGTGATGCAAAATACCACTCAAAATATCTCACTCTTGTGGCTGGAGCAGCAGGTTTTAATCAATGGGCCCGTGTAAACCTGTACGGTTTGTTGTATAATGTAGCTTTGTGTGCAGAAGAAACCGAAACCCCCACATGTTATGCTAATTTTATGAGTGATTTATCCGGTGACCGTTCAAGATTCGCACCAATGCCATCTAGCTTTTCCTCTGTTAAAACTGTTCGTATGCGCGCATGTTTTTTATTGAGCACTGAGCCAGTAGTTTCAAATTGATTCACAATTACGTGAATCTGTGCTCGTGAAGAAGGCCCTTCTCCAGGAAATTGCTGAACAAATGCATCGCTGACTCGTACTTAAAATAACTTTTACATACGCAAATACGGTGTTGGAATGATAACTGCCTCACCATGTTAACAGCTGAGATTCAGACTGGCTACTGATGCTTGCCAGGTCGAACACGAGCACGCTCCTTGCAAGGTGCGCGCCTCCCGTACAGCTGCTTAGGTCTCCGAGAATAAAAACGCCGCTGGACGGTCTGGGTTTATAAGAAAGACCCTGTATGTGTGAGCTCTCCTAATAGGAGTCTACGTCGTTCTACCGTTCTGTGCATGCACCGCACTACAATGACGTCGTTCTGCATCATATACTAATTCCCTTGGCTGATTTAGGGTTTGATAATCCACAGACAAAGTTAAGTAGTCTCTGAAGAGTAATTCAATGGAGTGTATTTTAGGCCTGTGATCTGAAGCTCTACCGTTGCTATTATTGTGTAAAATATAGTTATGGAAACAGTACAAGAAAATATAATCTGGCTCGATTACAGTTACTTGAGAAATATTTTTCTCAATTACGATTACAACTACTTAAAAAAAAGTAATTAGTAAATTTACAATTAAAATAGCAATTACTTTACAGAATGCTAGTCTTAACGAAATCACTGATTTTCGTCGCTTGGGGCTGGAATAATACAAAAGTTTGCAAGGGAAAGGAATATGTTACTTCATTCTGTGTATTTTATTTTTTAGCACAGAGGCATTAAGTGGCTCTCATCACTAGATGAGACTAAAGATGATACCTTGGAATTTTAGAAAAGATCTTTAACCCATCATTTTTACTTTTATCAAAAATTAAGTTCTCAGAAGGAAACCATAATTTAATTTCAACGATTGCAAATGTTAAAAACATTTAACCTCTTTAGGCTTTTCAGGGAAGAGATCTATCTGGTCCTTCGAAGAATGAAGGAAAGAAAAAGCCACGGAGTGTCCGAAAGTGGTGATTGGCTCCCTAGCCCAGGGATGACCAGGTTCAGGTTGGATTTACGACGTGAAGGGGCCGTCACGAAGCGCGCGGAGTGCCTGTCTGTAGTGATGGACTGGAATCGCGAAGATTGGAGCCTGGGAAATCGGGCACCCGATTCCGGAATCGATACCGAGGAACTAGTAGCACCATCTATGATGCAGATACGTAAACACGTGCAGCACGAATGTGTTCTATAATGTGAGTTCGTTTTGGTTTATAACCAGGTCACTCTAGATGTCATGCCTGCTCTCATTATAAACTCCCGGAGTTGTATATTTTAATGCGGCTGCAATTTGATCGGAATATATGATTCTCTGTTTGAAACTAATCAAATTGTATGGATTGTCAATAAATCAAAACTTGTACGGAGATTATTACACAATATAATACTACTTCTTATTCTACCACTTTTCCCACACCTGTGAGGTCGCGGGTGCGAACTGTGTCGCATATGTGGATTTGGCCCTGATTTACGGCCGGATGCCCTTCCTGACGTCAACCCTCTATGGAGGGATGTAATAACTATTGCGTGTTTCTGTGGCTGTTGGTGGTGCGCTGTGTTGTCTGAATATGAAGAGGAGTGTCTTGGGACAAACCAAACACCCAGTCCCCAAGCCAGAAGAATTAATCAGATGAAAATAAAATCCCTCTCCCGGCCGGGAATCGAACACGGGATCCTCTGAACCGAAGGCCTCACTCAACGCTAACCATCCAGTCAAAAAGTCAGACTTGACATGATATTTCAACAAAATGCAATTGTACTAAGTAGACAACCTTAGCTAGTGTTAACCAGTGATGGAAACAAAAATAGTAATTCTAACAGTTTCTCATCATAGTATTTAGTAGTACTGTGAACTCCGTCTCTGTGGTGTAGAGGTTAGCGTGATTAGCTGTCAACCCTGGAGGGCGCGATTCGATTCCCGCCTCTGCCACGTAATTTGAAAAGTGGTACGAGGGTTGGAATGGGATCCACTTAGACTCGGGAGGTCACCTGAGAAGAGGAGGGTTCGATTTTCACCTCAGCCATCCTCGAAGTGGTCTTTCGTGGTTTCCCACTTATCCCCTAGGCAAGTGGCGGCCGGGATGGTACTTACCTTAAGGCCAAGGCCGCTTCCTTCCTTCTTCCTTGTATTTCCCTTCCAATCTTCCCATCCCCCCACAAGGCCTCTGTTCAGCATAGCAGGTGAGGCCGCCTGGGCAAGGACCCGTCCTCCTTCCCAGTTGTATACCCACAACCCAAAGTCTCACGCTCGAGGACACTACCCTTGAGGTGGTAGAGGTGGAATCCCTCGCCGAGTCCGAGGGAAAGACCAAACCTGGAGGGTAAACAGATTAAGAAAGAAACTATATGAAATGTTTATTGCAAATTACATGTAACGGAGGTACGCTACCAAATAAGGTTGTGTACTTCTTGGAAATGTGATTCCACAGACTGTATACATTTATACTAGTGATATTTGAAAACCATATCAGAAGCAGAATACAGTATGAGCATAAATAAGAACGTCGATTGCTACACCGAGTGTCGAAATGTGTAATGTTATTTCCTGACTACCAGGTTAAATTGTTATTTCATTATTATGTGGCATAATTAATTCATAACAAACAATAAGACATTTAATTTAATTGGGTGTTATATCATACTATACTGTATACAAAATAAACAGTAAATATTGTACGTTCGAATTTATCCCACTTATATACGGACGACTCACTCTAGTGAGTGCACCCACCACACTCTGGTGACGTCATCGCGGAGCCGATACCTCGCATGCGACATTAAGTGCGGCCTCGGAGTCGTAGGAACCGTTTCCCGCAATTCCTGGCGTCATTCGCGCACATCACTACCTATCTGTATTCAGCTGTGTGTTCTAATGGCAAGAAAATACTCTACCTCAGCGTCGGAACGTAATAGTCTACTTGCATCATGCTATGGCACTGTCGTTTTGTGATGAGATGCGAAAAGGGTCCAGAGTGTGTGTATTGTTGACACAGCTCCAACCCCGTCATTCCTGCCCTAGGCCTCGAAAACCCAGTACCTTTCGGGTCAGAAGAGAACAGTAGTTGGCCAAAGGAGGTCGAATAGTAAAGATAAAGTGCAGTGAAGGAGCAAGTAAGTGGAAGCAGCTAGGGGAAAGCTCCCAAGTTGGGAGCCCATTGGGTGTCACCCCTTTTAGCCTACGACAAGAATCTGTGGATATATTCCATGGACTCATCCACTAGAAATTTAAAAAAATAACATGCATTTTTTCTTAAAATAATGGTGTAGTTGTGTCTAAACTGCAAACACAATCTTAGACGGAATGAGTCAATTACAGTCTCGTCTGATGTTATCTCTTCGTTCCGGGTACCCTCCTGTCATTGTCCCCACTAGTTTGTACCAGCAATCAATCTGACTACTTAGTCCGGCCCCGCGGTGTAGGGGGCAACGCGTCCGCCTGTCACCCGGCAGCCCTGGGTTTGATTCCCGGCCGTGTCAGGGGTTTTTAATTGTAATGATTAATATCCCTGGCCTGGGGACTGGGTTTTTGTGACGTCCTTAATATTCCTTTCCTCACACACAACATTCCGCACTATCGCCATTCCAGTTACGTGCAGGTTCGTATAATATGGTGCCAGTAGGGGCAAAGGATCCACATGAGTCGACGCCGCGAAAAATTAGCATTTACAAAATCTGACTACTTTCATGTATGTTACTTCTAACTTATGAATAAATATCCTGACTCCCCCCAAGCTTTCTCTCCTGAAATTCAGTCCTCTGGGGTTTCTTGCCTACTAACATCACAGTAGTCTCGTACAGTAAATGCTTATATTTATGTCGTCGTTGCGCCTGCGAAAACCGCTACGAGATATTATTGTGGGACAAATACTGACCCGCGACACACGTTACGTAAGAGCGAGAACACTGCCCTTGAGGCGGTAGAGGTGGGATTCCTCGCTGGGTCCGAGGAAAATACCAACTCTGGAGGATAAACGGATTTAGAAAGAAAGATTAGTTATATTCATTTAAAAAAATAATTGTAATGCACCATCATTCTCAGTTTCTGACATCATTTATACAAGTTTCACTTCAGAAAACAGTTCCATACCCCCTTGTCTTTTAATGAGAAATACTTGTAAGTGACTTAATGTCCTTTTATCCTTTTTCATCAGTTTTACGGATTGCAGTGCTAATTACTTTTGGTTGTGGTAAACTTACAGTAGAATTAGACCTCGTCCTAGTGTGCACTAAAATCACTATCTGAAAATAAGCATTAGTATTTTACTGAACTACTACCTTTTTCATTTCGCATTCATGCTTTAATTTTGAGTATGACACTTTGTTTAGATTTGATTTAAGAGCAACTGATTTAAAATCAAAATATCTTTTGATACCATTTGGGGAACTTATTTCGCCTACAGTCCGACTCGTTGGCTGAATGGTCAGCGTGCTGGCCTTCGGTTCAGAGGGCCCCGGGTTCGATTGCCGGCCGGGTCGGGGATTTTAAACTTAATTGGTTAATTCCAATGGCTCGGGGGCACGGTGTGTGTGTGGCGTATTCAACATTAGAAATCATTCTAGGTAGGGCCCGCATCTTCACAGACATGCAGGTCGCCTAATAGGCCGTCTACTAGAAGAAGGCCTGCACCAGGCCCCTCCGGAGGCCATACGCCATTATTATTATTATTATTATTATTATTATTATTATTATTATTATTATTATTATTATTATTGTTTGATCTACAGTTCGAACCTGAACACAGACGATCGATTATGGAGTTCCATATTTCTAATGTGTCGTTCTAAAACTACATGCATTGAATCGACTTCTTGAACAGCATCATGACCAGGTTCTTGGTATTTATGTTCTATAATGTTTATGACATGGTTGACCCTTTCTAAAAAAAATAATTAAAACAATGGACATGTTGTTTCTGACGTTAGGTTGGCACTGTGATTCTTGGACATGGAACAGTACCGGTACGAAAAATGACAGGAAATATGGGCATAGAAGAAAATGGTTCTGTTGATGTCGGGTGTTTTCAATGGATCTCGTCCCTCCCTGTCATTCACAACATGGAACATTCACTGAACTTCGTAACTAATATTTTAATAAAAATGGACTTAGAACAGTATGGTTCTAGACCATTGATTGACATGTCTGTCTGTCTGTCTGTCTGTCTGTCTGTCTGTCTGTCTGTCTGTCTGTCTGTCTGTCTGTCTGTCTGTCTGTCTGTCTGTCTGTCTGTCCGTCTGTCTGTCTGCTGTCTGTCTGTCTATCTGTCTGTTAAATCTTTAGCCCAGGAGCCAGTTGAATACTCAGAAAGCACGACCAAAGGTTATGCGGCTGTAGGGAAAATGATAAACTGGTGGCAGTGCTATGATGAGGCGTGAAGTACAGTAGTTTCACACAACTTCCCTCACTGAGCCATAATGCACTATTGCAGCACGAACGGCCCAATATGTAGCACCTTTCTTACGGAGTGCCATGACGGAAATTTTGAACTTCTACAATTTACCACTTATCAAACCAAATTTTACACACAAGAACATATTAATAAGACATAGTCCCACGCAAAAGTGGGAGCTGATTGGTTGCGAAGTTATTGATAAATAGGTTTTATTTTTATATGTCAATAAATACCCATATATTTAAGAACGACTCCGTATTTTGCAGTCAGAGATATACATTTTTCAGTCTCTCATTATTCCTTTGATAGGCAAAAATCCAGTTTTATGCTATTTCAGAAGTAGAAATATGAAAGTAATATTCAACTGACAATGAAACGCAGAACCTATTTTAATTCCTATGCACATGCCAACATTCTCTGAAAATTTCAGGTGAATCCGATAAGAACTCTGCGGCAAGGAGCATTTTATGCGTGGCAAAGAGGTGAGAAGAGTTTTAAGGTAGATAAAAGCAATTGAAAGTTTTAATAAACATACTTGCTTTAAAACTGCACTGGACTGTAAATTACTCCCTCAGATGTCGCTTGCGCACAACGTAGGCCTACTGCAAGGTAAATATATTCCAGTGAGATTATTGAAATGGTACTCCGAAAGAAGTTTGAAGCTAATTTTGTCTTACAGAGCGAGAGAAAGGGACTCTACATACGCCGAACAACTACCCTTTAAATTGGGCACAGCATTTAGAACTTTAAAAACGGAATTAGGAAATAATTGGCTTTGAAAGAGGAAGAATTGGGGATTTTAAGGTTAAAATTGAAAATTCGATTTTTTGTTCAAAAATCGCAACATTTCATTGATGACTCCCCTTATCTTCCAGACGCGGCAATCGAGCTCTGCAATCAGCGCCACGCATACCTCAGCAACTTCCATACTGTCACTGAAAGTGAGAGTTCAGTTTACTCTGGTCTGTGCCAAGAGGCGGGTGCGAAAAGACTACATCCTACAGGCTACCCTTAGATAGCATCATGATATAATTTTGTGATGCGGTAGTTAGGTGATACACTAAATGTGAGTGCAATGTAGGTTGAGCGTCCCGTCTATTTAGAGCTACAGATTTATTGTGATGTGTAACAATGGTCCGCTGGCCTCGGAACTTCCGCTGGCTTGGGGCACCCACAATGAAGGGCGAAGTCGGGGAAACTGGTCAGACTGGAGCCGACTGCACACCGACAAGGGACGCCACTGCTCTCAGCCATGGGAGTCCTCCGGTGAGTACCACACCACTAGATTAGCACTTGATTGTGGCCCAGGCGATAGAGGTAGCCCGGAGCGACACAGAATAGGATTCTCATTTCATGCAGATGGTCGCTATCTCGCTGAATTCAATGATTGTCAATGCATGATCATGATCAGTGACGCATTACCTCGCTTGTCAACATAGAAAACTAGCCACGTGGTGTAGGGGTCCAGATATTTTACTTCTGAATTGAGGGCTAGAATACATTTCACGTAACCTCTTCAGACCTACTGATACGAGAAGCAGCGATCCGGTCATGACAGCCAAGCATGTCGTCACGCTGACGATGTGGCGCTCCACTATCACTAGGACATCTGCCTGGGTGGCAGCCACCTTGGTAAATTAGGCTCTATGTGGTACGATAATGTTAGTACACAAAAATGTTATGCTAGCTACAGGATAAACAATACAAGAGACTGATAGTGTAACAGCACATAAAAATAGCTTCTTTTGTTGACAATATCAAGAAATAGGTCAAACATGGGCAGGGATTGAGAGCAAAGTTCACCGCTTGACTTTTGTCAGAATTGCGCAGCCTCCACCCTCCTGACAGTCTTCACCCATTGCTCTGGTTGCTCAACTGCAACCCGTATTCATACTGATCCACAAATCTGAACTTACAATAGAACGACCGAGCTCGATAGCTGTAGTCGCTTAAGTGTGGCCAGTATTCGGGAGACCTGTTGGCAACTCTGAAAATGGTTTTCCGTAGTTTCCCATTTCCACACGAGGCAAATGCTGGGGATGTATCTTAATTAAGACCACGGTCACTACCTTCCCATTCCTAGCCCTTTCCTGTCCCATTGTCGCCATAAGACCTATCTGTGTCGGTGCGACGTTAAGCAATTTGTAAAAAGAAAATAATAGAACGCACTGAGTCCGTGCCAGAGCAGCACATAGGAAGTGCCAGGATATTGGTACTTTATCGTGTTGTTCGTGTAGTTGTGAAGGGAAGAGTGTTCAAAGAATTATGTTTGAGCCTCTTGAACACAAACTTCTCATGCCTTACGGGCAGCCACATTCGTGGATATACCGTATAACAGCCATTGAGAATGTCCTGAACAGCCCTGTTCTAGTCAGGACATCAAATTTGTTCAAATATAGTTCAAATAAATTCTAACACAACGTTTTCAGTGCGAGTATATTATGGATTTTCTTGCAAGCCGGATTATTGCACAAATAATAGTAATGAAATGAAATGGCGCGTGGCCTCCGGAGAGGCCTGGTGCAGCTCTTTTGATATGACGTCCGTAGGCGACCTGCGCGTCGTGATGAGGATGAAATGATGATGAAGACGGCACATACACCCAGCCCCCGTGCCAGGGGAATAAACAAATTATGGTTTAAAATTCCCGACCCTGCCGGGAATCGAACCCGGGACCCTATGACCAAAGGCCAGCATGCTAACCATTTAGCTACGGAGCCCTGCATAATAATAATAATAATAATAATAATAATAATAATAATAATAATAATAATAATAATAATAATAATAATAATAATAATAATAAGGAACAACAACAAAGGATGAAGAATTGAAATTGGAACGTGGTCCCTGGTAGGCCCTAACGCAAGAATAATAATAATAATAATAATAATAATAATAATAATAATAATAATAATAATAATAATAATAATAATAATAATAATAATAATAATAATAATAATAATAATATACTGTATAGGAACAGGTATTTCACTTTACTTTCAATTAACATGGGCTTAGCTGAACGTCTGTATACCCCAAAATTAAATACAATTATATTATGTATTTAGCAATGCAATTATTTTGTTTAGAATACATCATTTTTGTGAATACAGCAATGATGATAGTAAACTTGGGCTACGGACTTCCCTCAATGTAGCCTACTATATTATAAAGGTACATCCAATAAAGCACCTACTGACAGCAAAATTTGGTCAACATGGGACAATAAATTATATAACCTAGGACGGGTTATTTTTACTTTTGAAGCGGACGAGCTGGCCGTGCGGTTAGGGGCGCGCAGCTGTGAGCTTGCATCCGGGAGATAGTGGGTTCGAATCACACTGTCGGCAGCCCTGAAGATGGTTTTCCTTGGTTTCCCACTTTCACGCGAGGCAAATGCTGGGGATGTACCTTAATGAAGGCCACGGCCGCTTCCTTCGCATTCTAGACCTTTCCTATCCCAACGTCGCCACTGGTGGTTGTCGCTCTCGTTTAGCCACAAGTTTGTGCCCATAGTTTATCGTGCCTAGAATTTGAAGGTCAGCTGTCTCATTACGCTAATTGTAAGACGGCTAGTGGGTGAAGGCTGACAATGTGAATGATGGTTGCGTCCCAACCTGTGGATATGAATCAAACGGAATGACCCAATTATCGTAAAAATGTTAATTCTCAGCGGAAGAATAGTTCTTATGTATTATTATTATTATTATTATTATTATTATTATTATTATTATTATTATTATTAATATTATTATTCATACATACATACATACATACATACATACATACATACATACATACATTATCGTTATAGACCGTTATGCCTTTCAGCGTTCAGTCTGCAAGCCTCTGTGAACTTACTAAATGTCGCCATAATCCTCTATTTGCAACTACTGCTGTGGCCTCATTTAGTTCTATACCTCTTACCTTAAATCGTTACAAAATTGAGTCTAACCATCGTCGTCTTGGTCTACCTCTACTTCTCTTACCCTCCATAACAGAGTCCATTATTCCCCTAGGTAACCTATCCGCCTCCATTCGCCTCACATGACCCCACCACCAAGGACGGTTTATGCGTACAGCTTCAATCATCGAGTTCATTTCTAACTTAGCCTTTATCTCCTCGTTCTGAGTACCCTCCTGCCATTGTTCCCACCTGCTTGTACTTGCAATTACTCTCGCTACTTTCATGTTTGTTACTTCTAACTTATGAATAAGATATCCTGAGTCTACACAGCTTTTGCTCCCGTAAAGCAACGTTGGTCTGAAAACAGACCATTGTAAGGATAGTTTCGTCTGGGAGCTGACTTCCTTCTTACAGAATACCGCTGATCGCAACTGCGAGCTCACTGCATTAGCTTTACTACACCTTGATTCAATCTCACTTACTATATTACCATCCTGGGAGAACACACAACCTAAATACTTCAATTATTCTACCTGTTCCAGCTTTGTATCACCAATCTGACATCCAATTCTGTTGAATTTCTTACCTACTGACATCAGTTTAGTCTTCGAGAGGCTAATTTTCATGCCATACTCATTGCACCTATTTTCAAATTCCAAGATATTAGACTGCAGGCTTTCGGCACAGTCTGCCATTAAGACCAAGTCGTCAGCATAGGCTAGACTGCTTACTACATTTCCACCTAACCGAATTCCTCCCTGCCATTTTATACCTTTCAGCAGATGATCCATGTAAACTACGAACAGCAAAAGTGAAAGATTACAGCCTTGTCTAACTCCTGTAAGTACCCTGAACCAAGAACTCATTCTACCATCAATCCTCCCTGCAGCCCAATTGTCAACATAAATGCCTTTGATTGATTTTAATAATCTACCCTTAATTCCATAGTCCCCCAGTACGGCGAACATCATTTCCCTCGCTACCTTGTCATATGCTTTCTCTACATCTACGAAACATAAACACAACTGCCTATTCCTCTCGTAACATTTTTCAATTACCTGGCGCATACTGAAAATCTGATCCTGACAGACCCTCTGTGGTCTGAAACCACACTGGTTTTTATCCAACTTCCTCTCAACCACTGATCGCACCCTCCCTTCCAAGATGCGAGTGAATACTTTGCCTGGTATACTAATCAATGAGAGACCTCGATAATTGTTGCAATCCTTCCTGTTCCCTTGCTTATAGATAGGTGCAATTACTGCTTTGTCCAATCTGAAGGAACCTCCCCAACACTCCATCTTAATGTTATTCCTCTATGAAGCCATTTCATCCCTGCCTTCCCACTATACTTCACCATTTCAGGTCTAATTTCATCTATTCCTGCTGCTTTATGACAATGGAGTTTATTTACCATCCTTTCCAATTCCTCAAGATAATTTCACCACCATAATTTTCTTTTCCCCCATGAGCTTGGTTGTTCGCGACATCACCAGGAAGATTTCCTTTCACGTTGAAAAGGTGTTCAAAATATTCCCTCCACCTGTCCAGTGATTCCCTGGGATCTGTTACGAGTTCACGTGAATTACTCAAAACACTGTCCTTTTCCTTCTTCCTTCCCTTCCTAAGATTTTTTATTACTGTCAAGAAAGGTTTCCCTGCTTCTTGACCTAGCCTTTCCAGAGTATTACCAATATCTTCCTACGACTTCTTTTTTGGATTCAACAACTTTTTGTTTCGCTCTGTTTCTTTCATCTACGTACAATTCCCTGTCTGCATCGGCCCTCGTTTGGAGCCATTTCTTATAAGCCTTCTTTTAACGTTTACAAGCTTCATCATTCCACCAAGATGTTCGATTTTTTCCATCTTTACACACAGTCGTTCCTAGGCATTCCCTTGCTGTTTCTACTACAGCATCCCCGTATGCCACCCATTCTCCTTCTATATTCTGAACCTGCTTACTGTCCACTGTTCGAAACTTCTCACTAATCCTATCCATGTACTTCTGTCTAATTTCCTCGTCCTGGAGATTTTCTACCCTTATTCGTTTGCAAAAATATTTCACTTTCTCTATCCAAGGTCTAGAGATACTTAGTTCACTACAGATCAGGTAGTGGTCTGTATAATCGAAAAATCCCCGGCAAACCCGTGCATTCCTAACAGAGTTCCTGAATTAGAAGTCGGTTAAGATATAGTCTATTATGGATCTGGTATCGCTAGCCTCCCATGTGTAGCGGTGAATAGCCTTATGCTTGAAGAGTGTATTCGTAACTGCTAAACCCATACTAGCACAGAATTCCAGCAAACGCTTCCCATTCCCATTAACTTCCATATCTTCCCCACCTTTACGAATCACCCTTTCGTGTCCTTCAGTTCTATCTTTAACTCTCGCATGGAAATCGCCCATAGCACTATCCTATCCTTGCTGTTCACCCTGACTACGATGTCACTCAATGCTTCGTAAAACTTGTCAACTTCATTCTCATCTGCACCCTCACACGGTGAATGCACTGAGACAGCTCTCGTCCCAATTCTTCCAACTGCCTAATTTACCCACATCATTCGCTCATTTACGTGCCTAACAGAAACTATGTTGCGTACAATAGTATTCGTGATGAACCTGTCAACCGGCGGCCCCGGGTTCGATTCCCGGTCGGTACAGGGATTTTTTAAAATTGTAATGATTAATATCCCTGGCCTGGGGACTGGGTGTTTGTGACGTCCTTAATCTTCCTATCTTCACACACAACATTCCATACTACCGCCATTCCAATTTACACACAGGTTCATACAATATGGTGCCAGTAGGGGCACAAGATCCACATGGGTCGACGCACCGAACAAATAGCATTTTTTAAAATCCTTATGAACAGTCCTACCCCATACTCTGCCCTTCCCTTTTTAACACCAGTCAAGTACACTTTATAATCCCCTATCTCTTCCTCGTTATCTCCCCTTATCCGAATATCACTTACGCCTAGTATATCCGGAGGATACCGAGCTCGATAGCTGCAGTCGCTAAGTGCGGCCAGTATCCAGTAATCGGGAGATAGTAGGTTCGAGCCCCACTGTCGGCAGCCCGGAAGATGGTTTTCCGTGGTTTCCCATTTTCACACCAGGCAAATGCCGGGGCTGTACCTTAATTAAGGCCACGGCTGCTTCCTTCCACTTCCTAGGCATTTCCTATCCCATCGTCGCCATAAGACATATCTGTGTCGGTGCGACGTAAAGCAAATAGCAAAAATATCCAGATGCGTCCTCTTTGCTGACTCAGCCAGTTCTACTTTTTTCTTCCATCAGTCCCATTAATATTGATAGCTCCCCATCGTTAGCCGCCGCTTTTCAGGGTTCCTGCAGGGCCTTCAGAGCTACCGTGGCGGTGCCGGGGCACACGAAGTCCCCACTATACTTCGCCCCTGCAGGCCATCCCCTACTTCACGACGTTGCCCGTCCCCCACCACGAGGAGGAGGGGTTAGACTTGTGGGAAACATATGCTTATATACTGTATATCAAATACTTGCTTAGGTATGTCTTATGAATCCATTTATTGAATAAGCACATTTGGGAGAGGGCGAAGTTTGACATTCGTGACATAGTCATGTGGTCGCTACCATAAACTGTACCTCCTGCACTGCTATGCTTAGTCTCTATTCGTCCAACCTCCTGTTGTTTTGTCATCTGGCCTGAATTTTCATCTTACAATTTATGCGTTCTGACGACATGTGAGCTTGCCATAACGTTCATTTTTTAATGGCGTATGGACCCTGAAGAGGCCAGGTGCAATTCTTTTGAGCTGACGCCACACACATTCCCAGCCCCAGAACCATGGGAATTAACCAATGAAGGTTCAAATCCCCGATCCAGCGGGGAGTAGGACCAGTAACCCTTGGACCAAAGGCCGCATGCTCGTAATATGTATTCAGACTCAATATGGAATTATCGAATAGATTTACATAGTTAACGAATGAGTTAAGGGCTTCCGGTTCGAGCTCAAACTTATAGCTTCACGACCCGTACCGCATAGTATGGTTTCCTATTTTCACACCAGGCAAATGCTGGGACTGTACCTTAATTAAAGCCACGGCCGCTTCCTTCACACTCCTAGGCCTTTTCTATCCCGTTGTCGCCATAAGACCTATCTGTGTCGGTGCGACGTAAAGCAGATTGTAATATAAATGTTACACTACTAACCACCACAGAAGCATCAAGGGTTAGCGTCAAGATTTACATCCAGTCGTAAAACTGAGCTTAAGTGTCAACAGCCGAAATAATAAATATATTATTGTATAACTGAACAGCACACCACTGTAAGTTCGACTTCGCTACATTTGCCCATCTCTTTATGTAATCAGTTACAGAGTGAAATAACGATAAATGTTTTTGAAAAGGCGGTGGGGCGGCGCCCAAAAGCCCTTCATGCACGAACCGCCACTGCCCTTCTTTCCGCCTTCACTGCCATTGAGGACTTCAGCGGAATTCACCAGAGCCCCGATAGCCGTCGCTTTTCAGGGTTCCTACAGGGCCTTCACAGCTATCGTGGCGGAATCGGAGCACACGAAGTCTCCACTGTACTTCCCCCTGCAGGCCAGGAAAGAAGAAGAGAAAGTGTGGTGGTTAGGGGAGAAAAATTCAGATAGAGCAGAAAGCAGTGGGCGTAAAACCAAGGTAGATTGTCCGTGCTGGCCTTTGGTCACAGGGGTCACGGGTTCGATTCCCGGCAGGGTCGGGAATTTTAACCATGATTGGTTAATTTCCCTGGCACGGGGGCTGGGTGCATATGTTGTCTTCATCATTTCATCCTCATCACGATGGGCAGGTCGCCTACGGGCGTCAAATCAAAAGATCTACACCAGGCGAGCCGAACCCGTCCTGGGATATCCCGGCACTAGAAGCCATACGACATTTCATTTCATTTTACCAAAGTATATTACTGGAGGAAAAACCGCGCTGACGTTTTCACGCGATTCTCGAACAATCATACAATAATACAGGCATAACTTGAACCGGTGGTCTCTATGGCACGGATTTTTTTAGTCAAATAAGCTGAGTAGCTGAGCCATTAGAGCGCTGGTTTTCTGGGCTCAGGTTGGTGGATTCCGGTTCATTCCGTTGGTATTTGAAGGTGTTCACATACGTCAGCCGCGTTGTCGTTGTACTAGCACGTAAAAGAAGTCCTGTGAGAAAAAATTCTGGCACCATAGAGTCTCCGCAAACCGTAAAAATAGTAAGTAGGATGTAACACCAATAACTATAAAATTAATTAATCAAATAAAATTATAATTTTCACAAATTACTGTATTTCCAGTCCGCTTCTGTGGTGTAGTGGTTAGCGTGATTAGCTGCCACCCCCGGAGGCCCGGGTTCGATTCCCGGCTCTGCCACCAAATTTGAAAAGTGGTACGAGGGCTGGAACGGGGTCCACTCAGCCTCGGGAGGTCAACTGAGTAGAGGTGGGTTCGATTCCCACCTCAGCCATCCTGGAAGTGGTTTTCCGTGGTTTCCCACTTTTCCTCCAGGCGAATGCCGGGATGGTACCTAACTTAAGGCCACGGCCGCTTCCTTCCCTCTTCCTTGCCTATCCCTTCCAATCTTCCCATCCCTCCACAAGGCCCCTGTTCAGCATAGCAGGTGAGGCCGCCTGGGCGAGGTACTGGTCATACTCCCCAGTTGTATCCCCCGACCAAGAGTCTGAAGCTCCAGGACACTGCCCTTGAGGCGGTAGAGGTGGGATCTCTCGCTGAGTCCGAGGGAAAAACCGAACCTGGAGGGTAAACAGATGATGATGATGATACTGTATTTCCTGGAAGGGATGACTAAGCCAGGCCGCGGCCCTCCCAGCTAGCCCAAGGACACGCCGCAGTCTCTCCTCTATTGTTCTCTTCGTATGGTTTCACCCTGCGCCTTCTGGAACACGAAACGGGAATGTTCCGTCTCTGACCGAGCCCTGAATATCCTGGTAACCCATAATCGAAATATAAATACAAGGCCGCCACGAACTAGGATGAGTTGTAGTGTTGGGGGGTCGAGTGTGTGGTGGGTGTTGCAACAGTTAGCGTTGGAGGTCGGTAGTACTGTAGTGTTATCTGCCGCCAGTGTTCCACCCGTGTCAGAGTACGGTGTGTGTACTGCCTTGGAGTACTGACGGGAGTGCTGTACGTGTACCGACGTGGAGTGAGTGAGTGGAGATTGACGGCAGAATTGCTGGTTTTCGTCTATGCCCTACCGGAGTTAGAGTATCATCGTGTACTGAGCATAGTGCTGCCTTGGAGTATTGTGTGTGTACTACCGTAGACTGAGAACCCTCGTGGAATCAGCGTGTGGAGCAGCTTCTTGAGTGTAATTGGAACTTTGTTAAATGCTTTTTTTCCTTGCAAGTTGCTTTACGTCGCACCGGCATAGATAGGTCTTATGGCGACAACGGGATAGGAAAGGCCCAGGAGTGGAAAGGAAGCGCGGTCGTGGCTTTAATTAAGGTACAGCCTCAGCATTTGACTGGTGTGGAAATGGAAAGCCACAGCTGCAGGCAGTGGGGATAGAACCCACTATCTCCCGAATGCAAGCTCAGAGCTGCGCTCCACTAACCGCACGACCAACTCGTTTGGTAACTTCTGTTGTTGTGAGGAATAACGCAGTGCCGATTAGATTGTTGAGCTGTTGCTGTTTAGTTGTCAGTGTTAAGTAGTTCCCTGTGTAGAGTGGTCACGTGAGTTACTGGACTCATCTGCAATCGAGCCAAGAAACCGTCGCCTTGTGTTGTGGTGGTCAGCAGTTCTGTGTTCAAAACTATCTGTCTGCACGCAACCGCTGTACGAGTGAGTAAGTAGACTTACGAGCAAAAGTGAAAATAAGGCGAGCCTGTCAATAAGGATTATAGCTGTCCAGGTAGACCACCTAAGTGGACGACCTGCTGTGTGGAGAGGACGAAGACTTGTAAATAGGCAGCAATTAGCCAGTATGGTTATTCATTGTTGAATAGAGTGTGTATACAGTGTGTCTGAAAGTAAGTTACGGTAGTAGAGGACATAATGTTCTGTAATAAAAATGGATCTCTAGCGTATTAATGCCAAACATCTTCTTTACGTTATTTAGATTTCCTGACGTAACAGACCGGGCCTTTACAGCTCGGCTTTAAGATTCCTTAGGCCATTGAGTTCGAACAAATCAAACTATGAAAATAACTTTAAATTACACTCTGGATTTGATGGGGAGCGTATATCTAATATGGACGAGACGAGGTCATCTAATAGCTATAAATGATGCAAGTCGAGGCATGACGTCAGTTTTCTCGTTTCTTTGTTCTTTACGTCGCACCGACACAGAGCGGTCTTACGGCGACGAAGACGTCAGTTTTGACGAAAACATGTTTATTAAAATAAAGACCAAAAATGTGTATAGACCACTCAAATCAAACTGTCACAAAATTTACATGATTCGAAGGTTGTCTCAATCCTTCATCTTGAGGAAATAGGTACATATACAAATAAGCAATCGTTCGGCGACACACGTACTTAACATTTACACAAGAAACAGGTTGTAAACGTTAATACTACTTAAGAGGCGATTTGGCTAGCATGCCCGCACGATACGCCCGGCTGGTTTGTCCATTATTTCCACTTTCGATGAGTATTCCCTTACTTGCGCAGTTAACATCGCAGTGGTGGGGCTTCGGGGAGCAAATGACCTAGTCTAGCTGCACACAGTGAGTGGTAACACATCATGCCAATTTACGACTTGAGAACTAGGAACAAACAAGGCATCAAACTCAACTGTGGATCGGGCCACACACATAAATAACAATAAAAGCAACACATATAAACTGATCAAAGAGCATCACACGTTATTATAATTTCCACCCCCATGCTAAAAGCATGCCACATTCAAGTAGGTCTCACTCATGCAATCTCGATGGAAACGTATCAGAATAATTAATTTACACTTTAAAAACCAATTCAACACCTATGAAACGTTGGTTCCTTGAATAGAATGCATGACACAAATATAGTACCATAGTGCACCTTAGAGTTCAATCACAATTCAACGAGGGTTGCTGGAATAAATTACATGACAAAATGCAAAATATAAAAACTAAACAGAATGGACTTTCACTTCAACTCAAATTTAACGTCGGTCTCTAAAACAAAAGAAATATCTGACACATACAGTATATCCTCAGCGCTGCCATAACATTAGGGACTGCTCAAAAAAATACATGTTGCGATATCAAAACAAAATTCCTTGATAACATGGAACAAAAATATAGGCCGCCTCACAAACCCTCCTCGATAGATACATACAATGATCCTCGCCTATCATACGGTGGAGTAACATAAAACTGAAGACTCAGGCTCCCAGAAAGAATAACAATGCAGCAAAATCCGAACACGTGATCGAACACCTAATCAGCTGCTGCTCGCAAATCTACACGAGGCAAGCTAAGCAACAATGATAATATGCAGGTCTTAAATGAGGAAAACGCGTCCTCTTTATCAACATCCCACAATAATCCCATGGTTAAAAGTTAGCTAAATGAGGTCTAAAATAGCTAACGCCGTCCTATCTTTCAAGTTTTAAAACGATGCAGCGCTCGTTAAATTAAACGTTAAACAAAATACCCAACGCTGCTGTGATACACGGGTAGAAGACTTGACATTCTTCGTTCACGAAAAACTGAAATAACTTCCAACTCGAGGAAAATGACATACTAATAATAATAATAATAATAATAATAATAATAATAATAATTGAACTTGGAATATGAGATCGCAATGACAGAACAGAATAACCCACCAATAAATTTCCAACACTTATGACAACGCGCACTTGACTCCACAAAAATAATTCACATATTTACACACACACAAACAAACATAAATAGAGGCGTGGGTTCCAACCCCACCGACATTCACACACTCTCATACTTCATGCAAATTACCTGGAAAATGTGACGGCATGTAGACATACCCTTTGAAAACCTATCTAACTAAAACTATCCTTTATTGAATTGAATTTTAATCCGTTTTAAAGTTACAGTTAACCCAAGACATTCCTTGCGTCTCTACTTCAGGAAAAGAAAGTCCGAACCACTGATTAAACAGAAAAAAATATATAAATAATGCTAACCACTCGGCTATGCAATTATAATAAAATTGCAAACTATGACTTCATGCATATGCAATCAACAAATTAATTTAAAACCACGTAATTAATTTGTTGATTGTACTCATCGGTACGGTCATGAAGTGGACGGCTTGCAATAATAGTCAAACATGTACTTAACAATATTTACATTTTAATGCCAAATCTATCCTACATCTTTCTGAAACTTAGGACGTAGTTCGGTAGAACAAAATACACTAAGCCTAAGAAATTTACATAGCAAAACCTAACCTATCCCCTGGGTTACATTAAAATATGTGCTCACACACATGATTTCATATAAAACCAGTTACTCATCTTATTCTGAAGGTTCTGCTGCTAACGCCGTCGGAACCAGCCGTCTCCCTTTCCTTTAGTGACGATCCGTTGTCACCATGATGTCTTCAGAAATGAACACGAACACTCGGTCCATCTCCATTCTTGGCGAAAAAACCACGTGCTAATGCCTTCTGCTTGCCTCTTGGAATGTCGTGTATTTTGTTCTACCGAACTACGTCCTAAGTTTCAGTAAGATGTAGGATACATTTGACACTGAAATGTAAATATTGTAAAGTACATGTTTGACTATATGCATGAAGTCATAGTTTGCCATTATATTGTAATTGCATAGCCGAGTGGTTAGTATTATTTACAAAAATATCTGTTTCATCAGTGGTTCGTACTTTCTTGCCTATGGAATGTCGCTACGGCACACCGCCCATTTACTGATTAGAACTGGATCAGGGAATTCTACAATTTACTACTCCTGCCCGTGGTTACCTAGGACCGAGAAAACTGCTTTCATTCATCAGCGCGACACGCCTTACTGTTTACCTGACATTGTTTCTCTACAGACAACATTTAGCCCTACAAGTGGACCGGAAATTGTTCTTCTTTGCAATGTTCGTATCCCTTGAAAGTTAGGCGGACTCACACAGCTATGCAATTTGAATAGGCAGGCCAAAGTACAGGCAAATGTTATTTCATAATGTAGTCCATCCCACGTAAGTTTACGCTGTCTCTAACTGTTAAAATTTGCTATAAGTTCCTCTCGCACGAAACCATTAGTGCCCATAGGACAATCTATACGTGCTGTCGTTTTCCTTATAGCCCCCCATGCCTATGACAATTTATACGCAGCTCGATTACACTGAAGTATGTAAGTATCTAAGTCTGAGTACTTGAGTTGAATCTTAAGTTGTCCTAGCACACGACATCATTTTCAAATACCATATTTTAACTCTCCGCGCACACGCGGTAAGCAGATAAAATTCTCTCCCTCCTGCCCTTCCATGAGAATAGACTTCACTCCTCGAAGACTCCCGCAAAAATCGACAGCTAACCCACGCGCTGGTCACTTTTATTAATGCACCCCCACAGTCTACGCTCGTTCAGGGCACATCTCTCGTTTTACCCATTGTCTCGCCAATATTGAAATTTTGCTACCTTTCCAGTGGTTCAAATCATCCCATCACCTGCGCTTACTTCAAACTCATGTCGTATGGCATTCTAACCTCGTGTCGGACTTCCACTTTAATATACGCTGATTATATGGTTGTGGTATCAACATCACAAAAGAAACTGCAAGAAGCGATCGACAAATTTGTCAATTGGACAAGAATGACTTGAAGCTTAACTGGCAGAAGACGGTTCTGATGATTATCCGAAACGAATAAAAACCACCCTTAACCCTCAACATAATCTACCAATAACCTTCCTAACATATGTAATAGCTATAGGTGCCTGGGGGTTATTCTACAATCGACTGGGAAAAGTTTTACCAAACACGTCGAAGATAGGGTCATAAATGACATTAAGCAGCTTCAAAACACTTGCAGACATCAATTAGTTCGTTTAATATCAAAATCTCTTTGATTATAGCTTCGGTCATAGAAATAATATGGAAACACCTTACGAAGGCTGAACTTGCGTGAAGTATTTATACCTAATACAGGTCTCGTTGCCTTTCGACGTACACACCCTGAAGGCTAATGAACTTGGAAGAACTTCGCCTGAAGTTTCCACTGCCTTCAACAGCTCAGTTCCAGACAGTACTTGATGAACTACGGGCAAAGAAACCAAGCTCTGGAGTACTTCTATATAATAGAGACCATGACTAGAGACGAAAAGGACTCACGATGTCAGCTATAACACACCGTAACACGATTTGTAGTGCATGGATTTCACCACAAACTTTGCACCAGAAAAGATGTCTATGACTCAGATATGGCCTGTATACGTGACCTGTGTGGTGGAAACTGTAATAGACACCACGCCAAAGTGTGTAAAAGCCACATAACATCTCTAAGCGAATTCTATTCACCAGTATGTTTTAATTTAAGTGATTACAAGAAGCGCCACTGGGGGAGCAGAAAATGTCAAGTAGCTGCACAAGGATTCAGATGGCGAGCGCATCTCTCCGACATGTTCTGAAGAGACGGAGGAAAAATTGCGAGATTTAAAATATGTTTGCCGAATCCTTACGTGGAGGTCGAAATAATCTCAATGCAGCGTACTGATATTCCCAAGGTTTCGGACGAGCTTACCGTGACCAAAGAGTTCAGTTTGTGAATAGAGGCTATTCCGGCATAGAGTAATTCCGGTTACAAAAGGGAACAAGAGCCCCCATCTACGCTGCATCAAGCAGCGCCACTTCCTTGTTCACTATAAACGATGAGATAATGTTTTACTACTTTTACGGATTTCGGAATAAAAGCGATGATACGCATATTGTGCATGGAACTTACTAATGGACAAAAATTAAATCGTGTTAACTGACTGCATGACCGTTGGCTGCAATAAAGATACTTTGTTTATTTGCTTTGTTGCTGACACAATCAATCAGGTATTTGCAGGATAAATTCATTTACATTAAAATAAGCGTCTTCAGGTTCTATAAACAGCGCTTGTGGTGGGGCGAGATTGCACCCCGTTTCCTCATTAACTATCCCGCTAGCGACAATACCTTCTCGGAACTATTAAAAATAATGTGTTAGTTCCAAAACATGCAACAGATTTATTTTATATCGATGAAAGCACAGTAGTCAGCAGAAAATAAAGAAAATACCTTTCAATTTTACTTTGGGCTGAGAAGACTTGTGGGTAAGGAGACAAGATGCTCGACTAAAGTAAGTGGTATGTTCCGAGCTGTCAGTAGAGAAATGGCGTGGAAACATTAGTAGACGAATAAGTTTGAGCGGAGCTTATAAATGTAGGAAGGATATCATCTATATATATAAAATAACATGTCCTAACTGACTGACTGACTGACTGACTGACTGACTGACTGACTCATCATCGCCGAGCCAAAACTACTAGACATAAAGAAATTAAATTTTGTGGATACATTTATGTTAGGGTGTAGGTGCTCACTAAGCGAGGATTTTAAGACATTCCGTCGCTAAGGGAGTGAAAAAGGGGTGAACTTTTAAAATGAGGATATCTATACCTCAAAACTTAGAAGATTACACACTTAATAATTGGTATTTGGAATCTCCTTTAAAAATAAAGAAACACGTATTTTTTTGTTTCTGGAAAATCCCATTAAGTGGGTGAAAAATGGGGAAAAGGGATGGAACACCTTTTATGAGGAGACTCATATCTCAAAAACGCAAGATGTTACAGACATGAACATTGGTATTTGGAATCTCCTTTGAAAATAAAGAAACGCGTATTAGTGTGTTTTTTGATAATCCGATGAATAGGGGGTGTACAAGAGTGACAAACGGGGTGAAGTTTAAAAAAGACTATATCTGCAAATTATCTCAGACACGTAACATACTATATATTTGAAAACTGGTATTTGGAATTTCCTGTAAAAGTAAAGAAACATAAATACTTTTTACGGAAAATCCACTTAAGGGGAACTGAAGTTGTTACAGACGTGAATGTTGGTATTTCCTTTCAAAATAAAGAAACACGTATTTTTTGTTTTCGGAAAGTCCACTTAAGGCAGAAGAGGGGTGGAAAGAAGTGAAGAAGTTGTATTATTGTTATGAGTATACATTTATCTCAAAAACTGAAGATGTTACAGACGTACAGACATGAAAACTTGTATTTTGAATCTCCTTTAAAAATAATGAAACGCGTATTTTTTGTTTTCTGAAAATCCAGTTAAGAGGCTGAAAAGAATTGGAAAAGCGGGTGAATTCTTAAAATGAGTACCGGTATATCTACATTATATGTAAAAACTTAACATTTTAGAGACAAGAAACTTGGTATTTGGAAAGTCTTTTAGAAATACAAGAACATGTACCGTTTGGTTTTGGAGAACGCACGTAAAGGGAGATGAAAAGAAGTGAAAAATAGTTGAATTACTTTTTATGAGGATACTTATATCTCGAATTCTCGAAGGTCGGAAAAAGAAGTCCATTTAACACATAATGTCGTAAGATGTTGGCATCCATAAGATCTCTGGTGACACATTTGGTGCTTAACCGACAGAATCCATTGAAATGGCGTATGGCTTTCTTTTCAGTGGCGGGATGTGTCCGAGGAGTTCGGCTCGCCAGCTGCAGGTCTTTGGATTTGACGCCCGTAGGCGACCTGTGCGTCGTGATGAGGATGAGGATGAAAGTATGATGAAGATGACACATACACCCAGTCCCCGTGCCAGGGGAATTAACCAATTATGGTTAAAATTCCCGATCGTGCTGGGAATCGAACCCGGGACCCCTGTGACCAAAAGCCAGCAGACTAACCATTTAGCCATGGAGCCGGACAAAAGGCATTAAAACTTAGCCATAGACGCCCAAGAGAGGTTCGGTTTACTCTGCCCATCTAGTAGGCCTGGAGTAAAACGAACTGTCGAAATTAACGAGCAAGCAGCCAAAATGCCTGCACGCGGTAGCTGAGGCCATACGATTATTAATAGTAGTAGGTGCTTTTTGCTAGTGGCTTTACGTCGCACCGACACAGATAGCTCTTATGGCGACGGTGGGATAGGAAAGGCCTACGGAAAACCACATTCAGGGCTGCCAGCAGTGGGATTCGAACCCACTATCTCCTGGATGCAAGGTCACAGCCGCGCACCCCTAACCGCACGGCTAACTCGCCCTGTAGTATTAGTAGTAGTAATGCTAGAATTCAATATAATAATTTATCACGAGAGAGAGAAAGAGCGTGTGTGTGTGTGTATGTTTTTTCGTGTGAATACTATGTATCAGCTGCGAAAGTGTATTAAGGCTCCATGGCTGAACGATCGAAATACTGGCCTTAGCATCAGAGAGCTTCGGGTTAGATTCCTGCCCAGGCCGAGTATTTTAACTGTGTAGAGTTCTTGTTCGTGTGTGTGTTCATCTTAATACATTTCACTTCATTTTCACACACCCCAGGCTACCGTACCAACCACTAAGGAAAAAACTAATAATGAGCACATTCCTCCACGTGTTGTTGGCGTTAGGAAGGGCATCCACAACATGAATAGGCCAAATCTGCTTCAAATACCGTCCGCAATAAATTGGGAAAATGCCAAGAATGAAATGTCGAAGCTGGGAAAGAGAATCCTCAGTTACCCAATAACATACGTACCCAGGTCCGGTGTGACAGACATATGTACTTGTGCATGCTACGAACAATTGTATTATTAGAAAGGGTCCAAAATTAAACTATACACCCCATGACGTGTATAATATTGAATTAATACACGCATAAACTAGAAACATCATGTACATTTTTCATATTAAGTATTTAGTTAACGGACGAGACGAATAGACTACTTTGAAAATGACCTCAGAATTAAAATTTAAGTAATAATTTATTGCTATGACAATATAAGGGCATAGCATGACAGAGTAACATAAACATAAAAGCAAAAATAGTAAACAAATCAGAAAATACAACTAATTTTTTGACCATATGATACTGTGATAATCCAAGGAACTGATGCAAGATTGAATATTACTTCCAAATAACAAAGTTCACATTGTTAATCACGAATGTTTACAACTCATCACTGCATCCTCGAATCACTCCCTAATTACAATTTATAAATTTTCATCAGCGGCGTTCGTTTATTTCAGTTTCCGACTGAGGAAGCAATAACGTAACGCGAATACCCATGTCGGTCAGCAAGACCACGCAGAAACTATAAAGAGTTGCAATCCTCGCGATATGGAACGCACCAATAATGGATTACAGAAGACGATACTTTCTTCTGGTCGCTATAAACGAGAGAAACAATCACTGTTACCACCCCGTGTGGTCTCGCAGACCGGTGCTGGGTACTTGCGGGTTAAACCATCCCACCACTTTTTTCATCGCAATTCAAACACTGCATGGCTACAGTCATTTATGGTAGGGTTGTCCAGTACTTCCTCCTATGTCCATGAAAACATAACAAGTGTGGAAATGTATTGTTAAGATGTAAACAGTAGTTAAAAGACCGGACGTGTCTGTACTAATTAACGTCCAGGAATGAAGAATAGCAGGAGAACAGTAGGCCTACTTCTTCACCATTCAGTTTCCGTTTTAATCCATAGCATTGCCCGCAGTGAACAGCATTGACAAGCATGTAATAAGGAAAGGAAGTGACTCGGGATTTAAAATCACCTCGGAATCACTAATTGACGGACAAGTACAATAGGAAACACTCAAACAGAGGAAGTTGGGCCATTAAAGGACCACAGTCTCTTCTATCAGTGAAAGCCAGGTGGGATGATTATAATATAATAATAATATATATTATTATTATTATTATTATTATTATTATTATTATTATTATTAACATATTTTAGTTTTAACATTACTCACGACTAATTCCATTTAAAAAATGTTTCATATTAAATTACTAATTTCAAAATTAAATTTCCGTTACCTCAAAATATACTCTCTTCGTTCAAAACATAAAATAACATTATGATATAAGAAGTTACCCGAGCACTTGGCTTGTGCTTATTTCGTGACATAGTCACTCCCATAATCATTTTTGCAATCAGTCACTAGCAATCAACCACTACTGATCTGCATTTAGGGCAGTCGCCCAGGTGGCATATTCCCTATCTGTTATTTTCCTAGCCTTTTCTTAAATTTTTTCAAATAAATCGGAAATTTATTGAACATCTCCCTTGGTAAGTCATTCCAATCTCTAACTCCCCTTCCTATAAACGAATATTTGCCACAATTTGTCCTCTTGAATTCCAACATATTGCGATCTTTCCTACTTTAAAAACACCACTCAAACCAATTCGTATACTAATGTCATTCCACGCCATCTCTCCCCTGACAGCTCGGAACATACCACTTAGTCGGCCAGCACGTCTCCTTTCTCCCAAGTCTGCCCAGACCAAACTTTGCAACATTTTTGTAACGCTACTCTTTTGTCTGAAATCAGCCAGAACAAATCGAGCTGCTTTTCTTTGGATTTTTTTCCAGTCCTTGGATCAAGTAATCCTGGTGAGGGTCCCATACACTGGAACCATACTCTTCCATTATTTGACTAGTCCGTGGACGTTTCCACTTCTGCCCCTTTACCGTTCCATTCTCGTGCGTCAGTCTAGGATAGCCAAGTGCTTGTTAAAATTTGTATATAAGCTTTATAACGTGTAGTGAAGGTAGGTTGGTAACCTGACAAAGAAGCCCGTACCATCTGATGTAGTTATTATACAGGCAGGCGCTGGATGCCATTGTTCTGGCGTTCCACAAGACTTGTTGAGGAGTTAGCGAGGATGGCTCCCATCAGTGGAGGATGGATTTTACTCACACAATTACAACAGTCACAGCTTTATTTAACTCCTGTACATGTAAGCAAACTACTGTACGTCACTATGAGGTTGAGCGATTGATGTTGGTATATTATAACGTGTCAGAACAATTTGATGTGAACATACAAAGAGACAAAAGAAACTAGTTTCCGCTACCCACAATATGAAGACGATAAGAAATTTCGTGGGGAATAAGAACATACTTAAAATACACTAACAAGATTAGTGCTGTAACATTAGGAGGAATATAATCACTTTCCTCACCTCAAGGAACAGCTGCCAGCGCACACCATACTAAAATGAGCAGTCCGCTGTAAAATGATGCAAAGCTGAAAAATAGAGGACTTGAATAAAGACACAACTGTGTTTTCAGCATGAGAATCTGACCACGCGTTTAATAGATAAACGGTTCTCTGTCGAACGTAGTAACGTCACCTCTTCCCTAGGCTAGTTCAGCATCAATTATCAGCCAGCGTGCAAAGGCAATACTAGGAAAAGGCATTTAATGATTTGTGTATTATCGTATTTTATTCAAAAGCTTTAAAACATGCCTACTTATACTAATGTGTTTACCACATAAAAATCAGTTAAATGAAAGCATTTTGTTACGGCAAATTTCGCTAATTTTTGGAAAATGCAATTTGATGCTATTGTTGTCATTTTTAGAATTTTTAGTTTCATGAGACTTGAAGATTTTGTAATATACATACATACATACATACATACATACATACATACATACATACATACATACATACATAGTCCGTTAGCCTTTCGGCACTCGGTCTGCAAGCCTTTGCGAATTTACTAAACGTCGCCAAAATCTTCTATTTAAAACTAGTGCTGTGGCCTCATTTAGTGCTATGCCTCGTAAATTTAAATCGTTAGAAACTGAGTTAACCATCATCGTCTTGGTCTCGCTCTAGTTCTCTTACCCTCCATAACAGAGTCCATTATTCCTCTAGGTAACCTATCCTCCTCCATTCGCCTCACATGACCCCACCACCAAACCCGGTTTATGAGTGCAGCTTCATCCATCGAGTTCATTCCTAACAGACTTTATCTCCAATTCCGAATGCCCTCCTGCCATTGTTCCCATCTGTTTTTACAAGCAATCGTTCTCGCTACTTTCATACCCGTTACTTCTAACTTATGAATAAGATAACCTGAGTCCACCCAGCTTTCGCTCCTGGAAAGCTAAGACCAATATAAAGATAGTTTCGCTGAGGAGCTGACTTCCTTCTTACAGAATACTGTTGATCGCAACTGCGAGCTCACTGCATCAGCTTTACTACACCTTGATTCAATCTCACTTACAATATTACCATCCTGGGAAAACACACAACCCAAATACTTAAAAATATCTACCGGTTCCAGCTTTGTATCGCCAATCTGACATTCAATTCTGTTGAATTTTTTACCTACTGGTATCAATTTAGTCTTCGAAAGTCTAATTTTCATATAATACTCATTGCACCTATTTTCAAGTTCCAAGATATTAGACTGCAGGCTTTCGGCATAATCCGCCATTCAGACCAAGTCGTCAGCATAGGCCAGACTGCTTACTACATTTCCACCTAACTGAAACCCTCCCAGCTACTTTATACCTTTCAGCAGATGACCCATGTAAACTACGAACAACGAAGGTCAAAGATTGCAGCCTTGTTTAACCCCTGTAAGTACCCTGAACCAAGAACTCATTCTACCACCAATTCTCACTGCAGCCCAATTGTCAACATAAGCGCCTTTGGTTGATTTTAATAATCTACCCTTAATCACATAGTCCCTCAGTATGATGAACATCTTGTCCCTCGGTACCCTGCCATATGCTTTCTCTAGATCTACGAAACATAAACACAACCGTCTATTCCTCTCGTAGCATTTTTCGATTACCTGGCGTATACTGAAAATCTGATCCTAACAGCCCCTCTGTGGTCTGAAATCACACTGGTTTTCATCCAACTTCCTCTCAACGACTGATCCCTTCCAAGATGCCAGTGAATACTTTGTCTGGTATACTAATCAATGAGATACCTCGATAGTTGTTGCAATCCTTCCTGTTCCGTTGCTTATAGATAGGTGTACTTACTGCCTTTGTCCAATTTGAAGGTACCTCCCCAACACTCCATCTTAATCTTATTACTCTATGAAGCCATTTCATCCCTGCCTTCCCACTATACTTCACCATTTGTGGTCTAATTTCAACTATACCTGTTGCTTTATGTCGAAGGAGTTTATTCACTGTTCTTTCCACTTCCTCAAGCGTAATTTCACAAACATCATTTTCCTCCTCACCATGAACTTGGTTGTTCGCGACACCACCGGGGAGATTTCCTTTTACGTTGAGAAGATATTCAAAATATTCCCTCCACTTGTCCAGTGATTCTCTGGGATCTATTATGAGTTCACCTGAATTACACAAAACACTGTTCATTTCCTCTTTCCCTCCCTTCCTAAGATTCTTTATTACTGTCCAGAAAGGTTTCCTTGCTGCTTGACCTACCCTTTCCATGTTTTTACCAAAATCTTCCCACGACTTCTTTTTGGATTCAACAACTATTTGTTTCGCTCTGTTTCTTTCATCTACGTACATCTCCCTGTCTGCATCTTGGAAGGGAGAGTGCGATCAGTGATTGAGAGGAAGTTATATGAAAACCAGTGTGATATCAGACCACAGAGGGGCTGTCAGGTTCAGATTTTCAGTATGCGCCAGGTAACTGAAAAATGTAACGAAAGGAGTAGCCAGTTGTCCTTATGATTCGTAGATCTAGAGAGAGCATTTGACACGGTACCGAGGGACAAGTAGCGACGACATGTGATAGCCTCTGCGGATATTTTGAGGGGAAGGTTTCAACCTCTCTTCATTTGATGTAATTTTATGAACTGGTGGTTCTAAATTTAGAATTTTCGGCAAGTCTGAAAACTCTGGTTCTACTCCCTACTGGGAAATATGTAATATAAGGGAACAGAGATTGATGACCCTCTGTCGTTTCCCATTCAACCTAGCATTGGGTGACTAAAGCTTTCATCCTCTAAATTTTCTTAAATCCTGTCTTGACATTAATGTTCCCCCTTTAGTCACCCCGGCGAACCATAGGATTAGCCTCTGTATCTTCGAGCCGTATGCCCACTTTGGGTTTTAACAATTTCTAGAAGAAGTGCAGGTGTTTCACCTCCTTGCATTTTGATTAAAGCCGGTTATGTATAACCTTCTCTTTTTACTATTAAGGCCAGGTAGTATGGGCAATTACGCCTCTGTGTTTCCTGTATTATTCTTAGGGTATCTGTTTCTTCAATGTTGGTTCCATTTTTGGAACAGTGATCAAATGCTAGTGTGGATAAACTGAAGAAAATTGTAAAGTGAGGTCACTCGATGTGATCTAGTGTAATTTCTGTATAGCAAAGGAAACTGATTGATTCTGCGAGGCTAGATTATGGTATTTGGAGCTCCGACTCCTGAGCCGTGTAACTTCTTGAAGCAAAATCTGCTCTTATAAGATATTTGAACCTGCCAAGAGCAGTCATCCTCTTTTCGATGTAAATTAACTAATTGTTAATTATTCATGTTTGTGGGTTACTGTAGTTACGTCCTAGTTCGTGAACCATGGTCAACGGCTGAGTGGCCTAGTAAGTGGTCCTGAGAGTCGGGATACCAGTTGCTATGGGAGTGGGCATCTCGGACATATTCTGAGTCATGGCCCTCCTTGTGCTCAGGCGGCTAGGACTATACAATTCACCGGTGCTCCATAACCCGTTAGATGAGAGATCCTCACTTGGACTATGTGCAAGTAGGGTAGCATCCTGCTGCATGAATTGGCCGAGCTCAGAACATTTTAAGCAAGCCTCGGACCTATGGGAGTAATGGAGTCCCACTCCCATTTGACAGGCGAAGGACTCCTTGGAAACAACTTGGCGAACGAAATGGAATTCGATGGGGAGCTATCAATATTAGTGGGGCTTATGGAAGAAAGAAGGTAGAAATGGCTGAGTCAGCAAAGAGGATGCATCTGGATGTGCTAGGAGTAAGTGATATTCGGGTAAGGGGAGATAATGGGGAAGAGATAGGAGATTATAAAGTGTACTTGACGGGTGTTAGAAAGGGAAGAGCAGAGTCTGGGGTAGGGCTCTTTATCAGGAATACCATTGCATGCAACATAGTTTCTGTTAGGCACGTAAATGAGCGAATGATGTGGGTAGATTTATCAGTTGGTGGAATTAGGACAAGAATTGTGTCCGTGTATTCACCATGTGAGGGTGCAGATGAGGATGAAGTTGACAAGTTTTATGAAGCATTGAGTGACATCGTGGTCAGGGTCAACAGCAAAGATATAACAGTGCTAATGGGCGATTTCAATGCGAAAGTTGGGAATAGAACTGAAGGATACGAAAGGGTGATTGGTAAATGTGGGGAAGATATCGAAGCTAATGGGAGTGGGAAGCGTTTGCTGGACTTCTGTGCTAGTATGGGTTTAGCTGTTACGAATACATTCTTCAAGCATACGGCTATTCACCGCTACACATGGGAGGCTAGGGGTACCAGATCCAAAATAGACTATATCTAAAAAGACTTTGAATTCAGGAAATCCGTTAGGAATGTACGAGTTTTTCGCGGATTCTTCGATGATACAGACCACTATCTGATCTGTAGTGAACTAAGTATCTCTAGGCCTAGGGTAGAGAAAGTGATATCTGTCTGCAAACGAATAAGGATAGAAAATCTCCAGGACGAGGAAATTAGACAGAAGTACATGGATATGATTAGTGAGAAGTTTCGAACAGTAGACAGTAAGCAGGTTCAGGATATAGAAAGTGAATGGGTGGCATACAGGAATGCTGTAGTAGAAACAGCAAGGGAATGCCTAGGAACAACTGTGTGTAAAGATGGGAAAAGGCGAACATCTTGGTGGAATTATGAAGTGAGAGCAGCTTGCAAACGTAAAAAGAAGGCTTATCAGAAATGGTTCCAAACAAGGGCAGAGGTCGACAGGGATTTGTACGTAGATGAAAGAAACGGAGCGAAACAAATAGTTGTTGAATACAAAAAGAAGTCTTGGGAAGATTTTGGTAATAACTTGGAAAGGGTAGGTCAAGCAGCAGGGAAACCTTTCTGGACAGTAATAAAGAATCTTAGGAAGGGAGGGAAAGAGGAAATGTACAGTGTTTTGTGTAATTCAGGTGAACTCATAATAGATCCCAGAGAATCACTGGACAAGTGGAGGGAATGTTTTGAACATCTTCTCAACGTAAAAGGAAATCTCCCCGGTGGTGTCGCGAACAACCAAGTTCATGGTGAGGAGGAAAATGATGTTTGTGAAATTACGCTTGAGGAAGTGGAAAGAACGGTGAATAAACTCCTTTGACATAAAGCAACAGGTATAGTTGAAATTAGACCACAAATGGTGAAGTATAGTAGGAAGGCAGGGATGAAATGGCTTCATAGAGTAATAAGATTAAGATGGAGTGTTGGGAAGGTACCTTCAGATTGGACAAAGGCAGTAAGTACACCTATCTATAAGCAACGGAACAGAAAGGATTGCAACAACTATCGAGGTATCTCATTGATTAGTATACCAGACAAGGTATTCACTGGCATCTTGGAAGGGATCAGTCGTTGAGAGGAAGTTGGATGAAAACCAGTGTGGCTTCAGACCACAGAGAGGCTGTCAGGATCAGATTTTCAGTATGCGCCAGGTAATTGAAAAATGCTACGAGAGGAATAGGCTGTTGTGTTTATGTTTCGTAGATCTAGAGAAAGCATATGACAGGGTACCGAGGGAAAAGATGTTCACTATACTGTGGGACTATGGAATTAAAGGTAGATTATTAAAATCAATCAAAGGCATTTATGTTGACAATTGGGCTGCAGGGAGGATTGATGGTAGAATGAGTTCTTGGTTCAGGGTACTTACAGGGGTTAGACAAGGCTGAAATCTTTCACCTTTGCTGTTCGTAGTTTACATGGATCATCTGCTGAAAGGTATAAAATGGCAGGGAGGGATTCAGTTAGCTGGAAATATAGTAAGCAGTTTGGCCTATGCTGACGACTTGGTCTTAATGGCAGACTGTGCCAAAAGCCTGCAGTCTAATATCTTGGAACTTGAAAATAGGTGCAATGAGTATGGTATGAAAATTAGCCTCTCGAAGACTAAATTGATGTCAGTAGGTAAGAAATTCAACAGAATTGAATGTCAGGTTGGTGATACAAAGCTAGAACACGTCGATAATTTCAAGTATTTAGGTTGTGTGTTTTCCCAGGATGGTAATATTGTAAGTGAGATTGAATCAAGGTGTCGTAACGCTAATGCAGGGAGCTCGCAGTTGCGATCATCAGTATTCAGTAAGAAGGAAGTCTGCTCCCAGACGAAACTACCTTTACATCGGTCTGTTTTCAGACCAACTTTGCTTTACGGGAGCGAATGCTGGGTGGACTCAGGATATCTTATTCATAAGTTAGAAGTAACAGACATGAAAGTAGCAAGAACGATTGCCGGTACAAACAGGTGGGAACAATGGCAGGAGGGTACTCGGAGTGATGAGATAAAGGCTAATTTAGGAATGAACTCGATGGATGAAGCTGTACGCATAAACCGGCTTTGGTGTTGGGGTCATGTGAGGCGAATGGAGGAGGATGGGCTACCTAGGAGAATAATGGACTCTGCTATGGAGGGTAAGAGAAATAGAGGGAGACCAAGACGACGATGGTTAGACTCGGTTTCTAACGATTTAAAGATAAGGGGTATAGAACTAAATGAGGCCACAGCACTAGTTGTAAATCGGGATTGTGGCGACGTTTAGTAAATTCTCAGAGGCTTGCAGACTGAACGCTGAAAGGTATAACAGTCTTTAATGATAATGTATGTATATATGTATGTATGTATTATTCCAAGTTTTGTACCTGATTTTCGGACTTCTAAGTCCCTGTTATTGTTAGAGCTGATGAGCTCATTAGTAATCTTTTCTACTGGCTTGTTATTATTTCATATTCTCTATCTATTAATTTAAACTAGAGAAAAAGGAAAGAAATACATTTTTCAAATTGGTGATCTTAAAAGTTGCACTAAGTAATTCCTTGTCCAGCCATTCAACTCAGGCGCTTCCTAATCCTCCGTGAACAACGGAGATCCCGTATCAATTATTATTATTATTATTATTATTATTATTATTATTATTATTATTATTATTATTATTATTATTATTATTATTATTCAACTTCGCTAATCGGCCAACTAGGGACCACGATAAGCCTCACTTTGCATTCTGGCATTTGTTCATTTTTCGCTTGATCCACATCGTCTTCATTAGCTCACTGCGTTTAGCACGACGTTCTTCTGTCCATTTAGCACCAGCTGCCCGTTTTTCGTCCCGGAAAGTTCCAAAAGTCTTGATGGCTGCTCTGGAAAGATTTCGGTCTTGTGCATCTTCTGCTTTTAGGCCCAGTTCTCTAAGATCTTTCTTGGCATTAACGTACCATGGCATTGCCGTTTTTGGTTTTGAGTCAAAAATACTGAAGATACCTTTCGTCCATCGAGAATCGATCATCCGTCGTATATGACCGTAGAAGCGAACTCTGCCTTTACGCATTGTGTCCGTGATCTTCTCTATCTTAGAGTATATTTCTTGCCTGGATTTTCTAATGTAGATGCCATTTTTGTAGTTTGGACCTAGTATGGTGTGTAGGATCTTTCTTTCTTTCCTCTCTAAATCCGCAAGCAAACATTTCTCGGACAGGATAAGGCATTCAGATGCATATAGCGATACTGGTTTGATGACAGTGTTGTAGTGACGAATTTTTGTGTTCAGGGAAAGGCACTTTTTGTTGTATATGTTGCGGGCGGTTTGGAAAGTGACTTCCATTTTCTTGATTCTTGCTGCTATGTCCTCTTTGTCAAGTCCATTTTGCTGAATCCATTCCCCAAGGTATTTAAATTTACTAACACGGTTTATCGTTCCATATTTGGTGTTTAGTTGTGCCGTATCATCTTTGATATTTGACATTACTTTTGTCTTTTGAAAGGAAATTTGTAAACCTGTTTGTTCTGCTACTTCCTTCAACACATTGGTCTGTTCTGTTGCACTTTCGAAATTTTCTGTCATAAGGGCTATATCATCAGCGAACGCTAAGCAATCTATTTCCACTCCATTTCGTTTGTCCCAATGTTTACGGGTTTGTAAAAGTTTCTTTCTTTTAACGTCTGTCGCCACTCCTGTATTACCTTCTCAAGTACGCAGTTGAACAAAAGAGGTGACAGCCCATCTCCCTGTCGAACGCCTGTCTTGGTCTCAAAGGGTTCAGAGAGACATCCTTGGAATTTTACTTTGGATTTGGTATTAGTTAATGTTGCCCTTATTATCGCCAGCAGTTTCTCATCGACTCCCATTTCTGCAAGGATGTTAAGCAACACATCACGGTCGATGGAGTCGTATGCTTTCCTGAAGTCTACAAACGTAGATACTTAGGTTTGACCTCTCAGCATATGGTATCTTATTATGGTTTCTAGGTTAAGTATTTGTTCTGCACTTGATCGGCCTTTCCGAAAACCTGCTTGGTATTCCGAGAGTTTGTGTTCAACTTGCTGTTCTAGTCTTTCAAGGATGGATAGTGACAGGATATTGTAGGCTTCTGACAGAAGAGAAATTCCACGGTAATTGTTCACATCTCTTATATTTCCTTTCTTGTGTAAAAGATGGATCAAGGCTAGCTTCCAGTCCTCTGGTAGTTATCATTATTATTATTATCATCATCATCATCATCTGTTTACCCTCCAGGTTCGGTTTTTCCCTCGGACTTAGCGAGGGATCCCACCTCTACCGCCTCAAGGGCAGTGTCCTGGAGCTTCAGACTCTTGGTCGGGGGATACAACTGGGGAGTATGACCAGTACCTCGCCCAGTCGGCCTCACCTGCTATGCTGAACAGGGGCCTTGTGGAGGGATGGGAAGATTGGAAGGGATAGGCAAGGAAGAGGGAAGGAAGCGGCCGTGGCCTTAAGTTAGGTACCATCCCGGCATTCGCCTGGAGGAGAAGTGGGAAACCACGGAAAACCACTTCCAGGATGGCTGAGGTGGGAATCGAACCCACCTCTACTCAGTTGACCTCCCGAGGCTGAGTGGACCCCGTTCCAGCCCTCGTACCACTTTTCAAATTTCGTGGCAGAGCCGGGAATCGAACCCGGGCCTCCGGGGGTGGCAGCTAATCACGCTAACCACTACACCACAGAGGCGGACTATGATTATTATTATTATTATTATTATTATTATTATTATTATTATTATTATTATTATTATTATTATTATTATTATTATTTAAGAAAAGTACGTATCGCGGAAACATTTTTTGTAATAAACCGATGATGGCTGACAATGAACTCGGCACGAGCGACACAGGTAAAAGAGTGGTTAAAAGACGTGAACGTCTCCGTGGACAGACGAGAAACTATTTTTTTACAGCCAGCCCCGTGGTGTAGGGGTAGCGTGCCTGCCTCTTACCCGGAGCCCCCGGGTTCGATTCCCGGCCAGGTCAGGGATTTTTACCTGGACCTGAGGGCTGGTTCGAGGTCCACTCAGCCTACGTGATTAGAATTGAGGAGCTAACTGACGGTGAGATAGCGGCCCCCGGTCTAGAAAGCCAAGAATGACGGCTGAGCGGATTCGTCGTGCTGACCACACGACACCTCGTAATCTTCAGGCCTTCGGGTTGAGCAGCGGTCGCTTGGTAGGCCAAAGCCCTTCAAGTGCTGTAGTGCCATGGGGTTTGAGTATTCTTTTACAGTTTATCTTCATATTGTGATCTTTCCTACTTTTAAAGACGCCACTCAAACATATTCTTCTACTAATGTCATTCCATGCCATCTCTCCGCTGACAGCTCGGAACATACAACTTAGTCGAGCAGCTCATTTTCTTTCTCCCAGGTCTTCCCAGCCTAAACTTTGCAACATTTTTGTAACGCTACTCTTTTGTCGAAAATCACCTAGAACATATCGAGCTGCTTTTCTTTGGATTTTTTCCAGTTCCTCAATCAAGTAATCGTGATGAGGGTTCAATACAGTGGAACTATACTCTAGTTGGTATCTTACCAGAGACTTATATGCCCTCTCCTTTACATCCTTACTACAACCCCTAAACACCCTCATAACCATGTGCAGAGATCTGTACCCTTTATTTATAATCCCATATATGTGATTACCCCAATGAAGATCTTTCCCCATATTAATACCTAGATACTTACAATGATCCCCAAAAGGAAATTTCACCCCACCAACGTAGTAATTAAAACTCAGAGGACGTTTCCTATTTGTGAAACTCACAACCTGACTTTTAACCCCGTTTATCAACATACCATTGCCCACTGTCCATCTCACAACACTATCGAGGTCACGTTGCAGTTGCTCACAATCTTGTAACTTATTTATTACTCTGTACAGAATAACATCATCCGCAAAAAGCCTTACCTCTGATTCCTCTTGTTTACTCATATCATTTATATATATAAGAAAACATAAAGGTCCGATAATACTCCCCTGAGGAATTCCCCTCTTAATTATTACAGAGTCAGATAAAGCTTCGCCTACTCTAATTCTCTGAGATCTATTTTCTAGAAATATAGCAACCCATTCAGTCACTCTTTTGTCTCGTCCAATTGCATTCATTTTTGCCAGTAGTCTCCCGTGATCCATGATCCATTATTATTTTCTGGCTGCACAGCTAGTCGTTTAGGTGTCTGTCTCGTGCAATCAAGGTATTGGGATCGAATTCTAGTGTGATCGGTTGTCATTTAAGAGTGCTAGTTGTAGAAGTCATTTCCTGGGCAAAATTGTTAGACACTGGTCTCTTTTAGGACCAACAGTAGAACACGAAAGTGCATTAAATACATTTCATTATTAATTTAAGTTAATTTATAGTTTTACGTGACTGTTCATGTGATGATCATAGCCACAGCTCCTGCAGCTTTACGTCGCAAGTGCGTGACTTTTCAAATTGAGCACGTCTTGGTAGGAAGACAGCCATTTCATCAGCATTATTATTATTTCACTCCTGACTAGCAATCGCTTGTGGGTCACTCTACTGTTGGTGACAGGGCGGGTGTACACACTAGATGTGTAAGGTCGGCTAATTGGGAGGGATTTTATTAGCAGATTGAAAGGAAAACTAATTGCACGCATGTTGGGTGGAACCTCGCAGAGTTCGAATAATTACTGAGGGAAATGATTTGGAAATCCTAAACTCATTCCCATTTGGCTGGCACATTAGGTGTATGTACATGTAAAAAAACAATTGAACGGCAATTCAACTAGTTTCTTGTTTCCTGCGTACAACATTACCCGCGCCTGAGAGGACGTCCTCAAGGCTACAGGTCCTTCATGTTACAGAACATCTACAGACGTGTGTCTTCCACCTTATTATTTGGTTCAGAGTGATAATCGGTGAATTTATCCGCACTTTGGGTTGGACCTGGCAAATTTCATTAAAACTTGAGTGAATGACCGAATAACATATCCTAAATCTGATAGTAATAGTAAGTTTTCCTAAAATCAACGGTAGTGTTATAACTAATTGCTGAAAAATATAGATTACATTAAACACTTCATTCTGAAAATGATATTTTGACAACACGAACAAAATTACAAGCTCCAGTGGCGCCGATTTTGGTGAGGGGGGGGGGGGCAAAGCATTTTCTACCACTCCAAAAATGGTCATAGGTGGGTAGAGTGCCATTTTGCCCTCCCCCCTCCAAAATTCTCCTCCTAGATGTTAAGTACCCCTAAAACGTGGAGTTTGCTAGTCTCCGGAGGCTGCTAATTCGTTAAATCTGAAGAAGGTTTTACATCAACAAATGAGATTAGAGAGCGTGCTAATTCGTTAAATCTGAAGAAGGTTTTACATCAACAAATGAGATTAGAGAGCGGGCATTCCTTCAGAGAACTACATTTCCCAGGCGGTACGGTGCATCTGGTGATAGAGCTTTTCACATTTCGTATCATGAAATTCATAATATACAGTAATAGGACACGAATTAAGAAAATGTATTTATGAAGCAAGTTCTATTTTTTCTATTTGTGATTATTTTTTAATATTATCGTACATAACACATTTATGAGTCAAGTTCTATTGTTCTGATTAGTTGTGAATATTATAGATAATTCCGTACATAAGATTCATTAAAAATGCACTTGAGAAACAAGCTCTATTATTGTTCTGTTGTTTCCTGTTTGTTTGTGAATATTGTTATTATGTAGGAATGTTTGCATTAATTGCTGTTCCTCAATTCACATGCCTGTGTTCATATTAATCATGCCCCCGCCCGAAGTACACGTTTACTCGCGCAGTATATGAATATATCAAAATGTTGTGGTTTTAACATTTCTGTATCGTTTATAATGGAAGTTAAAATATTATGTAGGATGAAATTTTGGTCATCTATGTGTAACAATGATGTTCTTAGTTTTAAGTCACAAAAACTAGTTTTACGGTTTTCGGAGATGCCGAGCTGGCAAGCTTTTGTGCCGTAGGAGTTCTCTTGATTGCCAGTACATCTACTGACATGAGACTGACATATTTGAGTACATTCAAATACCGGTGGAGTGAGCCGGGATCGAACTCCCCATTCTGGTTCCTAATAGCTAGCGCCCTACCGTCTGAACATCTCAGTCCGACGACTATGGACATCAAACCTATTTGTATCTTCTTCTTCTTTTTCCGCCGTTTTTCCACACTCCAGGCTTGCTCCGCGCCAAACACGTCAATTGACGTTTAAGTACATATGTTCAAGTAGTTGATTGTAGCTCCCACAGATGTCACCCGAATGTAGTGCAACTTTCACAGATTCCAAATGAAGGATCAATGTATCGATCGATAAACATGGGAACAAGTCCAACTACAATATATCAGACCTCAATGCAGCTATCGATATTAGCTAAAATGGCGCCACGATCGGTTTGTTCAAATGTAAACATCAGCTTGTGTGAAGCATCAGTTAGTTCTTTCTGTTGGTTTGGTTTGATCAGGAGACGTTTGTGTAGTGATGTTTCTATTGAAATTTGGTTTTAAAACTAACGGGATATACTAGGACGTGTCGATCGTATTTTGTGCCTGGATGTACTTCATTTTAAAGCAGATGCTCACTCACGTTCAGACCAAGTGTACTTAACCCTTTTCTGCCTGAATTAATTTCTGGACATGAACTATATAAAAATAGTATCAAAGGCTGTGTATGGTGTGTTTCCACAATAGTTTAATGAAATTATTTTAATACACAATGTAACACACATAATATAGCATGTGCTATATATGGCACGCTAAGCAGATTATACAATATAAATATGTCAAACCAATTACGACAATGAATTCTTTATTTTTAGTTTATTTACCATGATTGCCCTATTGGGTGTGGTATGGTACAAAACATTCTATACACAGACCTATTACACATTTGATGCACATGGTACGGGGATGACCTTGAGAGGTGTACGCAGCACAGCGTTTCCGTTTCTTGTCAGAAAACATAGCAACCAGATGGTTTCTCCCATCATATCTGATGTCTTCTCTGATGCGGATGGATCCTGAAGAGCTTGCAGTACGACCTGGCCTTCTCGGTAGCGCTGGACTGGATGTCAGGTAGCACTGCACAATATGTCTTCTAAACTGCAGCTGGGGTTTAGAGAGGCAGAGGACCCAAGCATTGTGAGTGGACACATCCATTAACCACGTAAATATAGGCCGCCACCACTTTTTCCCTCGGATGTGTATTCTATACAGTGCGGTGTTTTCGTCCATTCGATCAGTTCCACCCATATACTGGTTATATTTTTCAAATTCACATGGGCGAGGGACAATGATGTTCATTTTTTGCTGTTTCGAGTACCGAGACACACCACAAGCTGGCCGAACTCCGTGCATTGTTGAAGCAATAGTGACAGAAGAGTTATGAAGCCACCGTATGGTTTTTAATCCACTCTCCTTGCTACTCCTGTACTTGTACTCTTTCTTCCTAATCATTTGCTTGGAAGGGATCAGTTCACAGTTTTGGGGGGTGCGATTTTCGCGGATTGTTTCTGTACCACATTCTCGTAAGTGTGTGAGTAAGGCACCAGACGTAAATAAGTTGTCAAAATAAAAACTAAATCTCAAAGATTTCACTTCGTCCGGAAACTCGTCAATCATTTGAATGAAAGGTGCTGTAGCCTTACCGAAAGCCTTCTCATACTGTTCATTTTTACGAGGATTTTGGCCTTGGTACACTTCAAAATTTACAAGGTACCCGTGTACACGATTCAATCACCATTCCTTATACCCAAATCTAATAGGTTTGCCTTTTAGGAATTGTTTGCAGCCATGTCTGCCATAGTATTTTATCATGCGTTCGTCATAGGACAGGTTTTGCCCAGGGCGGAAATTTGAAATAAATTTATTTTTCAGTCTGTCTGTGAGTGGCCGGAGTTTCCACATTTTATCACAATTGTTTATCTTTGTATTATCACACGCGTGCAAAAACCTCATAACAGTCTCGAAACGTTGCCATTGATGCTTTCACGGCCCGTACTTATAGACATGATGCTGTATAGGCTTTTGGGCTTATGCCGTGTCAAGAAAATAAGGTGAAATTCTTTACGTTTCACAGGGAACTGTGTCCTGCGTCCTCAGAAGAAATCTCGACTGTCCACGAGAAAGGCTTCCTAAACGTAAATAATTTCACCTTATTTTCTTGACACGGCATAAGCCCAAAAGCCTATACAGCATCAAGTCTCGAAACGGTCTCTTCTCATGGCGCAGTACGCAAGTTCATTTCTCATGTCAGCACCCGAATCCCAGTAGCTCCTTCTACTCGGAAGGGGACTGTACCCAGAGAGAATAAGGATACCAATGAAACATTTCATCTCATCCACTGATATCTTTGGATCAGCACAGATTTTAAAGAGAGCATAATTTAGAAGTCTCTGTTATCAAAAACTCGGTAAGCTCTTTATCCCAAAACAATTCAAATAATTCAACAGGAGATAAGTTTCTATAGGTTGTGTAGTCACTAACGGGGAATACTGGGCTTGTTTCTTTGAGATCCTCTACTTTCCAGTCGCGGTATGTCTTCATATCAACAGCAACGTGCGGATGAGAACTTGATTGAGTACTTGTGGGTCAGCAGATATGAGAGAAGGTGATGAAACATCGCCTAGGCGTTCCTTGTTCCTTAATACTGCTTCTGCTCCTGCCTGTAGTTGACGGGGTCCAAGATTATTTAGCAGTCCACCACCATCCTCGTCTGCCGATTCATCTGACTCAATATTTGGGTCAGGAGATTCTATGAAGATGGTATCCACCTCAATTGCATCCTCGTCTTCTTCTAGTATTGACTAATCTCCATGGACA
The DNA here is from genome assembly GCF_040414725.1 of Anabrus simplex. NCBI lineage: Eukaryota > Metazoa > Arthropoda > Insecta > Orthoptera > Tettigoniidae > Anabrus > Anabrus simplex. The sequence continues at coordinate 343,186,366 of NC_090266.1, read as the reverse complement.
GCCAACCTAAACCAATCCAGAAGTAAACATGAGTAATCTGCCTAGTGTGCCATATATGGCACGGCAGTATAGTTTTGTAAATAGCTAGGTCAATTATAAACAATCAGAAAAATAACTACAATGCACCTAAACTATGGCCTGTACAGTACATTATCATGAGAAAAAATTTCTGCAGAATGGTTCATATTGTTCATAAATAATTGCATACCTTTCTCGTGCATTAATTTCCTCTCATCAAGGCACACACTTCTCGCTTCAATAATGCTATGCTATAATAACGCACGTAGCTGATAAAGAATGACAGTTGAGTCACAGAGTATATACAACAAATAAGTGCTACCGACAATGAAAAATAAAAATTCTCTTCATTCCTAGTGACAGTCATACCAAAATTACACTGTACCATATATTGCACGCTAGGCAGAAACGGGTCAATGCATCGTGATGATTTCGTAGTCACAAATAATTCATTAGGGTGCATCAAAACATTCGAGGATAAATTTGTCATTAGAGAGGATGTTTTCCGTGTACTTGATGTTCTATTTTTTCCGGATAAGGCCAAAACTCTGTGTTAGTGCCTCTCCTAGTACACTTCCCAATTACTGCGCCTTTTGAGGTTTTAAAAGTGAGTTTATAAAAAATGATAAAGCTACTTATGTTGTCTGTGAATGAAGATAATGTTCTCTTTGTGGAATCAGAGGACAAATTGATATACTGTCACTTACAGTACGTATTTACGTTGTAAACGATTTGAGTGTTGTTTTTGTCGCACCGACACAGATAGGTCTTATGGCAACAACGGGATAGGAAAGGCCTAGGAATTGGAAAGAAGCGGCCGTGGCCTTCATTAAGGTACAGCCCCAGCATTTGCCTGGTATGAAAATGAGAAACCACGGAAAACCATCTTCAGGACTGCCAACAGTGGGATTCGAACCCACTATCTCCCGGATGCGAGCTCACAGCTGCTTGACCCTAACCACACGGCCGACTCTCCCGGTGATTTGGGTGTTAATGTGCTTTGTACGAAAATGCATATGCCACCAGATAATTTCAAATCTATTCTAATCTCATAGTGTGAGACAAAGATTATCTGGAGTGAAACAGATGTAGTATAACAGTTAGGTGAATCATTACAGAATAATTGTTATGAGACAATTGAAATTCGTGACAGGGTTATGTTTCTAATACATTTGTTGAACGGTGTAGGCTACTATATTGAAAGCGTATGGTAATAGAAAGGTCATTCAATTAAATGTATTTCTAAAACAAGTATCGATTTATAGGAAGAAAGATTACGGACTGGAATAATTTACCAAGGGTGCCCAGTACTATATCTACACCAATTTGATAAATTTCCAACTTCTTTGAAGTAAAATGAAATGAAATGGCGTATGGCTTTCAGTGCCGGGAGATCCCAGGACGGGTTCGACTTGCCAGGTGCAGGTCTCTTGATTTGACACCCGTAGGCGACCTGCGCGTCGTGATGCGGATGAAATGATGAAAACAACGCATACACCCATCCCCCGTGCCAGGGAAATTAACCAAGAATGGTTAAAATTCCCGACCCTGCCGGGAATCGAACCCGGTAATAGTTTACCGGACGACGTCAGAGGAAAATCAACTACAGTATAATTTAAAAGAGCGTTAAGAGGTACAGCAGGATGCGACTAACCCGTGCATTTCTGTCCTTTCAGTGATCGTGCTACTACAATATCATTACTAGCTATTATTATCATTATTGCTGTTGTATGTACGTCTCACTGTGGTGGAATTTTATTTCAGTTATATTTTGATTGTGTTTAAATTGTGTCTTCTAGTATTAATTACGGTAGTATTACTTATGACTTTAATGTATACTAATTGGTTTAGTGTAAGAGGAGGCCCAATGGCCTTAACTACGCTAATAAAGACATTTATCTATCTATCTATCTGTGACCAAAGGCCAGCAAGCTAACCATTTAGCCATGGAGCCGGACTTCTTTCAAGTCATTTAAGACAAGACTATGTAAACAATTGGTAAACAATTGGTACGTAATCTGCCACTTGGACGACAGCCCTGAGTTCAGATCATTGGTGATCGATTGAATTGAGTTGAAGTGAATTTAACTGCCACTATTTGAAACGCATAAGATATTCCCCTTATTTTGGAATGCAATCCTATCTTACCTTCTTCCTCGACCATACTAGTTGATAGAAAAGACTTATATTTTGAATTTTCAACATGTTGCTTGTCCAGATAAAGTCATTTCTAGATAGCACTGGTTATATTACCCAAAGTAAAGTACTCTCTTCGTTATTATTACTACTTAGCTATTCAATACTACAAACAAAAGATTATGTTTATGTGCACAGGCTTTTTGTTTACATTCAACCGATGCGTCGGCCATGTTGATTTTGTATTAGGGTCTGATACTATTGTAGATGGTCTTGATGGGAACCATATTCCTTAGTGAAGTAACTTCCTGTTGACGCCGGAACACGTGCTATTTTCACTTGTTGAGTAACTGCGTGTTTGATCTCAGTTAGTGTCCTTTGCGCTCTTGTAAAATGGCCTATAAATCGTACAAAAGTGCAGATTACTTGCAGGAAAGCGATAAACGGGGTATGTTAGAAGAAGTGTATGCTGATTTTGAGTAGGAAAAAAAGGCGAAAGATTTATGCGATTTGAAGGGAGGCCAGAGTAAAGGAGGAAAGTGATAGCGATTCATCTGATGAATTCGCGAATGCTGAACCTGATGAGGTAGGTCCAGCAATATTTCTTCTTCTTCTTCTTATTATTATTATTCTTTATCTGTTTACCCTGCAGGGTCGGTTTTTCCCTCGGACTCAACGAGGGATCCCACCTCTACCGCCTCAAGGGCAGTGTCCTGGAGCTTCAGACTCTGGGTCGGCGGATACAACTGGGGAGGATGATCAGTACCTCGCCCAGGTGGCCTCACCTGCTATGCTGAACAGGGACATTTACCTGGAGGAGAAGTGGGAAACCACGGAAAACCACTTCCGGGATGGCTGAGGTGAGAATCGAACCCACATCTACTCAATTGACCTCCCGAGGCTGAATGGACCCCGTTCCAGCCCTCGTACCACTTTTCAAATGTCGTGGCAGAGCATGGAATCGAACCCGGGCCTCCGGGGGTGGCAGCTAATCACACTAACCACTACACCACAGAGGCGGACCCAGCAATAGTTAACGATTTATTTTCGGAGGATATATCTGGTGTTAATTCAGATTACTGGCCAGACACCGATCAACCTGGACACATCCCCGGTTATTTGAAGAACGCAGGAATGAGTAAATTACCTAGTGATGAATCTTTCATGGCATATTTCATGTTGTTCTTCACGCCGCCATCTCTTTCTCGCAACAGAAATTAACTGATACGTGGAACAATTTTTGAGCACAGTAGCAAGACAATTTACTAAATACTGCAAGTCTGATAATTGGAGGCCTATACTTTGGATGAGGTAAGAAATTGTTTAGGACTCTGGATGATGACCGGTATCATAAAAAAGCCAAAGTTTGTAAATGTATTGGACAAAAATCACGTTTGCTGATCCCATATTCAATGAAGTTATGTCTAGAAATCGCTTTCAGCTCACTTTAAAAAGTTTTCATTGTGATAATTATGAGGAGAAGAGCACTTTAGATAGGTCAGATAGACTACATGAAGTTTTATCATTTCTCTTCTTTGTCCGAAACTGTCTATGTACCTGGTCAGAACCTTGCCCTGGATGAAGGAATGCTTGCTTGGAGGAAAAAACTGGGATTTCGGGTGTATAATCCAGGAAAACTTACGAAGTACGGGATAATGGTAAGAATGCTGTGTGACAGTGTTAGGCAATATATATGTAATTTTGAAATTTATTGTGGTCAAAGTGGGAGCTTTATCAAAACTGTGAAGAATCTTTTACAACCATTTTTAGGATTAGGTCACAGTGTGTACATGGACAACTTTTACAGCAGTGTTAAACTTTCAAAATTATTACAAAGTATGTATTTTGGGGTAGTTGGTACTATGAGAACGAATAGCGGTATCCCAAAGAAAATGAAACAGGACACAGACAAACTGAAGAACGGGGAAATGACGTTCAGGGTGTGTGGTAATATTCTTTTACAGGCCTGGCGAAGGAAGCGAATTGTAAACATGATATCCACAGTACGATTCTGCTCAAATGGTTGAAATACGTAATAGGAGGCAACCTGAACAATGCATGATGAAACCCGAATTCATAGCTGACTACAAACAATTCATGCATGGGGTTGACACTACAGATCAGCATATGTCTTCAGTAGATGAACTATATATGTTCTAAAACAATGGGTGCTGAGTCCGCATTTTCCCACGAGGCCATTGACCCCTAGTTGAGTAGTAAGGCAATGTACAATCTAACGCGAGGTCATTGACCCCTAGTTGAGTAGTAAGGCAATTTTGTCCTAAACCATTGAACGCGGAATAATGTTATAACCTTGCGTAAGAGAGCAAGCCTAACCTCACAGACTCCATTGGAGGGGCTTAATTGGTCAGGGAATAATCTGGGGTGCTTTTTACCCCTAGGTGAGGTTATGACGTCATACCCATACGTACGAGGGCAATGCTAACCTCATTGCCTACCTGGAGTGTTTTTGACCGCTAGGTGAGGTTATGACGTCATACCCTTACGTACGAGGGCAATGCTAACCTCACGGGCCATTTTGGAGGAGCCGAATCGGACGGTCCCCCTTGGAGGAGCGGATATGGAAAGGTCACGGGCCCCTTTGGAGGAGCCGAATCGATCGTGTGCCCTTGGAGGAGCCACAAATCGGTTAGGCGACGTGCAGATGAGATTAAGACGTCATTATGACGTGTTAACCCAACCTTGCGCACGAGCGCTATCCTAACCCTACACAGCATCTTTATCGGCTCCCCTTGGAGGAGTCCAATCGGTTAGGTGACTGGTAGTTTAGGTCATGTTGCCATGATGACGTGTTAACCTGACCTCGCTACGAGGAACGCTAACCTGACCACTGGTGAGGTGACTTGTAGTTATGGTTAACACGTATGTTAACCTAACCTTGGGCACGAACGGTAATCTAACATCACACACAGGCTCTTTCCCCGTCTCCCCTTGGAGGAGTGACGGAGCTGTGACGTAATAAGGGTGGGTGATTCAAAATGCATGCTTATCTTTACATAACGGAACAAGCAGACCTTCTTCTGACAGAGCTGTGACGTCACAGCGTGACAAATGACTATCAGATCCCACTACAGGCATATAAGTGCGCTCTCACGACGACTTTGTGAGTTACAGGCCGATTTAAACATACATGCTTATCTTTACACAACCGAACGCGCACGCCTTCTCCTCACAGAGCTGTGACGTCACAGCGTGGGTAATTTGAAATGCGGACTTATGGCTAAGGGTGCATGACGTTATAACATAACGTTCGTCCATTCCTTGTCCCGTTTCTCTACGGTATTGGGTTTGTGGTGAGATGAATTTGTTAAGATGGATTTTTAAAATCGGATGCCCTTCCTGATGTCAACCTCATCAAGGAAGATAATAAGATGAAATGAATGACATGATATATTATAGTAGGGAGGGAGAGGGTAAAAACCCGGTAGTGGGACATAGCCTGTTCCTGTCGAATAGCATTGAGAGGTCTGCTCAAAGCTTTACGTCTCCATCCGACGGACGAATCACCATCAACAGCGTCATATGACCTCATTCCATACGAGGACTGCGGAGAGGTTCGGAATTGAATCCAGATTAGAAATTGTATACCACCATCCCCCCTACTCTGCCAGCCAACATTCTGATGGTGAAAAGTTTTTCGAACAACGGGACTCGAACCGACTAACTGCGGTGTTAGACCATATAGACTTCACGCCTTAACGATCATGGCCGCCAGGCGGGCTAGTGGCAAATTTCAAGTAAAAATAATAATTGAAAGGCTTCAGCCACCAGGTGCTGGCATATTGAGGTGATACCGTCTAGGCACCATCTAGATAGCCTGAATGTCAAATTCGATGTTCCGTTTTACTCCGCCAGATCGCAATAATGAACCAAAACTCTACTGTGTGACCAGGGGCGGCCGTACCTTACGTGCTGAGTGTTGCAGCACATTGCCAATTTGAAAAATAAATCTTTAAAAATATTATCTGCAATCAAATACAGTGCATTGAAAAATACGACAGCCAAAGGATAGGACATTATTCAACTCCCCTCACAAACGTGTGCTCCACACGGGGTGGCTGTGCTGGGCTGTGCGATCACAGCTCAACGTGAATTTCTAAGCTTTTTGCCAGAAAGCCGGAACTCTGCCTTTTGCGCATGCGTGCCCAACTTTTCGGATAGGCTGCGGAAACAACAACCAAGACCGTCAAGACATCACTCCACGGCGATTGTGCGTTCGACCACTCTTGCATTAAACCGAAATGACAACGTGGCAAGTGGCACCCTCTTGACTCATCGGTAGTATTTAAGAAGGGATCGCTCAGAGCAAACGGGAAAACAAAATACTGTAGGGCTGTTCCCGCCAGCTCTTTTAATACCAAAGAGGATAAAATACTCCCAACTTGCTTATTCCATAGCCACCTTTGTAAATCAATGAACTATAAAAATGTACTTTTAATGTTGCCTAAATAGGGGCATGATATTGAGATTTTCTTTAATAAAAATGTCTACTTTATAACTGTCGCTATAAGAAAGTTATATGCGATTTTGCATTACGACGTTGCTGGTTTTATTTCAGTGATTTTGGTAACATTGGGAAGTTCTGTTTTTGCGGGCTCATATCAAGTGTTTGAGTTCGTGAATATTTTGCCATTGAAGGTGTTATTGTGTGTTTAATGATGTAGTTTTATAGTTTTTTAAATGAGGAATGTGTATATGTGTTGGACTTATTTGCGTATTTGTTCCATGTGGAAAACTCAGTGGATAGCCTCTTAAAAACCTCATACCGGTATGTTTCTCAATATTTTTAATTTTTAGAGGGAGGATGGGTTACAGCACACAACTGATTTTCTGCACCAGCCGCCACTGTGTGTGACGTATGGCTGAAGTAGTATAAGTTACGGGTTCGGCCGTCTCCACCTCCACCGGCCCTCCGCAGAGGCCTCCTCCACCACCACCTCAACAGGCTCTCGGGAGAGGCCTCCTCCGCCTCCACTTCCACACGCTCTCTGGAGAGGCCTCTCCGCCTCCACCTCCACACGCTCTCGGGAGAGGCCTCCTCCGCCTCCGCCACCGCAGGTCCCTCCACAGAGGCTTCCTCCGCAAGCCACATGCTCTTGTTTCTAAACAAAGCCACGTGCTTTTTGACAGCCACGTGCTTTCTTGACAGCTGTCATCCGCCATCCTGCATCGCTAACCTCAGTGCTGCCATCTTGACGGGACTAAACCTTATAGTTACCAACTTAGGCACGTGGTGGTGGGCAATTTGAAAAATTCCACATGCTTTACAAAGCCACGTACTTTTTTGACAGCTGTCATCCGCCATCTTGCATCTCAAACCTCAGTGCTGCCTCATTATGGTACTAAACCTCATCGTGGTGGTGGGTAATTTAAAATCCTCGTGCTTTTTGACAGCTGTCATCCGCCATCTTGCATCGCTAACATTAATGCTGCCCTCTTTACGGCACTACCTTTGAAATGTGGTGGCGGCAATTTCTACGTAATTTTTTTACAAGCTGCCATCTTTAATCAACAGAGTATCGTGCTGCAATCTCTACGACACTAAACCTTATCCTTATGCATGCGATGGAGGGAAATTCGAAATTCCACGTGCTTTTTAAAGCTACGTGCTTTTTGACAGCTGTCATCCGTCATCATGCATCCCTAACCTCTATGCTGCCATCTTTACGGCACTACTTTTGAAATGTGGTGGCGGTCAATTTGATAAATTCCACATGCTCTTGTTTGGAAACAACCCAGGTGCTTTTGGACAACTGACAAGCTGACAGCGGCCATCTTTAATCAACAAAGCACCGTGCTGCTATCTTTACGGCTACTACATTAAGCACGTGGTAGCGGGCAATTTGAAAAATTCTATTAGGTATCATCATTAAACAGTAAAACTTTAGTGCATTCGGGAACCTAACCTCTCATCTACCATCTTGAAAGGGACTATCCTTAGTTTACGACAAGATGCCCTTCCAAACGCTAGAGGCTGCTACACAAGATAGCGGCGGCTGTTATGGCCTCCTCCTTCTCCTCCTCCTCCTCCTCTGTCAAGGCATAGCTCTATCGAACATGCATCGCGAAGGCAAGAGGGTGCACGTGTTGCAGCGATAACATCATTGTGCATGTTCAGACTTGCAGATCACAAAAGAAGTGATTGAAACATAACAAGACTAGGATCGAACAATGTACTCGATGTCGTTGACTTCAACATGTGATCAGAACGTGGATTGATGTGTTCAGAACTCTCAATAAGTGATTCAAACATAACAAGACTAGAAAAGAACACGATACAACATGTGTTCAGAACATGTCAGGGGATACCTTTGTTCTAAGAAAAAATAAAATAATAAGACTAGAATTCTAAACAGTTTGCGCAAGATAGCGACTGTTATAACCTGCTTCTCCTTTACCTGTTCTGTCAAGGCATGGATTTATGTCTCTATTGAACATACAACGCGATCTTATCCATAAGGCAGTGCACATATCGCGTAGCTAACTCGCTCAGTAAACGATAAGATGAATATAGCAAAAGTACAACTTCATTGATTTCCCTAGTGTGAAAATAAAAAACTACGGAAGCACACAGTGCACATATCGCGTAGCTAACTCGCTCAGTAAACGATAAGTTGAATACAGCAAAAGTACAACTTCAATGATTTGCCGAGAATGAAAATCAAAAACTACGGAAACATACTGTACACATATCGCGTAACTAACTCGCTCTGTAAACGATAATATGTATGCAGCAAAAGTACAACTTCAATGATTTGTCTAGTACGAAAATAAAAATCTAGAATAACCATACGGCGTAGCCAACACGCTCGGTCACACATACCGCACAGCTAACACGCTCAGCGATTGCAAATACATCACAACACGGGTTATCGACCAGAACACTGATATACGCACACGCGTCTTGCGAAAATCAAAAACTACAAGGAACCATACTGCGTAGCCAACTTGCTCGGTCACACATACAGCACAGCTAATATGCTCAGTAATTGCAAATACATCACAACACGGGTTATCGTCCAGAACACTGATATACGCATATACTCCACTATTTCTCTCAATAAACGGAACACACGGACAAGAATGTTGCGAGATACTACACTTAAGATACTTGCATGTAAAAAAAAGGAGGAAGAAAAAGAATAAATCATAAATTTTTTGTATGCATGTTGTCTCTTTCAAGTTATAAGACCAAATGGGAGCAGAACTGTGAGTTTCTGCTACTGCTTGCGAAAACGTGAACGGAAGTGACATGTTATCTCAGCAAAAAGTACACATTACCTTGTTCCTGCATACACAAGTCAGTTTGAAATAAAATGATGGATACTGCGATTCAAATCCCGGCTATAAATCCGACCCTTATGCTTCTTGTAATTACATTTTGTAAGGAAGACCGACGATCATGCAGGGAAGGGCTAGGGACGGGAAGGAAGTGGCCAGCCGCCCCCTAGCATTTGCTATCTTCAGGGCTGCGGACTGTAGGGGTTTCGAACCCGCTATCTTCTGAATACTAGCCGCACTAAAATGTAATGCATAACAATGTTGACGGTGATTCATCCGTCGGAGGTGGACGTTAACTCTCTAACAGCGAGGTTAGCCGGTTCGAGTCCCGTTGATCGAAACATCAGAATGTTAACCGGCAGGTTAGGGGAGGTGGTGGTATACAATATGATTTTTCTAATTTCTCATTTTCGTTCTAGACAAATCATTGAAGTTGTACTTTTGCTGTAGACATATTATCGTTTACTGAGCGGGTGAGTTACGCGATATGTGCACAATGTGTTTCCGTAGTTTTTTAATTTCATACTAGGCAAATCATTGAAGTTGTACTTTTTCTGTATTCATATTATCGTTTACTGAGCGAGTTGGCTGCGCGATATGTGCAAAATGTGTTCCCGTAGTTTCTGATTTTCGTACTAGGCAAATCATTGAATTTGTACTTTTGCGATATACATATTATCGTTTACTGAGCGAGTTAGCTACGCGAATCGCTGTATCCATAATTTTATTTCAAACTGTGTGTTTCTGTGGATTTTAATTTTCACACTAGGCAAATCATTGAAGTTGTACTTTTGCTATATACATATTATCGTTTACTGAGCGAGTTAGCTACGCGAATCGCAGTATCCATCATTTTATTTCAAACTGTGTGTTTTCGTGGAATTTAATTTTCACACTAGGCAAATCATTGAAGTTGTACTTTTGCTATATACATATTATCGTTCACTAAGCGAGTTGGCTACGCGATATGTGCTCATTGTGTATCCGTAGTTTTTGATTTTCACACTAGGCAAATCATTGAAGTACTTTTCCTATATACATATTATCGTTTACTGAGCGAGTTGGCTACGCGATTTGTGCACTGTGTGCTTCCGTAATTTTGTATTTTCCTACTAGGCAAATCATTGATGTTGTACTTTTGCTAAATTCATATTTTCGTTTACTGAGCGATTTAGCTACGCGATAGGTGCACAGTGTGTTTCCGTAGTTTTTGATTTTCACACTAGGCAAATCATTGAAGTTGTACTTTTGATAGGTTAAGTCCCCGAATGCACTAAAGTTTCACTGTTTAATGATGATACCTAATAGAATTTTTCAAATTGCCCGCTACCACGTGCTTAAGGTAGTAGCCGTAAAGATAGCAGCACGGTGCTTTGTTGATTAAAGATGGCCGCTATCAGCTTGTCAGCTGTCCAAAAGCACGTGGGTTGTTTCCAAACAAGAACATGTGGAATTTTTCAAACTGCCCGCCAGCACATGTCAAAGGATGAGGTTTAGTGCCATAAAGATGGCAGCACGGTGCTCTGTTGATTAAAGATGGCCGCTAACAGCTTGTCAGCTATCAAAAAGCACGTGGGTTTGTTTACAAACAAGAGCATGTGGAATTTATCAAATTGCCCGCCACCACATTTCAAAGGTAGTACCGTAAAGATGGCAGCATAGAGGTTAGGGATGCATGATGGTGGATGACAGCTGTCAAAAATCACGTGGCTTTAAAAAGCACGTGGAATTTCGAATTTCCCTCCACCGCATGCATAAGGATAAGGTTTAGTGCCATAGAGATGGCAGCCGAATACTCTGTTGATTAAAGATGGCAGCTTGTCAAAAAAAAAGTACGTGGAAATTGCCGCCACCACATTTCAAAGGTAGTGCCGTAAAGAGGGCAGCACTAAGATTAGCGATGCAAGATGGCGGATGACAGCTGTCAAAAAGCACGTGGATTTTAAATTACCCACCACCACGATGATGTTTAGTACCATAAAGAGGGCAGCACTGAGGTTAGCGATGAAAGATGGCGGATGACAGCTGTCAAAAAACACGTGGCTTTGTAAAGCATGTGGATTTTTCAAATTGCCCGCCACAAAGTGCCTAAGTTGGTAAATATAAGGTTTAGCTCCGTCGAGATGGCAGCACTGAGGTTAGCGATGCAAGATGGCGGATGACAGCTGTCAAAAATGCACGTGGCTGTCAAAAACGTACGTGGCTTTTATGAGGTTTAGCCCCGTCAGGATAGCGGCACTGAGGTTAGCGATGCAAGATGGAGGATGACAGCTGGCGAAAAAGCACGTGGCTGTCAAAGAGCACGTGGCTTTGTTTACAAACAAGAGCACGTGGCTTGCGGCGGAGGCCTCTGTGTATGAATCTGCGGTGGCGGAGGCGGAGGAGGCCCCTCCCAAGAGCGTGTGGAGGTGGAGGAGGCCTCTGGGGAGGGACGGTGGAGGTGAAGGCGGCCGAACACGTAACTTCTACTACTGGCTGAGATTTTAATTAATGTTATCGGCTATGCACGAAATGTGCCGGCATCGTATGATATGGAGTGCTAACGATTTTTTTAAAATATTTTATAATCTTCAGAAATCGGATGCCGCGATCTGTGTGAGGAGTGTGCGGGGGCTAATTGCACAAGGACGGAGCGGCATGTTAAAGAAGCGAGGATAAATTATCCAACTTGCAACGATCAACATTGGGACAATGACTGGACGTAGCCACTTGTTGGCCGAATCATTCAAGCTACGACAGGGAGACATTGCCTGTAACCAGTAGATAAAGTGGAAAGGTGCGAAGGTCTGTGACATTGGTGAAAGATAAAAGCTCTTATAGTATGGCACGTCAAAATGGCGTGGCAATTGTCTCCGAGGGACTATGAGATACCTACGTATCCGATCGCTTGATTGGCATCCGAGTTGTTACCGGGTCAACAGTAGAAGGCATCTTCTCTCTTTATGCATCACAGATAGGGTAATCACTAGAGGAACAAGATGGATTTTGGACAGACCTGGAACCATACAGCCACTCTAACGATGCCAGTGAACATCTGTTAATTCGTGGAGACCTCGACAGCCATGCTGGCTTCTCAAGAGATGGTTTTGAATAAGTACATAGTGGATTCCGGTTTGGCGTGCGTAACGAAGCTGATGAACCCGCCTTGGAATGCGACTTGACAGAAGTAAATAAGTTCTTCAAGAAACGCCCGTCACACATTGTCATATATGGCAGTTGTCGTCGCAAGTCGCAAATCGATTACTGGGTGGTGAAGAGGAAGAATCTGGGGCTAGTAATAGACTATAACGTGATACCGTCAGACAACATTACTCCTCAGCACAGACTCTTGGTTCTTGAATTTCAGCTTCACCTTCGCCCACCTGTCTGACGTGTCACCATCACAGAACGCATCAAGTGCAACAGTGCTAATGGACACTGCCTGTCCCGTCCTGAATACTGACCGCCCTGTGAAGGATGTATGGGGTGCCATCGCTCCACGAATTCGATTGAGTGCGAAAGAAATAATAGGATTGACGAAACCAGAAAAGCGTTTCGAAGTCCAGCGCGAAGTGAAGTCCAAGAAAATCACCAACAAGAACTGAAACCGATCTGGTCCGCTATAGGGCACTCCAATCTGTCACAAAACGAACAATAGCAACCGGCAAGTACAACTGCTTCCGTGACCTCTATGAACAATTAGAGCAACCCGGACGAGCCAATGCTATCCATAGGATCACCAGAAGATACTGAAGATATTGGTCATGTCATCCACATCAAGGACGAACGTGGACACCTCCTTCGAAACCCAGCGGATACACTTCGATACTGGCGTGAACACTGTAATGTTATTTGTAATAAAAGTTTCCATATCCAACTACTCTCACGGCCAGTCCTGTGCAGACTGCAGTTGCAGTTGCACCAATCAAGCCTGCCGAGGTTGCAGCTGCCAAACGCGTAATGAAAAACAGCAAAAATTCCGAACTTGATAACTTCCCTATTGAAGTTTGGAAGGAAAGGGGGCAATATGCAACTGAATTTCTAGCAACATTCTCCTACAAATGCACTGAAGAAAGACAATGACATACCCTCCAATTGGAAGACCAATATCACCGTGCCAATCTGGAACGGCAAGGGTGATGTTACCATCTGCGCTAACTACTGCCCAATTCGTCTCCTCTATCTCATCATGAAGATCTTTGAGTGGGTGATTAACGCAAGCCTAGAAGCATCATTACTGTCTATCAAACCAATGTGGCTTCGTTAAAGGCCTCGGAACAACAAATGCTATCCATGCTGTCCAGTTGATGGCAGAGAGGCACATAGAGAAGTTAAGAACGGTCCTTACGGCTTTCTGGATTTAGAAAAGGCATTTGATCGGGTGCACCATGAGCCAATCTGGTGTTCGCTCCGTAGCATGGAGTCCCAGGGAAATATGTCCGTTGCTTTTAGCTCCTCTACCAGAACTCTGCACGCTCTGTTCGCTCTGCAGCTGGTGTCACAGCACCATTTAACATTTAATGTGAATTCATTAAGGTTTCACCTTGGCATCACTCCTTTTCACCCTGTTGATGGACACTGTAACCGTGGACCTGCAAATAAACCCTCCATGGATTCTTCTCTATCCAGATGACGTTATGCTGGCTAGCGACTCACTATCCAGGCTTCATGAATTGGTTACACAGTTGCAAGGCTGGAAGCATTTGGATTGCGACTAAACCTCGCAGAAACCTCACGTGACGACTGCACCACACTAAGAACTAAGAGGTCAGGAACGCTATTAGAGTTGCCCCGAGTTCAGAAAAAATGAGACAGGTAAAACTGAGGTGATAAGGTCACGTGGCCAGTACTGACGCAGAATCTGTCGCAAAGCCCCAGATGGTCAGCAGCCTTGAGACCGACCTGAAAACGAGTGGATGAAATGTCTGAGGAAGGACATGTGAGGTGCAGGTGTTAATCCTGCGAACGCTGAAGACCGGGCAAAATAGAGGGTGAAATACAAGAAGGCAGACCACACATAAGATGGGAAGAATATCAGGAAGAAGAAGAGAAATCGAATACCTCTGCCTGCTTTGACCTTGCGATCTTAGATTCTAGTGACGGACACACCACCACTCATCTAGTGAAGTACCGGGTTGGGTGAGGAAGTTTCAACTAGCATCGAGGAAGAGGAACGTACCGGCAGGGGAGGATTGTCATGCACCTCCGAAGGGGTGATTAGTGAATAAATGGAGTATCACTACACTGAAAAAGAACATGGGAAAACCGGAGATCCCGTTGAAAGCCTGTCCAAGCTCCGGTTAATCTCGCGCAAATTTTACATGCAGTCACCAGTTTTAAACCCAGGACCAGCGTTAAAGCCCGATTTACATCTGTTTTAGTCATTAAGGGGACATCAGACTGTAATCAAAATAAATATTGGCATTTGAAAAATCAAATCACACCTCATAATTAAACTAATTTACACCTTACGTATGCCGATACATCGTAGGCACATTTTTATCTTCTTCAGTACCGAAAGTATTAAGCGGAGTTGCTACTGTTAGTGAGTCAAGATTTTCACCGAAAACAATAACAATATTGTGCCCATTTGATGGCATGTGTGGCGGCGATCGTCTTGTAGATACTTGCCTCGGCCGCTGAGAAGAATATTACTTACTGCACACATAGAATCTTACCCCAGGGCTGGACCGTCCAAATGTTTCCTCGTACTAGGGCAGACAGAGGATGTAAACAACTACTACGGGTCAAACTAAACTACAAATAACGTTGCCGACACTGATTTCAAAACCAAAAGAACTCATTTTACTGACAAAAACTTGAAATTAAGCAAATTATAAAGTTAACAGAAGATGGAAATTTTTGAAATAACTTTACCATCGCTTAAAAGAGCGCAAATGCAATACAATAAGTTAACAATATCTTGCAATCTAGGTCAATTCACAAAACAACAATAAATGTCACCTCTCTGAACTCAATAATGATTGAACATCAACTAAAATTAATGAATAATTTACTATCACAAAAATGTTGATAAATTAATTTAACAGTTAGGGGAATTGACGCCATCAATTCCTAAGTCCGACAATAATCAAATAATCTGAGATCACTACAGACTATTAAACGTGTGAAACCATTTCACCCACGAACACATACTCTATCGCCAACTGAAACATAGTTTCTTCTGTTGTTATAACGAACACACGCCAATATAAAAGGGCTGATTGTTGCCTATCATTACAGTCTTTGAATTCTAATACAAACGAAACGTAACATAATTATTTATCAGCCACATAAAAATACAAACTTACTCACTGTGATAATCATTGGACAATTTAACATACCAAATACATATTTGTTCTGTCATCGGTCAATTGAACTCGCCTTTCAACACATATGGAAATTATACCGCTGGTCGTTTTACCACTCCTATTCAATGTACAACATGTTGCGGTATGTACAGTGGCGGTAGATTTCCGCACTCTTAATCCAGACTTCGCGGCATTTAATTTTACACCCATTTACTTATTAAGGTCGGTTCATTGACAGTACATGATACATTTAGTTAATTTTATGGTTGTGACCTCTTACTTGTATGCTCGCGATGTCTTCTACTAGGATAAAGAGAAGTGTTGCAATTTATTGACGATGATCACAGGGCTGTCCTTCACTAAGATAACTTAAATTTGAGGGATCGAAACGCCCTTGAACAACATATGTACAATATCTACACAACACTGTCAATCTACTGTTCAACCGAAACATCGCATACCAAACGCACGATAACCTGAATTATAATATCTACAATGGAATTATTATAAATACAATCTGACATTCACGCACTTTTCTACACGAGTGTGTTAATCCACGTCAGTTAATTAAGTCTTTACTTTATCGTCAAATGATAAATTGCACAAGTGACCACGACAAATCCAACACAAATTAGATTACAGTTTATCTATATAAATAAAATTGTTCGTGTCTGTTTGTTTGTCTGTCTGTTTGTTCCACCATCACGTCGAAACGGCTGGATAGATCTCAACCAAACTTCATATTTAGAGTATACTCATCCCGGGGAAGGTTTCGATATGCATATCATTTTAAAATCTTTGAATACACGGGGGGTTTATAGGAAAACCAGAATGGTTTTTCCACCATCACGTCGAAACGGCTGGATAGATCTCAACCAAACTTCATATTTAGAGTATACTCCTCCCGGGGAAGGTTTCGATATGCATATCATTTTAAAATCTTTGAATACACGGGGGGTTTATAGGAAAACCAGAATGGTTTTTCCAGCATCACGTCGAAACGGCTGGATAGATCTCAACCAAATTTCATATTTAGAGTATACTCATCCCGGGGAAGGTTTCGATATGCATATCATTTTAAAATCTTTGAATACACGGGGGGTTTATAGGAAAACCAGAATGGTTTTTCCACCATCACGTCGAAACGGCTGCATAGATCTCAACCAAATTCATATTTAGAGTATACTCATCCCGGGGAAGGTTTCGATATGCATATCATTTTAAAATCTTTGAATACACGGGGGGTTTATAGGAAAACCAGAATGGTTTTTTCCACCATCACGTCGAAACGGCTGGATAGATCTCAACCAAACTACATATTTAGAGTATACTCCTCCCGGGGAAGGTTTCGATATGCATATCATTTTAAAATCTTTGAATACACGGGGGGTTTATAGGAAAACCAGAATGGTTTTTCCGCCATCACGTCGAAACGGCTGGATAGATATCAACCAAATTTCATATTTAGAGTATACTCATCCCGGGGAAGGTTTCGATATGCATATCATTTTAAAATCTTTGAATACACGGGGGGTTTATAGGAAAACCAGAATGGTTTTTTCCACCATCACGTCGAAACGGCTGGATAGATCTCAACCAAACTACATATTTTGAGTATACTCCTCCCGGGGAAGGTTTCGATATGCATATCATTTTAAAATCCTTGAATACACGGGGGGTTTATAGGAAAACCAGAATGGTTTTTCCAGCATCACGTCGAAACGGCTGGATAGATCTTAACCAAACTTCATATTTAGAGTATACTCCTCCTGGGGAAGGTTTCGATATGCATATCATTTCAAAATCTTTGAATACACGGGGGGTTTATAGGAAAACCAGAATGGTTTTTCCAGCATCACGTCGAAACGGCTGGATAGATCTCAACCAAACTTCATATTTAGAGTATACTCCTCCCGGGGAAGGTTTCGATATGCATATCATTTTAAAATCTTTGAATACACCGGGTTTATAGGAAAACCAGAATGGTTTTTCCAGCATCACGTCGAAACGGCTGGATAGATCTCAACCAAACTTCATATTTAGAGTATACTCCTCCCGCGGAAGGTTTCGATATGCATATCATTTTAAAATCTTTGAATACACGGCGGTTTATAGGAAAACCAGAATGGTTTTTCCACCATCACGTTGAAACGGCTGGATAGATCTCAACCAAATTTCATATTTAGAGTATACTCATCCCGGGGAAGGTTTCGATATGCATGTCATTTTAAAATCTTTGAATACACGGGGGTTTATAGGAAAACCAGAATGGTTTTTCCAGCATCACGTCGAAACGGCTGGATAGATCTCAACCAAATTTCATATTTAGAGTATACTCATCCCGGGGAAGGTTTCGATATGCATATCATTTTAAAATGTTTGAATACAAGGGGGTTTATAGGAAAACCAGAATGGTTTATCCACCATCACGTCGAAACGGCTGGATAGATCGCAAGCAAACTTCATATTTAGAGTATACTCCTCTCGGAGAAGGTTTCGATATGCATATCATTTTAAAATCTTTGAATACACGGGGGGTATAGGAAAACCAGAATGGTTTTTCCAGCATCACGTCGAAACGGCTGGATAGATCTCAACCAAACTTCATATTTAGAGTATACTCCTCCCGGGAAAGGTTTCGATATGCATATCATTTTAAAATCTTTGAATACACGGGGGGTTTATAGGAAAATCAGAATGGTTTTTCCAGCATCACGTCGAAACGGCTAGATAGATCTCAACCAAACCTCATATTTATAGTATACCCATGCCGAGGAAGGTTTCTATATGCATATCATTTTAAAATCTTTGAATAGACGGGGGGTTTATAGGAAAACCAGAATGGTTTTCCTCCATTTTCTCTTATACTATTGATTTTCTGTAAACTTCGTTTACCGTACGTGAAACGTCTCTTCATTATAAACAACTTTCGTTATGTTCATAATTTACCTTACTCTTTACATGACGGAGAAATTTACAATTTTCTGCTGGTACCATGCTCTGCATTGAGTGACCGACAGACCGACAACGAACCTACAGGTTACCATGGCAACGTCTCTGACTGCATGCCAGCAGGGAAGTAACGTATTGCCATTTTCCTCATCATGCTTTTAAATTCGTGGTTGTTCCTTGGGTAGAAGGCAAGAGAGGCGTCAATGGGCCTATCTGCGGGATATTGGCGGAATATCGTTGGGTGTTATAACCGCCTTCGAATAGATTAAGTAATAACACCATTAGTCATCTTCTTATTATTTGTTTACCTAGGAATCAATGGACCTAAATTTCTCCTCTGTTACCGCTTTATTATATCCATAACTCACACTGGCATAATTTATTGAGGGGCATTTGATTTTCCAATACATTAACTTGGCATTTACATATTTGTCGTTATCCGGCTGTCCTCAGTTATAATCCATTTTTTATTACTTTCAACTTTCTTAACTGTATTATTTTCTTCCTTAATTACGCCGTATGTACGCGAGTGCTACAAACTACTGGATGTATTTCCACCAATACTCATATTTAGAATACACCTGTCCTTGATAGGTTTTAGGGCAAATATTGTTTCTAAATCCCTGAACTGACTGGGGAATTATACGAAACCGAAACAGTGATTTTGCACTTCCACAAAATATACACAACCAACGTTAATTTAAATCTACCTGCCTCGGTAGAAATTAATTTCTAAACCTTTTTTCTCATGTGCATCATTTCGATACGAGGATTAATAAGGGAGATATCATTAACGGACCGTTTTTTTGTACAAGTCCCATCGGACTTAACTCACGAGCGGGTGCGTGTAAAGCGTATTCCTTACAACTTGAAAACTACTGAAGACATTCGAACCAAAATTTATATTTATCATCCACCTGTCCAAAGGTAGGTTTTAAACGTAAATAACATTTCATGTTCCGGAATGGACTGGCGGTTTATAGGGAACCGAAATGGTGATTTTATTCTTCCACAATACATACAGAACAAGACCAACCTGACTGGAAATCGACCAAACGTGATGGAATTCCACCTCTAAACCTTTTTTTCATGTGCATTTTTTCGTCAGGAGGATTAATTAGGGAGATATCATGAATGGTCAGTTTTGCAGATTAAGTCCAGCGGACATAGTCAAAAAGGTGTTTTACATGGAGCAGATTCCTTATCTATATAAATCAAATCGTAACGACTGTGTGCCTCTACACTGACTATTTTGGCGAAATTTTCGTACAGCTTTCCGTTTAAGGGGTAATAATGACCATCTGCATAATTTTTGGTTTAGTTTCCTGAAAGTCCTAATTTTTACCCGCCTCGCCCGAAATCCAGATTGCGGCATAATCTGCCAGAAGAAAAAGAAGATAATTGAAATTTGACAAAATTATACGTTTTAGCCTGTAACGAACGGAAAACATCCAAGATCTTTAAATTTTTCACTTTTTATCCCCGAAGAATATCGAAATATGGAGGCAATTTTAATGATGGTGCAGACCTTCGGAAATTCCTATCACATAACGGATTGCACTATCTCCGTTCAATTTGGAATGATCTACAACCTTGGTCTTATGACTTTTTGCCGTATCTGTATCGCTTTTACGTCTGATTTTTCTCTATTAATGGATGTTAAGTCAATTTGGAATTTTCACATGCATAATTCATACCTTCTATTACTTATATGAAATACAGAATCATCAAACTCTTCACGAAAATTGGCCCACCCAGTAGCCATATATGAGCCAAATGCTATGTATATAGCTGTCACATAATTATCCGAAAAGTAATGTAATGTGAGATTATCTTACAAGGACGTTACCCTGTTCCACGTTTCTAACTCAATCTGACCCAAGAATAGATGACATATCATAGGACCAGCCATTTAGGCCACTAAATCCGGCGTGTCTTATGGTATAATCCTTTGTCGATATGACGTACGTTTAGTAGCAGTTAATCTGTAAATGAAGGTCTTCAATATTGTAAACACGCATATACTTTCGTATGTCGATCTATATATATTCACTGATGTCGATTTGTAGCGATCGAGAAAGGGTGGGTCGGCTATTGTAATCAGTACTCCCCACACCGACTTTGACTGGCAGTATGAAAGGGTTCCTTCTCCAACTCCTGTGTAACTGCCATTAGTAAGGAAGGTCTACAATTGTAATGAATAGTTCACTTCTCGATTTGACTTGCAGAAGGCAAGTGAGCATGCAGTTTTGTTTAAAACTCCCCTACCCGATTGTGTTTGGCAGTAGGCAAGGGTGCCCGCCATTATAAAGAAATGTCCTCATCTAAAATGTGACTGGCATTAGGCATAGTGGCCTGCTATTTTGATGGAAACTCACCAACTTGGTGTGACTGGCAGTAAGCTGGCTGGAAGTAGAAAAATGGGCCTGGCATTATAATGATAACTGCACAACTCAATTTCGAGTGATAGTAGGGTAATTGCCTGCCATTATAATAAAAACTGTAATCTGTCTGGAAGTAGGAAAGGGGGGCTGCCATTTTAACGAAAACTCCCCAAATCGATTATGTCCGCATAGTAGGCAATGGGGCCTGCAATTATAATGTAAACTTCCCAACTCGATTGTGAATGTCAGTAGGCAAGTGAGCCTGCCGTTATATCACAAATCCATAACAAACACTTTACATTGGAAACAACGTACGGGGACCTCCCCATGCTCTTTCTCGGATAACGCTAAGAGACATGCAATTTTAAAACAATCTTATTTACTGCATGCACACTATTTACTTCGATATTCGAATACAATGTAGAATACCGTAGCGAAGCACGGGTACATTCGCTAGTTTATAATATAGTCTCACCCACGGTAACAATTTTTATTCTTACATGTTTAGAGATGCTGAGGTTCTATTGTTGGCAATATATCCCTAAATTATCATGCTATTATCCTATTATTAAGGGCTGCCTGGTCGACGCGGTAAAGGCGTAGTCGGTTCGCCCGGAAGAACGTGGTTTCGAATCCCCGTCAGGAAGTCTAAAATTTAAGAAAATAGATTTCCACTTCCGGAGGTGCATATGGCCATGAGGTTCACTCTGCCTACACCAAAACTGAGTACCAGATTAATTCCTAGGGGCAAAGGCGGCCGGGCGTATAGCTAACCACTCCACACCCATCAAGTGCCGAGTTTCCGGATAGTGGAAGCCTTTAACATTCACCCGTCCAATGGCATTCATGGCTTGTACGGAGATGACTTTACTTTGCTTTTTTATCATATTATTAGAGTCAACTCATAAATTAACCATTTAATCAACATCAAATAATTCCTATATCATTGCATCTTGCTTATTGGTCTCGTATCTTCATTGGTCCGTTTTTATCTTCATTAGAATATCTACGGGCAAATTCTTTCATCTAGTAGCTTGTCATCCCTGCTAATTACTGGCGTATTCAACACCTCTTTTTTATTTTATCTCACATTTATCAACGTAGGCTACAGCTCCAATTCACTGAGCACGTTGCATCATATTCAAATGTCGTCCTCGATACCTTAAGGACGAATTTCCTTTATTCTTCACGACTTGACCATTGCAGGCTCTACCTTCTTATTCCCCCTATTAATTACACTCAGGGATATCATTTTATGCCCATGACCGTATTTTTCTACTTCTTACCTGGACGTCATAATCGTATGCATCTCAATTAATACCATGTCCTGCAAGTTAGCAATGAATTCCATGTTTAACAATGCGGTATTACTTCTTTTGTACTCAAAACATGATTGCCTACACAATAGATTTGCCGTTCTACAATTCAAATTTTCGGATAATGACGAATCTATCCATTTAAATTCTGATATACGAACATAATTGTTATTATCATCATTTTCAAAGATACAGTATTATACTTTATTATTTAATGATCATACACTACCTCAGCTGAATTAATTATGCGCTAAAAATTATAAATTTTGTTATGATTATCACTTTAATATTTAATTTACTTTACCTCTATTCGGTTATTTATTTATCATATGCATAGATTATCACCGTGCCCAGATATAACAAAGTACACGCTACTAACCAACACCATGTATACTTTTAGAAACTTGAAGTGGCATTTTCTTCTTCTCTGTATTATTATTATTATTATTATTATTATTATTATTATTATTATTATTATTATTATTATTATTATTATGTTAACTCTTCTTCGAACAATTGACAATTATGTTGATTCTGATAGACGTCAGATATCTCAGATTACAACGACAAATATGAAAATTGACACCGACACACACAAGATTTATCCTATCCACGACGCGAGCTTAAGACATTCAAATCCTGATCGTAAAACTTGACTGCACCAATCTCTCCGGAGGACTATAATCATTATATAAATTTCATTATAATTATTGTTAGGTACGTGAATTCAAATTTTACCTTATAACTAATCTATATCATTCTAACCTACACGAACAACGCTTCGCTCATCGTCATTATTAATAACAAAGATTTAATAAATTCAACATTTTCTTTACCTTATTGCAGGAAAATTGGCTGCTACTACATTCCGTCAGCCCCCGCTTCCACAGCGAAGTTATTCCATGGTGGACATCGTAATCACGTTACATGACCCGTAACACACACGGATTGAATACATTTTAGATACACAGACTTCTTTCAAGTTTCTTGATGCTTATCGTATTGTACAGATTTACTTGGACAAATCAAATTTTTACAATTAAATTATGACCCAAGTTTGTACCTGGAGTAAAACGATTCACCTTACCCACATTGTTCTTTACCGATCAGCTGTTCAGAGTTCTGCTTCCTCCTACAGCTTACGAATCTTCTCATTTGTTTGTAAACAGGATTATTGGTCAACTACCTCTTTCTGTCGAAACTAGCTTCTAAGGAAATTTGTCCTTGACAATCTTCCCCTCCAGTCATCGGAATGGCTGGCTGTCAGCTACCCTTTTATCTCGTACAAACTGTGACGTTTAATGAGCTAATCATACTGCCTTTAAACTCTTACCTTCTTATTTTAATTTTACCAATCGTTGGATCATTGTGTCCACTTCTCTGACATTAAACTACCGTACCTTCACTGTTATGCATTTTTAGTTCATTAAATTAATTATTACTTTTCCAATGAAACAAATCTGAAAACGTTTATGTAGTTCAACTTACGAATGTTCATCCCTTCGGACTCGTGGCAAGGCACTGCTCTGCGGAAATCTTGGAATTTTCCACCTGTCTTCCTACACGAAGTTAATACCGCTGCGAGGTAACTGATATTAAATGCCGGGCAAATACCTTTGATAAACAGATCATAGCTGAGTTCTAACTGACAGTAAGCAGTAAGAATGAATGTATCACACTATTTGCTAACTGCAAGACTTAAGACTGTAAACAGACTGCAAGTTCAACTAACTGACGCATACTGTTCAAAAACACTGACTGTAGCCTGGTGACAAAACAACACACTGGTGATTCAAAACCCACCGACGGTTCAGCGGCGTCCTTTGGTATGGTTAATTCACGCTGATTTTGTTAATGCCTTCAGCCTAATTAATAAAAAAATTGATGCCGTTCACTGCTCCAAATGATTATAAAAATCGTTCGTTCACTTTCAAATAAACTGATACGCATCACTGGTGTTATTTCTCCTGGTGGATTTTTAACGACTTGCCATCTGGCGTCTCCTTTTGGACGAATCCATTTTACATATACTGTATTTACAACGTAGTTGCACATAATTAATTATTCATGGTATAGTTTAGCACTTAAGTCATCACAAAAATTATTCTTAATTATATAAAGACGAGAGCACAATATTTCGTTCTTTATTCACTCCACAGAAACGAAAACAAACTAACTGATATTATAACTTCCGTAGGGCGGTTAAAATTTCCGATTTAGTGATTGGTACAACAATGCCTACGGCCCTTATGACGTTGTACGACAAGGACCAAACCATTTTACCAAGGGGTGTAGGGTGTCTCTCTGTCTTGTTCTGATATCTAGTTTTCCTCGTCTTTCTCCTAGGTGTGCCCACTATTGTTCCGGCATCCGGTTTCACGTGGGAAAATTTCAACTGGGATGTGTCTTCGTCGGCTCATTGGATTTTATTGGAGGCATTTACGGTTTTAGACTTACCCTTACTTGACTATAAGCAAGTCTTGGAGATGTGCCTCATCCATGGGAGGTCTCTTTGTTGCTTTACTGAATTCGCTGTATGCAACAGTTTCACGTATCAAAATATGATAAATTGATTAATTTATCAATGAACCTACTCGCGTTATGGGTGCAATTCCCCCTGCAAAGACAGAAATCTTACGACATATTGGATGATTTCTCTGAAATAAACTTCTGGTTTTATTTGCATCCATAAGCAAATTTATGCTGCCTGATTCAATTTACTATTTACAATATATTTATCGCTGTTGAAGTTGCTGTCTGATCTCTTCCTCTAACTGTTTTTTCTGGCCAGTAAATCATTCACGATCTATTGCATGATCTACTTAAACTCTGCTGCCTCCTGCTCGCATTCTGTTACCTCTTGAGTTTCTCCTTTCTCTAGATGTTCGGTTTCTTCCACTGGCGTAGCTGGTAACTCCTCTGTATAACCTTCTTCTTCTTCTTCTACTTCAACCTCGGTGCATGTGTCTTCTTCTTCCTCTTCTGCTTCCGCTATGGTTATGTTCCGTTGTTCTTCCATTAGGTATACTTGAACTGTTCCTGGTGGTGGTTGGTACAATTGTAGATCTGCGGCTTTGAATATCTTTTGGTGGTTTCCATCTAGGCTTCTTATTTTATATGCATTGTTATTCACGTCTCGGATAATGCGATATGGACCAATGTAGAGTGGTGCAAACTTTGCATAATATATCATAGCAGGATCAGAAATAGCCGGGCGTCTTATTAACATAGTTTCACCTACCCATAGGGGTCTGTGAAATTTATTTCGTCTCACCCGTCTTAATCCGCGGTCGGCTTGTTGTCTAAGATGTTCAGCTACCTGTTGAGTGCATATTTCGGATGACGGTCGGGGTTCTGCCGGACAACTTATGATTGGATGCTGGGTACTGGTTTTTGTGTACCACAGACGGTATTTTCCAAGTGAACACATGAACTGTATTACTTATACAATTGGTGATAATAGGTAGAGTATCCACCCATCGCCAATGCTGTTCTGGAATGTAGATTCGATCGAACTTAGAAATGACCCTCATTACTTCTTCTGACGGGTTCGATTCTGGATGACGTGTTGAGCTTAGGACATGCTGAATCTCTAATTGTTGAAGACCTGTTTTGAACTGTAAGGATGTAAATTGTGACCCGTGATCCGTTAATGACTTCTCAGGTTTTCCCATGGTTGGAATTATTTCTCTATTGAGGCACCTTAGAACTGATTTAGTGTTGGCTTTCTGCATAGAACAAAGTGTAGTGTATTTTGAAAAAACGTCCATTGTGACTAATATGAATTGATTACCCCTAAGGGACTACGGAATTTTCCCAAAAATATCCATAGCGAATAACTTGGGGTGTTTTGATGGTAATATCGGTTTAAGCGTCTGTTTGATTAGGTATGGATTCGACTTCACTCGCTGGCAAGTGTCCCATCTAATGATGGCGTCTCTGACAGATTCTCTCAAATTCTTCAAATTAAAGTCTCCTGAATATTAGCTGTAGTCTTATCAATACCTCCGTGACCAGTAATACGGTGAACGTACC
Source organism: Anabrus simplex (assembly GCF_040414725.1). Classification (NCBI taxonomy): domain Eukaryota; kingdom Metazoa; phylum Arthropoda; class Insecta; order Orthoptera; family Tettigoniidae; genus Anabrus; species Anabrus simplex. Next base: position 343,159,933 of record NC_090266.1, on the reverse strand, counting down.
ATATCAATTCGCTTTGCAGTGCTGCAGGAATTACAACTTTCAACTTGGTGTGATCTTTATTTGTATATTTTAATTCTTCGTTGTTAAGAAACCTGTACTCCTCAGATAGCTTTTGAATTTCATCATCCTGTCGAATTCTGCCCTGAAAGTAATCAATCAGTGGCCGTAGAGTCGGGTCAGCTTGCTGAAATCTGGGTAGTTGGCTTAGTCGTAATAGAACATATCTATCATCTTATACAAAATCCACACAATTTACATGCCCTTCCTTAGCATTAGGGTTCCTACTTAGGATATCGGCGAGTATGTTTGCCTTTCCTGCACAATGTTCAATTTTAAAATTAAACTGATGTACGAATAACGACCACCGCGTATTCCGGTCAGTTGAAAGAGCTATTTTTAGCATAAACCTTAAACATTTTGATCAGTCCATATGATTACTGGAATCCATAAATCATGTTATGCCAATGTTGCAAAGCTTGAACTATTGCTAGCATTTCTAGCTCCGTGGTTGCATAGTTTCGCTCATGTGACCTTAATTTTCTACTAAAAACCCAATTTTTTTGTTTTGGTTTCGTTTTCCTGTTCTTGAAATAGAACAACACCGATGTCTATTTTCCATGAGTCTGTGTGGAGAATGAATGGTCTATCGAAATCAGGATATCCAAGTTTTACACTCCTGGTTAATAATATTTTGTTTTGGAATGCTAATTCACTTTCCTGAGACCACTGCCATCTATCGTTTTTGTGAAGTAGGTCTCGTACTGACGCAACTACCTCGGTAAAATTAGGACAATGGTCCGCGAAAAATTGATACATTCCTAGGAAATGGCAAATGTGTTTAATTTTGGTAGGCCTAGGAAATCTACTTTATCTACTTCTGTGGCGAAAATATATTCAAAGATGTCCTCATGATTCAGAATATTTACTTCAAAGTCTGCATATTCAGTTCCCAATATGTCATTGCACTCTTCCTGTGTGACATAATATATCTCTTCCTCATCATTAGCTTCTGGATTAAGTGTGATCCTTTCGCTTCCTTCGTTTCTACGGAATTTTACCACATTTCCTGCGAGATCATCTATGGCATTCGTCTCTCTTAGAAAATCTGCCCCAAGGATAATATTATAACTCTAGCCATAATGATAAATGTATGACATATCTTGAATTTCCAATTGTCATTTACAAGAAAGTCTGCAATTTACAGGTTGTAATTTTGTCAGATACAGTTCCTCTAACTTTGACGGCCGAAACTGGAATTTCTGGTAGAATTTCCCTCTCCTCTAGGTCATTAAACAAGGCTCTAGAAATGATAGTGATGCTGGCGCCTGTATCGAAAAGTCCCATTACGTTTGTACCATTAATTTTTACTTTTATAATGGGCAATGGGAGAATGTGTGCACTTTCTTGTTTACCGCATTTGTTAATAAGTCCTCAGGCTGTAAGACGCAAGTATCTACCTGAGCTATTTTCCATTCATCGTTATTGATGTATAGCTGCGCGAGATACTGGTCGTCGGATGGAGACGTTAATGCGAAATTGGCAGTTTTTAGTTTAGTTCATTATACCAAGGTTATAAAGGTTTAATTGTCGGTTTGCCTGATTTCCCTGTCCTCTGGAACGTTGTAATTCCATACTTTCCGCTCCAGTAATGTCAGGATCAATATTTTGCCTGTCAATAACGTCTTTTCATCTGTCTTGTTGACGTTGCATATTGTTCAGTTCTGCAATGTATTGCCTTCCATCTTGCTATCACCGGTCTGAATTACGTTTGTAATTTGCCTGTTGATAATCTCTCCTGTAGTTCTATCTCTGTAGTACGGCCTATTCCTGCCTCTCTCGTCTACGCTGTATCTTTCTTTGTAATCGTATCCCCTCTGATACGGACGTCTTTCCTCATAAATATATTGGCGATACCGTGGATTGTCAGCTCCGTCGTCATCCCGTCTCTCGTTTGGATGATATAATAATGCTATTGGCTTTACGTCCCACTAACAATTTTTTCAGTTTTTGGAGGTCGTTTGGATTTCTTCGCGGAATAGCTCCGGGGGTGTTATCATTCGACGTGTTTACAACGTAGGCTCGATGTTCCTGCGGTTGTCTTGTCATTCTTGGCGGGTTCATGTTTACGGTATTATCCAGCTGCCTTAATATTAATTCGGCCTGGACTGGGTCTTCTTCCTTAGCCGTAATCAGCATACGTTGCACTTCTGGCGGAAATTGCTTAATTATAGTTTGCACAATTTCAGGTTCAGACGGCGGTGAATCAAATTGTCGTAATTTTACGAGCTGATTTAAGAAGTACTCGCTGTATCTTGTGGGCAAAATTGACGTATACTTCCTTGAGTAAAGCTCCATTCTTAGAGACCGCTGTGCGCCTAAACACCAAAATTTATCCAGGGAGGCGTTTTCGAAATCTTCGAAATATTTAAATAAATCTATGAATCCATAATACCAAACTTTTGCCTGACGTTCTAAATATTGTTCTACTACTCGGAGCTTCTACCCTTTGGGTACTTTCATTTCTTTGAAATATTCTTTAATTTCTCTAAGGTAGGCCTTCGGAGTTAGCTGGGAAGTATCGTTAAATTTCTTAGGTTGGTCCTCAAGTAGTTCGCAATATATTTACTATGTGCGGGCTACTGACATTGCGTTGCGTACTCACCGGGGTTGTTTGTTCTATCCCATTAACAACTTCCGTTGGCTCACCCGACTCGACAAGTTTGTCTTGCGGTACAGGCATTGTTTGCTTGACTGCCTGCTGTGTGGAGTTTTGTTTGTTTACCAATAATTTTACTAAGGTAGATAAATTTTCTCCCTGAGTCTGGATTGCTTGAATTCTTTGGTCTATGACATCACTTACTTCATGCCGTGTGGATTCCTCACTAAACACGAGTTCCGTTTCCGTGGTTTCCACTTTCGCTGCTAGTTCTTCTATTTTCGAAGACATGTCCTGAGTGATTGTCAAGGTCTCAGCTTTTAAGGTAGAAATTTCATTACTTATATCTTCCTTATCAGCTGCGCGAGTGTCCACCATTTCTTTAAAATTTTCCTCCAATCTTGTGGAAAGTTTGGTTATCTGTTTCCTAGTTTAGAACTCTACCGCTTCGATTCCTTTTGATAACTCCTTACCCTGGGTTTGAATCATGGATATAGTTTATTTTACGTCCTCATTAAGTATCCTACTGTTATCACTTAATTGTTCTTGTATATCAAGTTGAGCATTCAACAGCCTCTGAATTTCGTCCCTTTTTAAAAAATATGCTATTTGTTTGGGGCGTCGATCTAGAAAGATATTTTGCCCCTCCTTGCATCGTATGTGAGGAAAAATCGTTCTTTTACTTTCAAATAAACTGATAAGCGTAACTGGTGTTATATCTCCTGGTGGGTTTTTAACGACTTACCTCCATCCGGCATCTCCTTTTGGACGAATCCATTTTACACATACTTACGACGTAGTTGCAGATAATTAATTATTCATGGTATAGTTTAGCACTTAGATTATTACAAAAATTATTCTTAATTATATAAAGACGAGAGCGCAATATTTCGTTCTTAATTCACTCCACGGAAGCGAAAATGAACTGATATTATCTCTTCCGTAGCGCGGTTAAAATTTCCGATTTAGTGATTAGTAGAATAATGCCTACGGCCCTTATGACGTCGTACGACAAGGACCAAACCACTTTACCAAGGGATGTAAGGTGTCCATCTGTCTTGTTCGAATATCTAGTTTTCCTTGTCTCTCTCCTAGGTGTGACCGCTATTGTTCCGGCATCCGCTTTCATGTGGGAAGATTTTAACTAGGATGTCCCTTCGTCGGCTTATTAGATTTTATTGGGGGCATTTACGATTTGGGTCTTAACGAAACGTGACTATAAGCAAGTCTTGGTGATGTACCTCATCCATGGGAGGTCTGTTGCTGTCCAGAGGAATACCTTTACTGAATTCGCTGTATGCAGTTTCACATATCAAAATGTGATAAATTGATTAATTTATCCATGTGTCTATTCGCCTTATGGGTGCACACATATTTGAATTTTAATCTATGTTAAATCTTGAGCCGTATTAGCCATTTAGCGTCTCCAGCGCAAGAAAATAAGAAATTAGAAAATTTATAAAGGAATCATATCATATAAGCAGGTGAGCTTGCAGTTTTACGTGATTCTAATTCTTGGGATCATAAGTCACGGGACTATAGTTTTACGTGGAATCCTAATCAAAGAGGCGCGAGAGTCCGTTTCGAAAATCTCTCATGCTCCTGCTTTCGAGAGAAGGTTTTTTCCGAGGCTTGTCTCGAAAATCTCTCTCATGCTCCTGCTTTCGAGAGAAGGTTTTTTCGACGCTTACCATCGGCACCCCTAAAAATGGTTCCCCGTGGCTTCACATGTTCACATTTGTACCGTAATTAAGGCCACGGGCACTATCTTCCCATTATTGGCCCTCTCCTTTCCAATCGCCGACGAAGACTGCAGTTGTTAGTGCGACGTGAAACATATAGCAAATTTAATCTCGCACGCACTGCAATCCGTAGTCACTTTGGTAAGAAGTCAGCGCGCTAGAAATAAGCTGTCCCTCTCTAGAAACAAGAAATAGCATAGGGCCGCCGCATCGGAAGAACGAGCTGGAGATGCTACGAGCTATGGGGCGTCATGAGTAGTCCCTTTTACATAGCCTATTATTTTATAAGAGGGGCGACATTTTGAAAATCTGTTTAGGGATTAATAGGGCCTCATAATAGATATTTTCTAAAACTCAAGTATATTCGTGATCATGAAATTAAGTCGACACTGGTTTATGTACTAATTGACTGCCTTCTGGTGTAGTGGTTAGCGTTAGTAGCTGGATGCCCCGTCAATCGCAGTGCTTGCTTTGCTTCGAACCGAATTCGCAGCCCCGGCATAAAAACATACCATCGTTGGCCATGTGCTTGTAACCACCTCCGATACATAGGCTATTGGAAAAATACGATTTCTTCTTTTATCCAAAATCCAGGACACACAGAAAAAATGACAACAATAACTTAGAAAATACTGCCGTTGACGTATTAATATAGGCAATTAGCACTTTGTGCTTACTATTTTATGAGCTGCAATGTACCAATGGTAATAACAGCTGACGGTATCCCAAAAATTTAACAAACAGACACGTGCATTTCAGTTTCATTAATTCATTCATTATTTCTTTACCATATACCTTTACAGCATCTATGGAAGGTCAGGGGAAAAGGACAAGCCCCCTACACGTAGTGCCCCCTGACCTTTGAAATAATTACCTAAATCCTAAAGTAAAACAGTCATATACACTATTTACAGGTAAAGTAACAAAGTATAGCCTAATATATACATATTTCTCATTTATACAACCTTTCACTCCCTCATTCATTCTTCCACATATTCACATGCATTTTCTCACCGTATGTACTTCCTATATTTACATTTCTACATTTAATGTTGGCGGGTAGATCGTTCCAAAGCCGCGCTGAACGAGCAAAGAAACCTAGTTTGTAGGACTCAGTTCGCGCAAAGGGGGGTATAAGACACACCCCTTTGCCTCTACGGACGGAGCTGTAAGATAAGGAGAGCTGAGGGAATGGTGAAAGGTGAATGGCCCCTGTGAGGGACTTGTGTAAAAAGGTGACGTCGCTTTGTTTACACAAGGAGGCGATTGACGGGAGGGAAGACAAGCAGCCGTTCTTGTTGATTAGTCGTTCAGCGCGACGTTGGATTCCTTCTAGTTTGTGAGGGTTAGCTGCAGTGGTAGGGTGCCAGGCAGGTAGACCATACGTTAGTATAGGTCTCACTAGTGTCAGGTAAGCCGTCCGTATAGCATTCGACTTGCGAGCACCCTGGCAGCTTTGCATCTCACTTCCTCTGTTTGTGCGTTCCATTTTAGTTGTTCAGAAATGGTTATTCCTAACAAATGCATAGTTTTAACTCGCTCAATATGTACATTGTTAATGTTATATATACATTCTACTGGGTGTAGAGACCTACTTAACCTAATGTATTTACATTTGCCAGCATTAATGCTGAGACCGTTGACGTAACACCACACTGCTATAGTGTCCAAGTCCGACTGTAACCTCAGACAATCCTCTGCACATTGTATATCCCTGTACATTACAGTGTCATCAGCGTACTGAGCTATGGTTGAGGTCACACATTTAGGTAAATCAGAGACAAATGCATTAAATAATAAAGGTCCGAGGACGGTGCCTTGACATACTCCTGAGGTTACTTTAACTGTCGATGATCGAACTCCATCAAACACAACACGTTGTGTTCGACCCTCGAGAAATGACCGCAACCATGCCAGTACACTTCCCCTAACATTCATCTGTCTTAATTTTAACAAAAGTCGTTCATGAGGGATTTGATCAAAAGCTTTAGCCCAGTCCAAAGCCACGCAGTCAACCTGAACAATTTTAGATTTCTCCAGAGAGAACTGCCACTCATCAATAACCTTTGTTAATAAAGTATTACAGGATCTTCCTGGAAGAAAACCGTGCTGGCTTTCACTTAGCAGATTACCTTCCCGGAAGTATTCCCGTATATTAGAGGCTACCAGTCGTTCCATACATTTACATACGTGGGATGTGAGAGACACTGGCCGATAGTTGTCAATAATGAGTGCTTTGTCCCCTTTCTTGAAAATTGGAACTACATCAGCACACTTCCAATCTTGGGGTAGTGATCCACAGCGAAGTGACAGGTTGAATAGTTCGCAGAGAGAGGGTGCCAGTGACTCAGCGCAGTCACGGAGTATACGGCTGGGTATTTCATCAGGGCCGCTCGCCGCATGGGGTCGAATCCTCTTCAAACTTGCTAGTACCTCAAGTTCCGAGAAGTAGAGGCTGGTGAGAGGGAGGGGTGGTACGGGTGTGTTGGTTATATACATGTCCCCAGCAGTTTGTGCCTGGGAGAAATTCTCTTTAAATTTGTCACTGAAGGCTGAGGCAATGTCTGCGGGCGTGGAGATGGATTTCCCATTAGCTTGAAAGGAGCTTGGTGCAGTGCTGCCACTGTTCCTTTTTAGCAGCTTCCACAGCTCTTTGGTATCTGAGCAAGCCTTGTGAATGTACTGATCGTAAGCCTCCTTGATCCTATTCTTAGTGTCTTTGCGTGCGGATTTGTACTTTTCCCACGCTTGTTCCGTTTGGCACTGTTTCCACTTTTTGTATAGATTGTTCCGTTTCCTTCTTAACTTCAAAAGTTCTTTCTTAATCCACGGGGCTTTCTTCTCTCTTTTTAAAGTGCATTTCGGTACAGTTTGGTCAAGGCACCAGAAAAATGTATTTTTTTCAGGCGAGCCAAAAAGAGTCTACGTCACAGGTTGATAAGGAGGTTGGAGTGGGTAAGTGATTCAGTAGTAAGGTGGAGAGGGATTTCCAGTCAGCTTTCCTGAAGTTATATTGAGGCCTGGATTTGTTTTTGACAGGTTTTCTGCAATCTAGGGTAGCTAGAGTCGCTTGAATGGCGTGGTGATCACTGAAGCCGGGTATGACTTCAACTCGAGATACTGAGGAGGGATGATTGGTGAGAAATAGATCTAATATAGAGCAGGATGTTTTGGTGATACGTGTTGCTTCTAAAACAAGCTGTTCTAGAAAGAGATCATAGAACGCGGTTAGGAATGTGTCTGCCAATGGATTTCCAGGGATGGGAGCGGAATCACGGGTCCATATTATGTCCAGATTAAAGTCGCCTGTGAGGTAGACGGCATTGTACTTGTGCTGAATGAGTTGCATTCGTCTTAGCGATTCCAGTAATCCTTCATTTATACAGGGCTTGGATTTCGGAGCCCGATATATGCTACCTATCAAGAATTTGTTGCCCCTACATGTCACCTCCACCCATAGAGCTTCACTGTCAGTTTCCCAGTATCCAAGTCGGATTGGTTGTAATTCTGGTCGCATAGCCAGGAGAACACCCCCTCCAGATGTCCAGGTTCTATCCTTCCTGAATAACAAGTATGGTTGTGGAAATACTTCACCGTCATAAGTAGCACTGCTCAACCACGTTTCACAGACACTTACGATTGATGGTTCAATACTTGCCAGTGATGCTCGTATCTCCTGCTGTCTCCTATAACCCATTATACTACGGGCATTGAATGAGAGAATGGTGATGTTTCGGGAGCCCTGTACACTGGTAACTGAGTCATTACTATTTACAGAGTTATTCACATAATTTACTTTGTCTGGAACTTCGAAGAACGAGTCCGATGGTACCGGGAGACAACACTTCCAGCACTGCCAAGACGAAAGGTCACGTTTAATTTTATGGTAATCAGATGGAGAGATTTTCGCGCAGGTCTTATGCGTCGACATTTCACACGACACACACTTCACATACAGCTGATTGATGCGGCCCTTAGAACAGCAAATATGACATTCTATGTTACTCACATTTCTGTTCGGAGGTCCTGGATTTGTTTCTACGTCTCCACACGCAGCTATGGTAAGGAGAATCAGGTGAAATGTAGAAGAGGGTGGTCTGGCAACCCTGCGCCTCGCTTGAAGCGCACTGCCAGTACCAGCGGTCACGTACACATTTTCACTGGCTCACCATGTTAAGCACGATATTTTACAATTTTTCACAATTAGCAAGCTCTCTTGGAGGATTGAACCGCTAGGACGCTCACTGAACACCACACCATTAAAGATCACTTTGTTATTTCCACACGTGACGCGTTTAACCACTATAAACAACAAGAAAATACGGAGCACTTGGAAAACTACATGTCGACCCGCCGCCATCTTATCCATCCATTTATGAATTTTCTCCCAAGCGGCGGAATCAGAATTATTGAGCAAAGCTAGTTACAGTCTGTATGTTGGGGTAGTATTTCTCTCGTCTTTCACCGCGCTATCTCACTAGGGTTGGGGCTTTGAATATCTTTCTTTCATTCTCTCTCCCCAGCCCCTCCTCCTCCTCAGGGTCAAGTTTTCGGCATTGTTAACAGAACAGAGAAACTCTTGCTATTTATGTTGAACCGGCGAAAGTCCTAGCTAGTGTCATTTCATTTTGTAACGCCACAATGTGTGTCCTGTTGTATGTAAATTGTACATTCATTAGAATTCACAGTGATCACTTGTATGTTATATGTTTTTTTTAAATTTCTTTGATTGTTTTTCGCCTGACAATCTGGTGGGGGATTTCCCCTTGTGAATCCGCCCCTGTCTGCAAAGTACATTGTTGCTCATTAATGTGTATACAATCGTTGAAGGTACTGGCAACGTTAAACCGTTTTGATACGGGAATGCATATAACTTGGTAGATGACAGTGGCGGCGCGTGACTTTCATCACTGGGGGTTCAAAAGAAGAAAATATTGCCTCCCCCCCACCAACCGCTCCTCTCATTATCTCCGCCAGCTTCTCTTCCGTCGTGGGCCGTAACCTCCTAAACTAAGATGACATACGTTCTAGAAATGTGATCAAATACGAGAGGAGCAGAAAATACGGTAGGCCTACATGCCGAGTTTTACCACATGCAAAATAAGAAATAACTGCTTCATTGAAGTCCGCAGAGTCTCGAACAAAGTTCCTTTCAATTGACAACATAGCAAGAGAAATAAATCTATCCTCGGTCATTGTGCTGCGCTAGAAAGTCTTTATTCTCTTCAGGGTAGAGAAACACCTTTCTGCTTCCGATGTCATGGGAATAGTAACAACTATATTTAAAAGTTTTCATTGGTATTGCCTTGCCGCTATTCTTTGCCTCAATGATTTTTATCTCCGAAAGGTAATTATTCCAAAGAAGGCAAATTAATAGGTGTTTAGTAAGTAATGATATATTTGGGACAAGATATTAATTGGAATTTGACAGTTTAATGTGACTTTTGGTAGTAACGATGCTTTTCAACACTAGCGCTAGTTACGTGCACTATTCTCTGTTGCCTAGTCAAATTCCCGTAAGGCCAACAGATGGCAGGCACATACCCCAACCCCAACAACACGACTAGCTAGTCTTGAGACAGTGGCCTATTGCGCTTGCGTAAAGAACAGAGATCCGTTTCTGCGATATCCTGGTCTTGCCTTAGTGCTGGCTTTCGTTCCCTTGCACCTCGCCACTCCCTTCGCCTATGTACGGACGGAGAGATCGCTTTTGCAAGGGGGTTCATTCCAGACAAGTATCCAGCCACAGACCTTGCGCAGCTCACATGAATTGAAAGCCAGTACGAGTATATTACGGATAGAGGGATTTAGCAAGAGCTTCGAGATTGACAAGGGAGTTGTGAAAATTACGTCGTTGAGTACAATTTGATATAAACTGGAGGTTCATTGCTCCATTGCGCTATACCAGAAACCGCCACTGGTAGATGATAGCTGAAGATATTTTACGAATTAAGAGCAGAGCACTCGCCTAAGACAGTTTCTGACCCGTGGTCTGGATTTCCTGTCCACTGCAGCATTAGGATTCGCGTGAGAGCTGTATAAATGGTCCACTGCCTCTTTGTCTGGTACTAATCAGAGTGCAAACGGCAGTGTGGCCTGTTAATGAATAACTTAGGTGGACAATGGTGGCGAGAGGGAGGAGGAGTGTCACAGGCTGCTGCTCATGTGCGGTTCCGTACCGCTCTCTCACATCATGTACGCTGGGCTAGCTTTGAATTTGGAAGAATTGATTACTGACCTTTACGACATAGGAAGACATGTTTCTAACTCCTGAGGGCTCCATCATCTAGATGACAATAAACAGAAATGAAACAGAGAGAATCATGTGGACTTGCATTTCAGTCGAATGATATTTTAATTATTTTACTGTTAAGAAGTCTTTCTACTTTCTTAATCAGTGTACCGTCTGGGGTCGGATTTTCCCTCGGACTCAGCGATGGATCACACCCCTATCGCCTCAAGGGCAGTGTCCTGGACTTTGGATCAGGGAATGGAACTGGGAAGGAGGACCAGGCAGCCTCACCTGCTATGCTAGTTGCTGATTGGAAGGGACAGGCAAGGAGGAGGGAATGAAGCGGCCGTGGCCTTAAGTTAGGTACCATCCCAACATTTGTCTAGAGGAGAAGTGGGAAAGCCACTTCGAGAATGGCTGAGGTGGAAATCGAACCCACCTCTACTCAGTTGACCTCCCGAAGCTGAGTGGACCCCGTTCCAGCCGTCGTACCACTTTTCAAATTTCATGGCAGAGCCGGGAATCGAACTCGGGCCTCCGGGGGTGGCAGCTAATCACGCTAACCACTACACCACAGAGGCGGGCCTGCTAAGAAGTAGTGTACGTTAAATGGTATTCAACCGTAACAAACACAGATATCAAACTAGGGGTCAAGGTAATCTCAGATTAAGTGTAAACAAATAATGCCGGGCTGTGTGGCTCAGACGCTTGAGGGCTGGCCTTCTAAACCCAACACGGCAGATTCGATCATGGCTCAGTCCGGTGGTATTTTGAGGTAGTTAAAATACGTCGACCTCGTGTCCGTAGATTTACTGGAACGTAAAAGAACTTCTACGGGACTAAATTCAGACACCTCGGTATCTCCGAAAACCGTAAAGGTGGGGCGGGGCGCAAAGCCAATAACACTATTATTTATTAAACAAATAACATTCTGAACAGGATTATTTTAAGAAGGGTATTACTGTACTCGCCGGTCGTCAGCCCTTGTATTTTAGAAAATATTTAAAATATGAGTTAGAAACGTGGAACAGGGTAAAGTTTTTGTAAGATTATCTCACATTACATTCCTTTTCGGATAATTATGTGACAGCTACATACATAGCATTTGGCTCATATATGGCTACTGGGTGGGCCAATTTTCGTGAAGAGTTTGATGATTCTGTATTTCATATAAGTAATTGAAAGTATGAATTATGCATGTGAAAATTGCAAATTGACTTAACATCGATTAATAGAGAAAAATCAAACGTAAAAGGGATACAGATACGGCAAAAAGTCATAAGACCAAGGTTGTAGATCATTCCAAATTGAACGGAGATTGTGCAATCCGTTATGTGATAGGAATTTCCGAAGGTCTGCACCATCATTAAAATTGCCTGCATATTTCGATATTCTTCGGGGATAAAAAGTGAAAAATTTAATGATCTTGGTAGTTTTCCGTTCATTACAGGCTAAAAGGTATAACTTTGTCTAATTTCAATTATCTTCTTTCTTCTTCTGGCAGATTATGCCGCAATCTGGATTTTGGGCGAGGCGAGTAAAAATTAGGACTTTCAGGAAACTAAACCAAAAATTTATGCAGATGGTCATTATTACCCCATAAACGGAAAGGTGTACGAAAATTTCGCCAAAATAGTCAGTGTAGAGGCACACAGTCGTTACGATTTGATTTGTATAGATAAGGAATCTGCTCCATGTAAAACGCCTTTTGGGCTATGTCCGCTGGACTTAACCTGCAAAACTGACCATTCATGATGTCTCCCTTATTAATCCTCCTGACGAAAAAATGCACACGAAAGAAAAGGTTTAGAGGTGGAATTCCATCCCGCTTGTTCGATTTCCAGTCAGGTTGGTCTTGTTCTGTATATATTGTGGAAGAGTAAAATCACCATTTCGGTTCCCTATAAACCGCCAGTCCATTCCGGAACATGAAATGGTACGTTTAAAACCTACCTTTGGACAGGTGGATGCTAAATATAAATTTTGGTTCGAATGTCTTCAATAGTTTTCAAGTTGTAAGGAATACGCTTTACACGCACCCGCTCGTGAGTTAAGTCTGATGGGACTTGCACAGAAAAACGGTCCGTTAATGATATCTCCCTTATTAATCCTCGTATTGAAATGATGCACATGAGAAAAAAGGTTTAGAAATTAATTTCTACCAAGGTAGGTAGATTTTCATTAAGTTTGGTTGTGTATATTTTGTGAAAGTGCAAAATCACTGTTTCGGTTTCGTATAAACCCCCAGTCATTTCCGGGATTTAGTAACAATATTTGCCCTAAAACCTATCAAGGACAGGTGTATTCTAAATGCGAATCTTGGTGGAAATACATCCAATAGTTTCTAGCACTCGCGTACATAAGACGTAATTAAGGAAGAAAATAATACAGTTAAGAAAGTTGAAACTAATAGAAAATGGATTATAACTGAGGACAGCCGGATAACGACAAATATGTAAATGCCAAGTTAATGTATTGGAAAATCAAATGCCCATCGATAAATTATGCTAGTGTGAGTTATGGATATAATAAAGCGGTAATAGGGGAGAAATTTAGGTCCAGTGATTCTTAGGTAAACAAATAATAAGAAGATGACTAATGGTGTTATTACTTAATCTATTCGAGGACGGTTATAACCTCCAACGATATTCCGCCAATATCCCGCAGATGGACCGATTGACGCCTCTCTTGCCATCTACCCAGGAACAACCACGAATTTAAAAGCATGATGAGGAAAATGGCAATACGTTACTTCCCTACTGGCATGCAGTCAGACACGTTGCCATGGTAACCTGTAGGTTCGTTGTCGGTCTGTCGGTCACTAAATGCAGAGCATGATACCAGCAGAAAATTGTAAATTTCTCCGTCATGTGAAGAGTAAGGTAAATTATGAACATAACGAAAGTTGTTTATAACGAAGAGACGTTTCACGTACGGTAGACGAAGTTTACAGAAAATCTATAGTATAAGAGAAAATGGAGGAAAACCATTCTGGTTTTCCTATAAACCCCCGTCTATTCAAAGATTTTACAATTATATGCATATCGAAACCTTCCTCGGGATGAGTATACTCTAAATTGGAAGTTTGGTTGAGATCTATCCAGCCGTTTCGACGTGATGGTGGAGAAACCATTCAACGTTTCCTATAAACCCCCCGTCTATTCAAAGATTTTAAAATGACATGCATATCAAAACCTTCCCCGGGATGAGTATACTTTAAATATGAAGTTTGGTTGAGATCTATCCAGCCGTTTCGACGTGATGGTAGAAAAACCATTCTGGTTTTCCTATGAACCCCACGTGTATTCAAAGATTTTAAAATGATATGCATATCGAAACCTTCCCCGGGATGAGTATACCTTAAATATGAAGTTTGGTTGAGATCTATCCAGCCGTTTCGACGTGATGGTGGAACAGACAAACAGACAGACAAACAGACAAACAGACAAACAAACGGACACGAAACGTAAAAACCACCGATTCGGTCTTGAGTTGACCTGAAACGGATAAATATCTGAAAAATTGGCAAAAGAAAAGTAATTACAGACAGCGGACCCCCTACAATTTTATTTATATAGACTAGCGAATGTACCCGTGCTTCGCTACGGTATTCTACATTGTATTCGAATGTCGAAGTAAATAGTGCACATGCAGTAAATAAGATTGTTTTAAAATTGCATGTCTCTTAGCGTTATCCGAGAAAGAGCATGGGGAGGTCCCCGTACGTTGTTTCCAATGTAAAGTGTTTGTTACGGATTTGTGATATAACGGCAGGCTCACTTGCCTACTGGCATTCACAATCGAGTTGGGAAGTTTACATTATAATTGCAGGCCCCATTGCCTACTATGCGCACAGAATCGATTTGGGGAGTTTTCGTTAAAATGGCAGCCCCCTTTCCTACTTCCAGACAGATTGCAGTTGAGGAGTTTCTATTATAATGGCAGGCAATTATCCTACTATCACTCGAAATTGAGTTGTGCAGTTATCATTATAATGCCAGGCCCATTTCCCTACTGCCAGCCAGCTTACTGCCAGTCACACCAAGTTGGTGAGATTCCATCAAAATAGCAGGCCACTATGCCTAATGCCAGTCACATTTTAGATGAGGACATTTCTTTATAATGGCGGGCACCCTTGCCTACTGCCAAACACAATCGGGTAGGGGAGTTTTAAACAAAACTGCATGCTCACTTGCCTTCTGCAAGTCAAATCGAGAAGTGAACTATTCATTACAATTGTAGGCCTTCCTTACTAATGACAGTTACACAGGTGTTGGAGAAGGAACCCTTTCCTACTGCCAGTCAAAGTCGGTGTGGGGAGTACTGATTACAATAGCAGACCCACCCTTTCTCGATCGCTACAAATCGACATCAGTGAATATATATAGATCGACATACGAAAGTATATGCGTGTTTACAATATTGAAGACCTTCATTTACAGATTAACTGCTACTAAACGTACGTCATATCGACAAAGGATTATACCATAAGACACGCCAGATTTAGTGGCCTAAATGGCTGGTCCTATGATATGTCATCTATTCTTGGGTCAGATTGAGTTAGAAACGTGGAACAGGGTACAGGTTTTGTAAGATTATCTCACATTACATTACTTTTCGGATAATTATGTGACAGCTACATACATAGCATTTGGCTCACATATGGCTACTGGGTGGGCCAATTTTCGTGAAGAGTTTGATGATTCTGTATTTCATATGAGTAATTGAAAGTATGAATTATGCATGTGAAAATTCCAAATTGACTTAACATCGATTAATGGAGAAAAATCAAACGTAAAAGGGATACAGATACGGCAAAAAGTCATAAGACCAAGGTTGTAGATCATTCCAAATTGAACGGAGATTGTGCAATCCGTTATGTGATAGGAATTTCCGAAGGTCTGCACCATCATTAAAATTGCCTGCATATTTCGATATTCTTCGGGGATAAAAAGTGAAAAATTTAAAGATCTAGGACGTTTTCCGTTCGTTACAGGCTAAAACGTATAATTTTGTCAAATTTCAATTATCTTCTTTTTCTTCTGGCAGATTATGCCGCAATCTGGATTTTGGGCGAGGCGGGAAAGAATTAGGACTTTCAGGAAACGAAACCAAAAATTATGGAGATGGTCATTATTACCCCTTAAACGGAAAGCTGTACGAAAATTTCGCAAAAATAGTCAGTGTAGACTATTACGTTACGATTTGATTTATACAGATAAGGAATCTGCTCCATGTAAAACACCTTTTGGGCTATGTCCGCTGGACTTAACCTACAAAAGTGACCATTCATGATATCTCCCTTATTAATCCTCCTGACGAAAAAATGCACATGAAAAAAAGTTTTAGAGGTGGAATTCCATCACGTTTGGTCGATTTCCAGTCAGGTTGGTCTTGTTCTGTATATATTGTGGAAGAGTAAAATCACCATTTCGGTTCCCTATAAACCGCCAGTCCATTCCGGAACATGAAATGTTATTTACGTTTAAAACCTACCTTTGGACAGGTGGATGCTAAATATAAAGTTTGGTTCGAATGTCTTCAGTAGTTTTCAAGTTATAAGGAATACGCTTTACACGCACTCGCTCGTGAGTTAAGTCCAATGGGACTTGTACAGAAAAAACGGTCCGTTAATGATATCTCTCTTATTCATCCTCGTATCGAAATGATGCACACGAGAAAAAAGGTTTAGAAATTAATTTCTACCAAGGCAGGTAGATTTAAATTAACGTTGGTTGTGTATATTTTGTGGAAGTGCAAAATCACTGTTTCGGTTTCGTATAAACCCCCAGTCAGTTCAGGGACTTAGAAACAATATTTGCCCTAAAACCTATCAAGGACAGGTGTATTCTAAATATGAGTCTTGGTGGAAATACATCCAGTAGTTTGTAGCACTCGCGTACATACGGCGTAATTAAGGAAGAAAATAATACAGTTAAGAAAGTTGAATGTAATAGAAAATGGATTCTAACTGAGGACAGCCGGATAACGACAAATATGTAAATGCCAAGTTAATGTATTGGAAAATCAAATGCCCCTCAATAAATTATGCTAGTGTGAGTTATGGATATAATAAAGCGTAACAGAGGAGAAATTTAGGTCCAGTGATTCTTAGGCAAACAAATAATAAGAAGATGACTAATGGTGTTATTACTTAATCTATTCGAGGGCGGTTATAACATCCAACGATATTCCGCCAATATCCCGCAGATAGGCCGATTGACGCCTCTCTTTTCTTCTACCCAAGGAACAAACACGAATTTAAAAGCATGATGAGGAAAATGGCAATACGTTACTTCCCTGCTCGCATGCAGTCAGAGACGTTGCCACGGTAACCTGTAGGTTCGTTGTCGGTCTGTCGATCACTCAACGCAGAGCATGATACCAGCCGAAAATTGTAAATTTCTCCGTCATGTGAAGAGTAAGGTAATTTATGAACATAACGAAAGTTGTTTATAATGAAGAGACGTTTCACGTACGGTAAACGAAGTTTACAGAAAAACAATAGTATAAGAGAAAATGGAGGAAAACCAGAAGAAAACCATTGTGGTTTTCCTATAAACCCCCGTCTATTCAAAGATTTTAAAATAATATGCATATCGAAACCTTCCCCGGGATGAGTATACTCTAAATGTGAAGTTTGGTTGAGATCTATCCAGCCGTTTCGAAGTGATGGTGGAAAAACCATTCAGGTTTTCCTATAAACACCCCGTCTATTCAAAGATTTTAAAATGATGTGCATATCGAAACCTTCCACGGGATGAGTATACTCTAAATATGAAGTTTGGTTGCGATCTATCGAGCCGTTTCGACGTGATGGTGGAAAAACCATTCTGGTTTTCCTATAAACCCTCCGTCTCTTCAAAGATTATAAAATGATATGCATATCGAAACCTCCCCCGGGATGAGTATACTCTAAATATGAAGTTTGGTTGAGATCTATCCAGCCGTTTCGACGTGATGGTGGAAAAACCATTCTGGTTTTCCTATAAACCCCCCGTGTATTCAAAGATTTTAAAATGAAATGCATATCGAAACCTTCCCCGGGATGAGTGTACTCTAAATATGAAGTTTGGTTGAGATCTATCCAGCCGTTTCGACGTGATGGTGGAAAAACCATTCAGGTTTTCCTATAAACCCCCCGTGTATGCAAAGATTTTAAAATGATATGCATATCTAAACCTTCCCCGGGATGAGTGTACTCTAAATATGAAGTTTGGTTGAGATCTATCCAGCCGTTTCGACGTGATGGTGGAAAAACCATTCAGGTTTTCCTATAAACCCCCCGTGTATTCAAAGATTTTAAAATGAAATGCATATCGAAACCTTCCCCGGGATGAGTGTACTCTAAATATGAAGTTTGGTTGAGATCTATCCAGCCGTTTCGACTTGATGGTGGAACAGACAAACAGACGCGAAACGTAAAAACCACCGATTCGGTCTTGAGTTGACCTAAAACGGATAAATATCTGAAAAATTTGCAAAACAAAAGAAATTACAGACAGCGGACCCCCTACAATTTTATTTATATAGATAGATGTTTGAGTATGAGCGCCAAAGGCAGGTACTGTGTTTATACCAAGTGGAGATACTGCACTGTCGCTGCATTCTGCTTACACAGTGGTGTCTGCAGCGTCTTGGATAGGTGAGGTGAAATGCTGGACATTTCACGAATGGGTATGCTATTCTCAATCGATGGAATATTATACTGGAGGCAGCACTGTGGACGATTTCGAATAAGAAAGATCACAGAAACAGTTGTCCCATTTGCAATGTGTATGGAATTACACTTCCTGCTATCATTTCTTGATGGATACAGTACTTTTGCATCCATCCATTGGCACAGGCCAGAGTAAAGTGTAGCTTCCACCGAAGTCCCAGTCAACATCCATGGCTGTGACAATATGGAAGTTGCTGGGGTATGGGTAGTGCTGACTAATGACATTCAGAGCACGACTAGTGTATCTGGGTGTTATGAAAGGTGCTGCTCATAGGGTCAGTCGTGCTGCAATAGTACTTTCTGACCCAGTGAGGAAAGCAATGGCAAACTACCTCACTCCTCATGTTGCCTAGTACGCCTCATTTTGGTGCTGCCATTGGTTTTTGGGGGTTTCCTTATAACCTCATAACCTTTGGTGGTGCTATTTGAGGATCCAACCAGCCTCTGGGCTGATGACCTAACAGACAGACAGATGGAATTACAGCGGTTTGTATGGTACGTATAAGAAAAGTCTTGCAAACATTATTGAAGGCGCACGGATGACATTCATGGATTTATTGATGCACAAACCTTACACCATTGGGTTTCTATGTATTACAAGCTTATTCTACGAGACAAACTGGTCGCTCCATTATGTATAGTCTGCCCTGATGCCAGGACGACCCCCGACCAGGTACACGTACTATTGCCAAGAGAGCTAAAAATGCATTGATATCGATGGTGGGATTTTTTATTATGTACCTACTGTGAAGTGTTGGAAAGAACGTATGTTTGTGCATCAATAAACGCATCGATAAGTAGACCAATCTGTATTGAACTGTTGCACATTTTGTACCGTTTTTGTATCAATAAATACATTCGTAAGTCATTTGTGTGACTTTAATCATTTTTAAGTTAGTTCCTATACGTACCATACAAAACAGTTGTAATTTCACAAACATGGCACATTGAACACATGTATATATGGCTCCATAGTCCACACTACTGTCTCCCGGACTGTTTACTGTATCTCCTGAAACACCTTCTACTACCGGGAATTTAACTTCTGATTATTAAAAATATATATACTTTTAGGGGCCGATGATCTAGATATCAGGCCCCTTTAAACAAGAAGCATCATCATCACATATACTTCAGTAAGAAAAGTTTTGTATTCTTCAGGAGAATTTTGATTGATTAAAAAAATATCACGTATGTAGCTTTATGTTAAGCAAATGTAACATATCATGTACACACCCAACCGCACACAAGTTGGCCGACAAAGACCTATTTAATTTTATCCATTCTCGAAACGCGAGGATATTCGTAAACTGTGGATATCCGATGGCCGAAGAGATGATACCTGCTATCCTATCACCTGGACAA
Source organism: Anabrus simplex (assembly GCF_040414725.1). Taxonomy (NCBI): domain Eukaryota; kingdom Metazoa; phylum Arthropoda; class Insecta; order Orthoptera; family Tettigoniidae; genus Anabrus; species Anabrus simplex. The sequence continues at coordinate 343,140,218 of NC_090266.1, read as the reverse complement.
TATGATCAAACTATTTCAAACAGGAGGATTTTGAAAGAAAGTCATCTCCTGCGACGGCCAATTTTTATGCGGTTGACAGTATATGTCTAAGTACGAGTCTAATTCTGTTTACACTACAGGTACTAGAAATAAAATATATATGTATTTTAATGCTATAAGAAGTCTTGTAAGTTTTTCTCAATATCTGCAGAGAGCGCCGCCTACAGTAAGACGTTATTTAAGAGCTTAAGCTGGCAAACGTAACCAAAGTTCTACTCGCACAGATTTAATTGATTTTTTTTTTTTTTTGCTAGGGGCTTTACGTCGCACCGACACAGATAGGTCTTATGGCGACGATGGGATAGGAAAGGCCTAGGAGTTGGAAGGAAGCGGCCGTGGCCTTAATTAAGGTACAGCCCCAGCATTTGCCTGGTGTGAAAATGGGAAACCACGGAAAACCATTTTCAGGGCTGCCGATAGTGGGATTCGAACCCACTATCTCCCGGATGCTAATTGAATTTTAACAGTCCACTCGTGTTCCTTGGAATTTTACCAACACATTTCCTTTCACTCCTCCATTGATAATCCATGTCTGTCTTATTAGCTGAATGGTAGCGTTCTGGTTTCCGGGCCCTGCACGAGAACTACACGCAGTACCTCACACGGCAGACGCCGCCCACCTTTCACGGAAAGTCTACATGATAAGGACTGTACCCAGGCTACAATAGCCGCACGAAATTATCATTAATTATAGGTAACCCATATCCATCTCCGTAGCGTAACGGTTAGCGGAGGCCTGGGTTCGATTCACGGTACTGCCAGAGATTTAAGAACGGCAGGAGGACTGGTATGTAGTTAAAGGTACCTGCAGCTCACCTCCATTGTAGAGGTGTGCCTCATAAGAGCTGCACCTTCTCGGGATGAGGACACGAGTTTGTTCACCTCATTAGTGTAGCGGTTGCCATTATTAGCTGCCGTTCTCGGAGGTCTTGATTCGAGTCCCGGCACTGTCAGAATGACCTAAGCATGACGGAAGGGCTGGTGTGTCATCAGAGAGGTACATGCAGCTCGTCTCCATTGGGGATGTGCCAGAAAAGAGCTGTAACACCTTGAGGAAAAGCGGGCAGATGCCACCCACCCTCGTCGGAGGGTCCTTCCTTAAATACACCGCTCTATGTAAGACTGAGCCACCGCATCTATTACAGAGTAAAATAGTCTCCTGCCTCACGCCGCGTTTCCCTTCCGCTAGGTGTGAAAGGCAGGACATACGGCGAAGGTGTCGCGTGTAGGAAACTGTGTGTTAGTGTGATGGAGTGTGCAGTGTATGAGTTGCAGGAATGTTGTGGATAACACAAACAAGCAGTCCCCGATCCAAGGGAAATGAACCGTTTTTATGATTATAATCCATCAACCTGCCCACGAATCGAATCCGGGCCCCGTTGACCGAAGTCCAAGAGGCTGGTAACTCAGCCATGGAACCGAAACTTGGTTAGAGTACAACTTCATAACACAAGTTTCAAGAATTTCTAATGAACGGCTAATGTAGAAGGAATATTCATACCGCTCAAAGGATGGTAACATAACGTGTTCAGTGACCTGACGTCGTATTCTGACATTTCCGTTTACATAGTAGCAACTTCTCTTCCTTATCAATAGATTCACATAACGAGTTCATTCCCATGAGGAAGCGACCAACGGTACCTCTCCATACCCTGTGAACATGACACATTTAGATACACATCACAGCGTAATGTGAGAATAAATACAAACGGTTAATTAACACTTGCAACATGTGTTCATTAATTAATTTAAACATAACTGTAAAATACTCTGATTCCGTATTCCAGGAATAAAGATACGGACATGTACCGGTATTTACGCTATTTGTTTAATGTCGCATTAACTCAGGCGGGGTTTTGACGACGATGATATAGGCTATTATTAATAATAATAATAATAATAATAATTGTTACGGAGATATCCGTGGTAGGTAGAGGTGAAAGAAGGTGCGGGTGTGAATGGGTTTCAAGCTACGAAATTATAGTGCATGTAAAATTAATTTAAAATTTAACAAGGTTATATTTCCTTTTCAAAAACAAAGCAATAACAGACATGGCAGGTACAATGTAGCAAAACAAGGGGAGTTACAATATTTACAGGTTTTGGGCTTCACGCCCTGACTTCAGCGATCAGCTCAGTTTTACCACAAACACAAGTTTTAACAGAGGGGCAGAAAACCCCATTCATCCCTAGGAGCCCCTGGCTCCGAATTACACAGAAAAGCCTCCACGAGGCATATGACACTCCATTTTCAAAAGAGCGATCCGCTCTTAAAATTTAAGCCTCTCAAAGGCCACACCAAACTCTACCTTCAAGCTGTCCTCTAAGGACGTATTCACAGGGGTAAAATACCCAACCTACTGAGGTCTATTACATGAAAAGGAGGTTGATTACATGACCTCTAAAATAACAATTTGAGAGGAGGCTAACCGCACTCCTGATACACTTTGATTTTTTAAAACCTACTTTGGCACTAGGCCGTTATTACAAGGGCTAATCCCATACTACAGAGGTGACTTAATAGCAATTTACATTACATTACGGAAGAATTGGTTGAGAAAATAAGTTCACCTTAAGACGATGTGAGTGGGAGCTCGAGAGGGTTAAGCACTCTCTATCCCGATATGTCGTTTTAAAATAGAATAGATACCAGTTGTTTTTACATTTTAGGAAAAGGTTACATGGTTGAACGCTTAGAACCCGCCCCGAAAGTTAAACTGCTGAGCAAGAAAAGAAAGAATTTATTAATCGGCCATTACCTTATTGTTGACCGCCGCCGAGGAAAGAGGCGCTCCCCGCCTCCTGCTATGTACTTAATACACTGAAAGATGGAACAGAAGTGGCCTGGTGACCCTAAAATCAGCAGTTTATATCCTCTCGCGGAAGATTCTAGGCGTTAGGGGAAATAAAACACCCTCCCTCAAAGTTTTTATTGGCTAGGGAAAAGAAACCCCTACATAGAGGAAGAAGAAACACATTATTGGTGGACAATTAATTAAAGAAATTCGGGATTGGCTAGATCCAAAATAAGGGGAAAAAGAGGGGTATACAGCCAACTTAAACAATGACAGAAGGAAATTTAACCAAGAACAAACTCTTGAAATAAAAATTTCTCCAACAAAATAGTTCTTTGACTCCGCACTAGGTCGCACTATTGTTGATCTTCAGTAGTGTCCTCTAGAAGAGAAAGTTCACACTTCTTACTTCAAGCGAAACAAAAACACATCAAAAATGACACAGTTCACAAACTCAAAAATTTCCAGGTAGTGACATCTTCTGAGAAATTAGTAGATTAATAGTGTAGATAAAGTTCAGACTTCCTCCAGAAGAGGAGTTTCAACTGGCGCAACTTTTAAATAAACAGAGTAGAGGTGTACCGCCCGGTACAGACCTCCCCCCCCCCAAAAGTTCCTCCAGGGGTGACACATGAAATCAGTTTGAAACAAGTTCCAAGTTATAAAGTGAATATGAAAATAGATTACAAGATTTTCAGAATGTTGTGTGATTCAGTTTCACAATTTGTTGTTGCAGGTGAAGTAAAGTCTTTCTGTTTTTAGAAGTTGAATTTCTGAAGATAAACTTTTAATACTTGAAGGTGATGAAAAATTTGGCAATGTCCACCAAATATGGTGTTGAATTCCCAAGTGTAATCATTACTTATGGTGACTGTCCATGTAGTTGATGTAGATTGAGTCGGATGGCCAGACCGGCCGTTGCAGCTTGCGTCCAACGGAGGCCGCTCGGACCCCTCAAGTACCCTGAGATACCGCTCGCCCGCACTATGAGGGGAGCAGAGGTGTTGAAGTACGCCGCGCCCGCGGTGAACAGATACAGGCTGCGGGCATGTAGCAGGTCGTGCGCCGCACATCAGCCTTGGCCGGGAGGAGAGCTCCGGCTCGCCGTGCACATGTCGTCCTCGCTGGAGAGGAGGGGGCCCATCCCCCTCCCCAGTCGCTGCACAGCGCTGCGCGGCTGCGGGGGCGCTGGAACATTAAAGCTAGGCGGCAGAATTGTGTTGGACTATCATCTTCTTTGAGGGTACAGGCTTGTGGAGAGGTTGAGGGGCCAGCGGCGTGTAGATATCCATGGCATTTACTATTATGAAGCCACAGTGTAGGGTGGAGCAGGAGACGGGAGCGTGGTAATGGCCGTGGCAAGAACAGGATGGCAGTTTAACGGGTCGGGGCAGGTTTTACACAAGGGTTACATCTAAAACCGAAATATTACAGAAGGGGCAGAATGCCTTAAAAGTGAAACTCAAAAAAAATATAACCTTCATATCCTTTCAAAATACTATGAAGCAAGTTAACACAGAAATTACACCGGTTTCACCTGGGACAGGTGAACTCTAAATATCCTCTCGGTGGCTGGATTACTTAGCAATAAGGTAACCGGCGTAAGAAAATCGAGAATGATACAAGGCCCATGAAATCTGGGGGCAAGCTTGCCCGCGGGAACAAAATTTTTGACCATAACCTGGTCGCCTACCTTCAAAGGGGTGGGTCTCCGTCCACGATCATACCTTTCCCTAACCTTTTCATGAGACACTTTAAGATTGGCTTTAGCCTTCTTCCAAAGATCTTTAATGTTGTCCGGATCTATTATCTCGGGTAGAATGTCATTCAGAGACCAGAGGTTAGAGAGCGGCGAGTTGGGAACAAACTTGAACATTAAAGAAGCTGGAGTAAATTTGTGTGATTCATGGACCGCCGAATTCAAAGCAAAAGCTAACCAATGCAGGGACGTGTCCCACCTAGAATGATCTTCATGATGATAGGCAATAAGTGCGGACCTGAGATTACGGTTAACCCGTTCAGCCAGAGATGGTTGAGGGTAATAAGCGGAAGTAGTTACATGAGAGATGGACAAGTCAAAACAGAATTTACGAAATAAATTAGATGTAAAAGCCTTAGCATTATCAGATACAATGTATTGGCACGGACCAAAAGAAGCGAAAATAGAATTTAGGCAAGTAATGGTGGACTGAGCGGTAGCCAGCTTAGTCGGAAATAACCAAGAAAATCTGGTAAAACCATCTACACATACAAAGATGAATTTGTTGGCATTTCCCTTCGACTGGGGGAAGGGTCCTACATAATCAATATACAGGCGTTCCATGGGGCGCGACGCTTGATGAGAAGACAAAAGGCCTACTTTAGTGGACATGGTGGGTTTACTGATCAACCAAGATTTACAAGCTTTTACAAGTTCCCGAATTTCACCGTCCATACCTTTCCATATGAACATTTCACGAATCTTTTCACGAGTTTTAAAGATACCCAGGTGCCCCCCCAATGGGGTCTCATGATAGTATTTGAAGATCATAGGTACAAGAACCGCTGGAACAACAACTTTCATCAACTTATCATGCCTCGAAGGGCAACATAGAACACCATTCCTCAGAACATAAGGGACAGCATGTTCCCCAGAAGAAAGGGTTTCCATTATCGGAGCCAGCGTCGGATCTTCACGTTGGTATTTCTCAATATCCCTAAAAAGCATGGGAGCATCTGTTAAGATGGCATTAACACCAGATAGTATGGACTCGGAAGGTGATGAACTGTCGACCGGTTCGTGGGTCTCTACGTCGTTATGAAACATACGGCTGAGTCCATCGGCAACAACATTTTCAGTACCTCTGATATGCCGTACATCGAATTGGAAGGCAGAAATACGGATGGCCCAACGGGCTATACGACCAGTACGACGCGGCCTACCTAAGACCCAGCTTAAGGCTTGATTATCTGTCTCCAAGTCGAATTTGACGTGTTCCAGATAGAGACGGAACTTTTCTAAGGCGAATAAGACTGCCAAACCTTCAAGCTCATATATGGAGTACTTTGCCTCTTGAGCTGACAATGTCCTAGACGCATAGGCGATGGGGCGCCTCCCTAGTTCAGTCCCTTGAAGAAGGACTGCAGCTACCGCCGACGACGACGCGTCGGTTTGGACGATGAATTTCTTCGAGAAATCCGGCATAGCAAGTACAGGGGCATTACAGAGAGCTAATTTAAGGTCTTCGAAAGCGGCTTGTTGAGAAGGTCCCCACTCGAATTTGATGCCTTTCCTACGAAGAAGGTTTAAGGGCGCCGCTCTATTAGCGAAGTTAGGAATGAACTTCCTGAAGAAATTCACCATGCCAATGAACCTGGCGATACCTTTAATGTCCTTGGGAGGTTTAAAATCACGGATGGCCTGTGTTCTAGAATGATCGACTGCTACACCATCAGGTGACACAATATGCCCTAGGAATGACATAGAGGGCTTAGCAAAGGCAACCTTGGACAACTTAACAGTTAACCCAGCCTTACGAAGGCGATTGAGAACTTCTCGCAGATGATCTAGATGTTCTTCAAAGGTTTCGGAAAATACGACGACATCATCTAAGTAGTGATATAAGTACTCGAATTTGATGTCGGAGAAGACCCTATCTAGCAGCCTAGTGAGTACAGCTGCTCCCGTAGGGAGCCCGAAAGGCACGCGGTTGTATTCATATAAATTCCAGTCCGTGGCAAACGCTGTAAGATGTTTAGACTCTTCGGCTAGGGGAATTTGATTATAGGCCTGATTTAAGTCCAAGATGGTGAAGAACTTGGCCTTACGAAACCATGAAAAACAAGAATGAAGGTCGGGAAGGGGCACAGATTGCAACACCACCTTCCGATTGAGAGCCCTGTAATCAATGACAGGCCTGAAGCCTCCTTGGGGTTTCGGGACTAGAAAAATAGGCGAAGAATACGCTGACTTAGAGGGCCTAATAATACCATCCTTCAACATCTGATCGATGATTTCTTTCAGAGCCTTCATTTTAGGTGGAGATAGCCTATACGGTGGAAAACGGACAGGAATCGAATCCGTGACCTCAATTTTGTATTCAATAAGGTCAGTAACACCAAGAGTATCAGAGAACACCTCGGGAAACGACTGACACAATTTGCGAATACTATCAGCCTGCTCCTCAGGTAGATGTCTAAGGTCTAACAACATCTCATCCTGGGTAGGCGAAATAGATGAACATGATGCAGAATTACACTTTAATAGAGGGATTTTACAATTAGAGGCAAATTTGAATGTGCACGACTTACTCTGAAGATCGAGCACCAGACCAGTGTGAGACATGAAGTCCGCTCCCAGTATGATGGGGCAAGACAAATGCTTGGCCACAAACAATTTGATTTTCCATGTAAATTTAAAAACACGAATTTTGACATGTAAGGAACCTAGAATTTCTAATGGAGATGAATTAGCCGAAACATATTTAACAGGAGATGAGTCATAGTCAGGGAGTTTACAAACAGATTTCAATTTAGAATACCAATCAGCCGAAATAATGGAACAAACGCTGCCTGAATCTAAGAGAGCTGTTATAGGCTCGTTATTCAACTCAATCCTAAGAAAAGGAACAGGTGCGGGGGTATCCGCCGCAATCCTAAGACACTCTCTGGGGCATTCAAAAAAAGAATTTGAAGATTGCTCATTCCCTGAATTCTCGACCCTTTTGCCCGGGGCTGAGCCTTGGAAAGCAGAATTAGTCGACTCAGCCGAAGCCGCTAGTCACTTTTTATTATTGGCATGGGTGGAATTTGCACCAGAGCAGGAGGGGGTGCTATTTGAGTTTGGGCAATTCTTGGCGATATGTGAGAAAGCTCCACATTTAAAACAGCCTTGTGATGACCCTGCTCCATTCCTTGTCCCACTTGACTTGATCAGAGGACACTTATTCCGCAGATGGTCAGGCGACCCGCAAGCATAACATTTACGGGGATTGACTGGTCGGCGAGGTGGAGGCCGAGTGTTACTAAAGGAAGGCGGGGGTTCTTTCGCGACACGCAAAGAATCGGCGTATCTAACTCCTTCCGCTGAGACGGCCAATGCTTCAAGTTCAGAGAAGGTTTGCGGACACGCCGCGAAACACAAATATGACCTGTAGGATGGTGAAATACCTTCTACAATAGCCTGCACAATCTGATCTTCAGGAAAGTGCAGAGCAAACACCCTAGTGTAGAATTTGATATCTTGTATGAAATCAGCCAAGTTTTCATCCAAGCGCTGTACACGGTAATAGTACTTCTGAATCAGGGAGGACCTGGCCCTAGCCGGGATGAAGTTAGCTAGCAAATGGGCATGGAAATCCTCAATAGATGATTGCTCGGCAATGGCTCTTACGATTTTATCAGAGAGAATACCAATAGCATACGGATAGATAATTTGCAAAATTTGACATGGCGAAAGAGAAAAAACAAGAGCATGATCCTGAAATTCCACTAGAAATCTTAAAAATGAAATTACATCACTGGTGGTGTTGACGGAAAACTTAGAGATACCTCTAAGCAACATTGCCAATGGATGAGGCAAGCTACTGAACCCAGGTGACATAGTCGTTAAAGGTTTCAATGGCAAAGAAGTTAATTCAGAGCGGATGTTACCCAATGACGCACGGCGTTCAGATTCGTTGTTCGATGGGGCAGAGATAGTTTGAGCAGCAACGGTTATCCTATTGACTTCTCCCTGAGGAGGCTCTTCATCACTACCTACGTTCACTGTGGCGGGTTGATCAGTTTTGGGAGGAACTTCGCCGGTTAGCAATTGAGTGACTTTACTAGACAATTCAGAGATAGTTTCAAGGAGCGTATTAGCTTGCTTCCTCTGAACGTCATTCACCTTCAGAGACAACAGATCATTAACTCTATTTGAAAAGTGATATAGCCTGCCTTGCACACGCTTAATTTGATTAGGAGACGGATCGTTTTCATCAAAAAAGCTGACTACAGATGCTAGCCCAGTAATATTCTCGACGATCGTGGAAAGAGAGTCATCAATTTCTTTCTCTCCCAAATTGGGGATGGAAATGGGCAAATCAAGGGACTCTCTAAGCTTGTTGGTGTCGATTGCAACCGTGCCTCCAGATTGCACATTTCTGATAGTTAACTCGTATATCAACTCCTCTTTGCGCAAATAGTTAAGGAGGAGAACATCGCGAGGGCCGGGCATGATGACAGAACAATTTTGAAAAACTCAAAAAATTCCAGCAACTGAGACAATTGTTAGAGTTCGAATCAAGGCAATGTTTAGCCGTCAAAAGGGGCTAAATTGAGACCCATTCAACCACGCTCTGCTACCACTTGTTACGGAGATATCCGTGGTAGGTAGAGGTGAAAGAAGGTGCGGGTGTGAATGGGTTTCAAGCTACGAAATTATAGTGCATGTAAAATTAATTTAAAATTTAACAAGGTTATATTTCCTTTTCAAAAACAAAGCAATAACAGACATGGCAGGTACAATGTAGCAAAACAAGGGGAGTTACAATATTTACAGGTTTTGGGCTTCACGCCCTGACTTCAGCGATCAGCTCAGTTTTACCACAAACACAAGTTTTAACAGAGGGGCAGAAAACCCCATTCATCCCTAGGAGCCCCTGGCTCCGAATTACACAGAAAAGCCTCCACGAGGCATATGACACTCCATTTTCAAAAGAGCGATCCGCTCTTAAAATTTAAGCCTCTCAAAGGCCACACCAAACTCTACCTTCAAGCTGTCCTCTAAGGACGTATTCACAGGGGTAAAATACCCAACCTACTGAGGTCTATTACATGAAAAGGAGGTTGATTACATGACCTCTAAAATAACAATTTGAGAGGAGGCTAACCGCACTCCTGATACACTTTGATTTTTTAAAACCTACTTTGGCACTAGGCCGTTATTACAAGGGCTAATCCCATACTACAGAGGTGACTTAATAGCAATTTACATTACATTACGGAAGAATTGGTTGAGAAAATAAGTTCACCTTAAGACGATGTGAGTGGGAGCTCGAGAGGGTTAAGCACTCTCTATCCCGATATGTCGTTTTAAAATAGAATAGATACCAGTTGTTTTTACATTTTAGGAAAAGGTTACATGGTTGAACGCTTAGAACCCGCCCCGAAAGTTAAACTGCTGAGCAAGAAAAGAAAGAATTTATTAATCGGCCATTACCTTATTGTTGACCGCCGCCGAGGAAAGAGGCGCTCCCCGCCTCCTGCTATGTACTTAATACACTGAAAGATGGAACAGAAGTGGCCTGGTGACCCTAAAATCAGCAGTTTATATCCTCTCGCGGAAGATTCTAGGCGTTAGGGGAAATAAAACACCCTCCCTCAAAGTTTTTATTGGCTAGGGAAAAGAAACCCCTACATAGAGGAAGAAGAAACACATTATTGGTGGACAATTAATTAAAGAAATTCGGGATTGGCTAGATCCAAAATAAGGGGAAAAAGAGGGGTATACAGCCAACTTAAACAATGACAGAAGGAAATTTAACCAAGAACAAACTCTTGAAATAAAAATTTCTCCAACAAAATAGTTCTTTGACTCCGCACTAGGTCGCACTATTGTTGATCTTCAGTAGTGTCCTCTAGAAGAGAAAGTTCACACTTCTTACTTCAAGCGAAACAAAAACACATCAAAAATGACACAGTTCACAAACTCAAAAATTTCCAGGTAGTGACATCTTCTGAGAAATTAGTAGATTAATAGTGTAGATAAAGTTCAGACTTCCTCCAGAAGAGGAGTTTCAACTGGCGCAACTTTTAAATAAACAGAGTAGAGGTGTACCGCCCGGTACAATAATAATAATAATAATAATAATAATAATAATAATGGCCTCCGGAGAGGCCTGGTGCAGGTCTTCCGAGTTGGCGCCGATGGTTAACCTGCGAGTCTGTGAAGGTTGAACCCTAGTTAGGATGAATTCCAAAGTTCAAGAAGGCACACACACCCAGCCCCAGAGGCAGGGTAATTATCCAAGAAAGGTTGAAACACCCGACCCGGCCGGGAATCGAACCCGCTACCCCTTAGACCAAAGACCAGCATATTTACCTGTTAGCCACGGAACGGGACGAAATTGTGTAGAAAGGGCTAGAACTGGGAAGGTGGTGACTCTTGCCTTAATTAAGAAACAGTACTGGCATTTGCCTGATGTGGAAATGGGAAACCATGGACATATATATTCAGAACTACCATCGAAGTCCGAATGTATGCTAACAGCTACACGGTTCGTACCACGCATTTGATAAATTACTACCTGATAAACAAGCTATTTATATGTCCGACTAATTGGCTGAATGGTCAGCGTTGAGGCCTTCGGTTCAGAGGGTCCCGGGTTCGATTCCCGGCCGGTCGTGGATTTTAATCTCGCCTGATTAATTCTTCTGGCTCGGGGAATGGGTGTTTGTGTTTTTCCCAGCCCTTTCATCTTCATAATCAGATAACACACTGCACTACCTCCAGAGAAACACGCGATAATGCTTACATCCCTCCATATAGGGCTGGCGTCAGGAAGGGCATCTGGAAAAAGCGGTAGAAGATGAAACAACGGATTTATATAAACATGTGAACTACAATCAGTTGGATAAATTTTTCTACTGTTTTTCCGTCATATGTGGGGATTGCGGGTGGATCTGGCCCTGTTTTACGGCCGGATGCTCTTCCTGACGCCAAATCAGTTGGAGAAATTAAACCAACATATTCAACACACGAGACTAGAATCAGCGAATAGGAAAGATGTATTCCATCAAGACATTACAAGTTCTCACAGGATTCTGTCAGTCATAGAAAGTTTCTCCAACCACCCGGCCGAAAATAGCCCCTCCGGATTTTCGCTTCCTTTAGTCTCGGCAGAATCAACATTGTTGGGAAGTAGGCCAATTGAGTTACTTCTTCGTTTCCAAACTAGCTCAGTTCTACGTTAAGGAAACTTCCAGCAATTGGAAAATAGACTTGGAAAGAAGAGATGATTGATACACACTTACTTAATTTCTACTCAGAAATTTTCGGACATCACAATACAGCAAGCTTTCACAGGTATCTAGTTATTGATTTTGGACATCAGTAGGTTACAGACTCCAGTTTGAAATATACTATTCTATAATGAAAAGAGTTTGCTTGGGACATGACAAAATACTGCACGGGATATGGAACATACCACGTCAAATCCAACAAAAAAAAAACCACTGCAAAAAATTAACATTTCGTAAATTTCTAGTCTCAACGCGTCAAAATGTAATCAATGTATTTCATTTGCCAGTAGTTTAACGCCATACTAACATAGGAAGTTTTCAGTGACACAAGGGAGGGAGAGAACTTGGATTGGGAAGCGTCCGTGGCATCAATTAAAGGACAGCCTCAGTACTTTCCTAGCGTGAAAATGGGAAACCGCAGAAAACCACCTTCAGGGCTGCCGGGGTTCGAACCCACCTTTTCCCATATCCAGCTCACAGCCCCGTGACCCGAACGGCATAGCCAACACGCGCAGAGATTGAAACCTCCTGTTGGTTGTATTTCATGTAAGGTTGCCTACAATTAAGGCGCGAGTTTCAAAACTGAATAATAAATTGTCATAGAATTACAAGAAGATCCCCAAAGATTTTTAAATGCAGTCTGTCTCGTACTTTGAAGAGGAAACTGTAGTAACTTCAAAAACATTGTTTTAATTTGGAAAATTAGAAATCAGAAAAATATTTGGACCAATACACAGATATGGCATATGGAATAAACGACCTACCGAAGAACTGTACCAGCACACTGACAGACTCACAGATATGATCAGGAAACGCAGACCAACATTCTATGGGCACATACGGAAAATGGACAACAACAGACTTACAAAGAAAATCTTCGATGTAGTAAACAGATCAAGCAAGGAAATAAATTGGTATCATGAAATAGAGGAAGACTTAAGGCAGGTGGGGATCAACAGGCAAATAATAGGAGACAGAAAAGAATTCAGAAAAAATTTAGGAATACAGAATTTATAGTAAATAAGAAGAAGACGGGAACATTGTGGACAGAACAAAGGAAATAGGAGCACAGCCAAAGGATGAAGAGATTTTGGTAAGAGAAGAGGAAGAAGGGAAAGAAGGGAAAATTGTGTCATCATGAGATATTCGAGTTCAAACACTGTCTATAAGGGCAAAAATGATATGAACGAATGAATGAATGGAAAATTAGGTCAAGTTTAATAAATATGTTTCCAGACTAAATTCTTAAGATAATTATTACTGTATTTTCCATAGTATTATTCTCACAATTGTAAAGCAAGGTTATCTTTAATAGTTTTTATAATGTTTCTGTAAAAACTTATCTATCCGAAAATGTACGGTAGTCTGTAGTCTGTAAGGAAGATTGTTGAACAGAGGAAGATGATCATGCAGTAATGTACAACTCTTACCACTTTATTTTTCCAAGTTATTGCTGTACTTCAAGAAAGTAAAAAGAACTCATGTTTTTGCCGTTCGATTTCACATGGAATGTCCCATATTGGTCGTTGTGCATCACTGTTTACACCCGTGGTCAGCACCTGCAAGACAATAGGGAACATGCATGATCCGGGGTTTTAATTAAAAATATGCTAATCTGATTCAAAATTTCATGCAGAATTCAAATATGTGATCAGAATGTACAAATAATAACTCCAAACATGATAAAAATCTACGAAAATGTCACGTCACGCAAGTACGCGATCTCATTGGTCTGACGTCATCGTACAGGTTGACTGAATTAGCAGACGAAATAACACATAGTGTGCTGTGAGAAGCAGGATACACTTCGCGTATTTCTACTTTATGTTAGTGTCTGGTATGGTTAAATTCGAGGTCTATACATTGGATAATAATCTGAGTGGTATATTTTAGACTTAAAATGAATCCTCCGCAGACAGTGAGGCAGAAAACTTATAAATGGTGTAGAGTTCCGATGTGCAATAGCACATCGCATACCATATAAAACAAATTGTTTATAAATGTTCCAAAGACGCTAAAACTAGGGAGAAATGGATTTTGGTGAGCCGGAGAAATGCTGGTGATATATCGGAAAAGTCTACAGTTTATTTTTTTTGAAGATTTTAACGTAAGATGAATTTGTTTGAATTTTCAAATCACTTTTCCATGTCAGCTGTTCTAGTGGTAAAACTTTAAATTTTAATGTATGATGCTTTATTTAAATGCTTCAATTACATCTTGGAATATGTAAGTAATAAACAGTGCATTAAATAATGCTGATTATTAAAGTATTCTCCAAACCTAACTTATGTTTTGGGTGATCCATGTCAAGATAATAAATCAAAGGGGTTATGAACCATTTTGACAGCTCTAATTCTACCAATATATCTTGGCATGGGACAGTTATGTATGTCTTTATTGAAGAGCTTAATTGGTAAAGAAATTTAGGCTATATCTAAATACTCCATAATGTAACAAAGAATAGGCGTGTACATCATGAAAGGAAACGACGTGAATTTAACAAATGTATACCGGTAACTCTACACAAAACCAATGCTTGTCTGTTGGGGTCTTATAAGTTAACAATGCTCAATTATAATAATTATCATAATATTAATGAAATAAATAACATAATTGCACACAGGTGAAAATAGTGATGTAGGTGTTTAAAATATTATCCAACTTAGCCTAAGTTTTAGGTTACACAAGCCAAGTCAATAAACCGAAGGGTAAAAGTACCGCGCGAGTTGGCCGTGCGGTTAGGAGAGCGCAGCTGTGAGCTCGCATCCGGGAGATAGTGGGTTTTGAACCCCACTGCCGGCAGTCCTGAAGATGGTTTTCTGTGGTTTCCCATTTTCACACCAGGCAAATGCTGAGGCTGTACCTAAGGCCACGGCCGCTTTGTTCCCATTCCTAGGCCTTTCCTGTCCCTTCGTCGCCATAAGACCTATATGTGACGGTGTGACGTAAAGCAAACAGCAAAAAAAGAAATAGAAGTCACAGCACCCAAAGACATTCCTGTATTGAGCGCCTAAAATGTCACCAGGACACTTTTCTTTCCTGATATGCTTAGCTTGTTAAAAGCCAAATGTAATTAATGTTATTGGCTTCACTCCCCGCGAACTACTACGATTTTCGGAGACGCCGATGTGCAGGAATTTAGTCCTGCAGGAGTTCTTTTACGTGCCAGTAAATCTACCGATACGAGGCTGACGTATTTTAGCACCTTCAACTACCACCGGACTGAACCAGGATCGAACCTGCCAAGTTGGGGTCAGAAGGCAGCACCTCAACCGTCTGAACCACTCAGCCCGACTTGTGAAAACTAGATGAAGTCATATTTATCTTTATCATGTTTAACTTTTTCCCTCCACAAAGATATTTAATTTTCTTTCATGGGCCCCGGAAGTGGGTAGGCCAGTTGTCCCAACCATAAATATATATTTTGGGGGGAATGATAGATTATAGCCCTATAGTACTATGATCTTTCTTTCTTTCCTTCTTTCTTTTTTTCTTTCTTTCTTAATCAGTTTATCCTTCAGGGTTGGTTTTCTCTCAGACTCAGCGAGGGATTTCACCTCTACCACTTCAAGGGCAGTGTCCTGGAACGTGAGACTTTGAGTATGGTGATGCAACTGGCGAGGAAGGCCATTACCTCGCCCAGGCGGCCTGACCTGTTATGCTCAACAGGGGCCTTGTTGGAGGATGGGAGGATCGGAAGGGATAGACAAGGAAGAGGGAAGGAATCGGCCGTGGCCTTAGTTGCCTGGAGGAGAAGTAGGAAAATACGAAAAACCACTTCGAGGATGGCTGAGGTTGGATTCGAAACCCTTCTACTCAGTTGACCTCCCGAGGCTGAGTAGACCCCGTTCCAGCCCTCGCACTATTTGTTTTCAACTTTCATGGCAGAGCCGGGAACCGAAACTGGGCCTCCGGGAGTGGCACACATTAACCACTACACCACAGAATCGGACTAGTACTATAATGCTACCTATATGTTTATGTTAGTGCTGAAATCCGATTTCTTACTTTACTAATGCTGAAAGCCCGAAAATGTAATGTTATTCTTTAATAGGGGACTCAGTCTAGAAGGAAATGTTGAAAGTGATGTGATATCTATCCAGGTTCGTTGTTATCCCAATACAATGGGTTACAGTACATTGCACGTATATAAAAGACGCCACTTACAAACTTGTTTGTTATCCGCGAATTTCTGCGGCCACAAAAGTCACATTTTTCAAGAATGATGACATCTACACATGGTAGATTGTCTGACTGTGCTGTTTTGAACGTTTCTTCTGTCATTTCGAAGTTGTTCGCGATCATGAATAATAAACAATCGGCTTTTAGCAACGGCTGATGCACAACGGCTGGTAGAGCTCCATGTGGTACTGGATCGTGACGTCACAGCGCGCCGCTTACGTCAGAGGCCGTTTCACTCGCCTTGCGGAAAGGCACTATTAAATATTTTTTAATGGTAGAAAACAAGGCAACATACCACAATGTAATGCGTTTACGTACTATTTCATTGGTGTACTTTTCAAAAAAAATATTTTCGAAATTGATGCATGTTCCCAATTGTCGGCGGAGCTTGCAGGCGTCTCAGGGGTTGCCGCTTCCCGGCAAACTGTGTACCGGAGGCTCAGAACAGCAGGGATGTTTGCTCGACGTCCAGCGGTGTGCGTCTCGCTCACTACAGCACAGAGACGGGCCCGTTTACTGTGGAGCCGTCAACATTGAAACTGGACCATGAATGAATGGAGGCATTTGCTCTTCACAGGTGAATTCCGCTTCAGTTTTCAGAACGATTCCCTTCGCACATTAATCTGGAGAGAACCGGGTAGCCGATACAACCACAGGAACATCGTGGAACGGGACCAGTATGGTGGTGGTGGCGTCATGGTGTGGAGCGTCATCATGTTGAAGGCCGTACGGACCTGCACATTTTCATGGGTGGTCCAAGGAACACTGTTAACGCTCGGAGATACAGATATGAGGTTCTCAAACCACATGTTCGACTCTTAAGAGGTGCTGTTGGTCCAGACTTCCTCTTAATGGACGATAATGCCCGACCGCACCGCGCTGCTCTGGTGGATGAATTTCTGTCTGGGGAAGACTTTCATCGCATGAACTGGCCAGCGAGGTCTGCGGATCTGAATCCTATAGAACATGCCTGGGATGCACTGGGGAGGCGAATTGCATCCCGTCAGCCTCCACCAAGGACCCTCCAAGACCTTCGCATTGCCCTTTCGGAGGAATGGAATCGACTGCCACAAGAGCTCTTGGACCATCTCATAGAGAGCATGCCACGTCGCTGCGAAGCATGTGTGGCCGTTAGGGGTAACCATACACCCTATTAACAGGATATTTTGTTGTGGAAGACATTGCCAAGTTTTGTTAGTTGTTGTCAAAGGTGTACCTTAGCTATCAGAACCTTTCTGAGACTGTTTTCTTGGACAAGTTGTGTGACATATGGTGTGTGATTCAGCTTCCATTTGTTCAGCAATCCGTCTGACATTCCTATCAGTCGGTACGGCCTCGCTTAGTGATTATGCTTAACTTTTGGACACTAGTGTATATTCACTCCAACACGTACCGTCTGTACTGAATGTATTTTTACCGTTCGTTGTAATTGGATTTATATACCCTATTATGTATGTATTAATAAATAAAATACAGTTCCATCTCAAGCTCTCCTTCCACTGTGAGAATAATCAAAGATGGAATTCTATGTTGTTCCAAGGACAGATTTCCAAGAATTGCCGTGTTTGGAAAACAAAGAGAAGTCGTTAGCCAAGACTAACGGAGCGTGATAGGACTCAGTGTTCTTCTCTTTTCACACTGAGAGATGGTCCAGTTATCAAGAGATCCCGGTTCCCAGTCACACAGAGACTCTGTTCCCGAAGGCTAATGTGAAAAATGGCCGTATTATACAGGGCGAGTACTGCAAGGGTTGCCGTCTTCCCTGCACGCCGAGTGTCGGTAAACGAGAGTGTATTTCCCGTCAGACGTTTCCCGCACACCCCGTAAAAAACCCATCAACTACTATAAATGGATAATGAGAGCGAAAAACAATAAAACGTATCTCACTACAGTACGTGTTGACAATGCTCTCCCTCATCCTGTAGACTCTCCCTCTCTGCTTCACGAATCTTCAAAATGTCGATAGGAATTGCATTTTTCAGTCCTTCTATGGTGCGGGGGTTGCTTTTCTACAAACGACCCCATAAATAGAAGTCGCAAGGTGAGCTGGTCATAAACTGCACTAGTTATTTTGTCTCCGAAAACATCACGCACTGCATTCATTGAATTACAAGCTTTATGTGTCAGTTGAGGATAAACTCGTTCAGTATTAATTCCATGTGCCGGTCAGAAAAAATTACGATACAATTCATTCAGCACTAACAAGCGCACCACGCTCCTATTTTAAGGTCATGAAGTGAAGTTTCGTTAATCATTCTTGGATTCTCACTTGGCCAATGCCGGTTATTTTGCGAATTTACACGGTCATGCATATGAAACCACGCTGCATTAGAAAACAGCACTAATTAAGATTCAATTCGCCACTGTTGACGGATTGAAGAAATGAATTACAATGATGTTTTCTATCTGCTGGATTTCTTGGGGTTAAACTTTGCGCTTCTGTTACCTTATTGGGCTTAAATTTCAGTTTTCTTGCCATTCGCCGAGCAGAAGAATATGAAATCTTACTTTGATGAGCCAGTTTTCTTAAAGATTTTCGGGGATATCGTAGAAGTCTTTTACAAATATCCCGAATGTTTTCGTCAATTAAGACATTCGGTTGTTTAACTCGTTGTTTGTTTAGCGAGAACACACGTTTTGAATTTATTCACAATTTCTTAATTCCGTAACGAGTTGGCACTCTCACTCTCCCAGCAGATTCGTGCTTTAAAACATCTACAGCACACTGATCAACACTTAATTCAGGAGCCATGGAACGTGCTAAACCGATCAGTTACTGCTGTATGAGAAGCAACCACGCTGTACGGGGGCTTATCACAGACTAGCTCAGACCATGACGTCAGTGGGCGTGCTGTATGTGTCAGGTAGACATTGCATCATCCACTCGCCCAGACAAAGCACCGGCAGCTCGACTAACGCTCAAACTGTATACCTGGGGACAAAACATGATGACCTCGCCTCACACCACTCTCTCCAGCGGCAACCCGGTGTATATTAGCGGCTTATGGGATTTACTACGTCCACTGTAGCCGCAGTTGCCAATTCGTCTACTACACTCGACACGAAGAAAGGGTAAAGACTGAAGAGAGTGTGGAAAAAGTGGTTTGACAACCTCTCCACACCAAACAAGGATCACTTAGAACTCGTTAACTCAGCAGGGTGCAGGGTGTGATTGACTGCTGGCTTCCAGGAACTGAGGCCGTCATGTTGTTTTTCCCCAAGCATACCTATAACGTGCTGTGCTGTCATTTGGGTTCTATCAAAAGTGGGCTCAGTCAAATTTCCGCTCAAATGGAATGCCGCCCACGGTCTTTTCCATATTCTGGTGCTGCAACGCATCTGCGTATGACTTACTGTTCTGGGATCCTTCGCATACATGAGATCTCAGTTAAATGTTGATGAAAACAGAAGGAAAACGGCATATTGAAGGTTGGACGAAACAATCGAGAACACAGTAAAGAGATACGAAGGTACAGGCTACACTGGAGTATGTCTCAGAGCAATCTCATTCTTACCAAAAATGGAATAAACTCGATGAAACGTAGTCCCATCCCATGACGTATAACCAGATCCTTGGTCTGCAGGTAGTGTAAAGTTTGTAAATAAAATCTGACTGACTTTGAGAAAACTCATCCTAGTCAGAAAATAATGACGAAGTTTTTATAAACTGATTTTAAACACGCCTAAATATTTGAAACACATCTAATTATTTAGCTAGTCCAAAGCCTAGTAAAAGTGTGATGGGAATCAGAATAAATGAAATAATAAATGAAAATCTATAGCCTATTTTCCAGTCATTTAACCGGGCCAGAACCCGTTAACTTCGTAAACTTCATAAGGGAGTAGTCAAAGTCAGCTAAACGTCGGAAGTGTATGCGGGACAACGTGTGAGCGGATATTTCACTGAGCTGATATTTTGCTGAGCGGAACTATCACGATACCGTCATTTGCAGGACAAATGGGTGATGTTCCCTTACTTACATCAGGATAACTTCCACGAAAGCGCGGCAGAAGGAACTTCATGTACTCTTCGAGATGTTCGTCATTTTATGTGGCCGACGCATTTATACCACCGTGAAGACGTCGGGAACAAGGCTGGGGTTGGCGACTTATGTGTATTTGGCTTAGTTTTACGGATGAATGGCCCTGTGTGGAGGGATGTATTCACAATTGCGTGCCTCTGTGATGGTTAGTAGTGTGATGTGCTGTGTGTAGATGAACTCAAGTGCTTTAAGACGAACATAAACACTCAGTCTCCGAAACAGAGGAATCAGACGCGATTAAAATTCCGGGCCCGGCCAGGAACCAAACCCGACGCCCTTTGAGCCGAAGGCAGTACACTGACCATTCAGTCAAGATGCCGGAAGTACACCAATATAAAAACAAAAAATATATCGATTATGTTCAATATAATTCTTCGGCAAAAATTAAATCTATCCACCTCAGCGGTGTGTAATTAGCTACCACCCAAGGAGGCCCGAGTTGGAAGCGAGGACTTACAGAAGGCAGAAGTATTCAGTCAACAATATTTAAAGGTACTTGGATATAAAGATAATGTCCTGATAGAGGAAGCGACAATTAATGACGAAATACTGATATTTAACTATGATAATAAAGACATTTATAAAAAGATACAAAAGATGAAAACTCGAAAGACAGCGGGGGTTGATAAGATTTCTGGGGATATATTAAAGGGTATGGGTTGGAACATAGTGCCATATCTGAAATACTTATTTGATTACGGTTTGAATGAAGGAGCTATATCAAATCAATGGAGAGTTGCAATAGTAACCCCAGTGTGTAAGGGAAAGTGTGACAAACAACGCGGAAAATACAGGCCAGTCAGCTTGACATGTGTAGTTTGTAAGCTCTAGGAAAGTATTATTTCTCATTATATTAGATACGTTTGCGAAATTACTAGCTGATTTGATATAAGGCAGCTCAGGTTTAGGGAAAGTTATTCCAGTGAAGCTCATCTTGTAGGATTCCACCAAGATATAGCAGATATTTTAGATTCGGGAGTCAAATAGACTGTATCGCTATTGACACTGATAGCGTTGATCATGGTAGAATACTGACGAAAATTAGGGCAATTGGACTAGACGAAAGAGTGGTTGAATGGATGGCTACATTTCAGAAAAAAAATGCTCAGAGAATTAGAGTAGGTGAAGCGTTATCTGATCCTGTAATGATGAAGAGGGAGATCCCGCAGGGCAGTACTATTTGGACTTTTATGTTTTCTTATTTATACGTACACTGGCTTAGCAAATGTCATGGGTTAGTCACCTAACAGCGCGTGGGGCCTCCTCTGGCCCTGCGAACTGCAGTGAGACGCCGTGGAAGTGAGTTGACAAGTCCCTGGTAGTCCTCTCGGTGCAGCTGACACCAAATCATTTGCAGAGCGGCCGCCAATGCTGGTCTGTTCGTGGGTGCAGGATCCATGGCACGGAGCCTGCGTTCCAGGACATCCCAGATATGCTCGATAGGGTTCATATCGGGGCTCCTGGGTGGCCATGGCAGTCGTTGGACCTCCGCTGCATGTTCCTGGAACCATTCCCGGGCGACGCGGGAGCGATGTGGCGGCGCGTTATCATCTTGAAACACCGCAGAACCGTCTGGGCGCTGGAAGGCCAAAAATGGGTGGAGATGGTCTCCGAGCAATTCAACATACCGCGTACAATCCAAAGTCTCTTCCAGAACAAGTAGGGGGCCCACTCCATACCAGGAAAATGCACCCCAGACCATAACAGAGACACCAGCGCCCTGGACCACACCTTCGAGGCAGGCGGGATCCATCGCTTCATGTGGTCTGCGCCAGACACGGTGCCTCCCATCGGCATGGTGCTGTTGAAATCGTGATTCGTCCGACCATATCACGTTTCGCCATCGTTCCAGTGTCCATCCCTGGTGACTGGCGATAAATGCGCATCGTTGTGCCCGATGAAGTTGGGTTAACAGTGGCACCCGTGTGCGGCGCCGGCTCCCATACCCCATATAACCCATGTTCCTACGGATTGTCCACTGGGAGATGTGTCTAGCACGGCCTGTGTTGAGATGAGCCGTGATTTGTTGCACGGTTGCCCGTCTGTCACTACGGACAATCCGTCTCAGATGTCGCCGGTCACGGTCATCGAGGGTGGCTGGACGGCACGTCGTTCGTCTGTTGTGGACGGTGACACCCGCATTCAACCATTCACCATACACCCTGGACACGGTTGATCGTATGAAGCCGAATTCCCGCACCACTTCCGAAATCGCACTTCCCATCCGTCGGGCACCGACCACCATACCCCGTTCGAACGGTGTCAGCTCATGACGACGTTCCATGTTACACCTGTCACATGCACAGCCACTGCTCACAAGGTCTCCTATACAACTGCCGCTGGCACAGGAGGCGTGTAGTGCGCAGACAACACACCTGCGCATCAGTGCTCCGCTATCCCATGACATTTGCTCAGTCAGTGTATGTATATATATATATATATGTATATAAATGATATGAGTAAAGATATGGAATCACAGATATGGCTATTTGCAGAGTAGTAAATGAGTTGCAGGACTGTGAGTGACAGCAAGGAGACTTAAACGATGTAGTGAGATGTACTGCAGACAATGTTACCGTATGAATGTAAATGGGACGAAAAGTCAAGTTTTAAGTTTCGCCAAAAGGAAAAATCTTCTCAGTTTTAATTACTGTGTTGATGGGGTGTTAGTACCTCATGGGAACAACGTAAGTACCTACGTGTTAACATAAGAAATGATCTTCATTGGGGTAATCATATTAACGAGGTTGTTAAGAAAGGTTACAGATCTCTTCACATGATTATGAGAGTATTTAGGAGTTGTAGTAAGGATGTAAACGAGAGGGCGTATTTGTCTCTGGTAGGAGCGCAGTTAGAGTATGGCTCCAGTGTATGGGACCCTCACCAGAACTACTTGATACGAGAACTGGAAATATTTTAAAGGAAAGCAGCATGACTTGTTCTGGGTGATTTCCGACAAAGGAGTAGTGTTACAAAAATGTTGAGAACTTTGGGCTGGGAAGACTTGAGTGTAAGGAGACGAGATGCTCGACTATGTGATATGCTTCGAGCTGTCAGTGGTGAGTTGGCGTGGAACGACATTAGTAGAAGAATAAGCTTGAGTGGAGCTTTTAAAAGTAGGAAAGTTCATAATATGAAGATAAAGTTGAAATTCAAGAGGACAGATTGCGGCAAATATTAATTTATAGGATGTGGAGTAAGGAATTGGAATAAATTATTAAGGGAAATGTTCGATAAATATCCAAGTTCGTTGAAAATATTAAAGAAAAGCTAGGTAAACAATTTATAGGGAATCTGGCACCAGGCAGACAGCCCTAATGCAGATCATTGATGATTGATTTATTTTTAATTAGCATGTTGATCCCGGCTCTGCCACGAAATTTGAAAAAGTGGTACGAGGGTTGGAACGGGGTCCACTCAGCCTCGGGAGGTCAACTGAGTAGAGGGGTTCGATTCAATTCCCACCATAGCCATCCTCGAAGTGGTTTTCCGTGCTTTCCCACTTCTCCTCCAGGCAAATGCCGGGATGGTACCTAACTTAAATCCACGGTCGGTTTCTTCCCTCTTCCTTGTCTATCCCGTCCAATCTTCCGATCCCCACAAGGCTCCTGTTCAGCATAGCAGGTGAGGCCGCCTGGACGAAGTACTGGCCCTCCTCTACGGTTGTATCTCCGACCCAAATGTTTCTCGCTCCAGGACACTGCCCTTGAGGCGATAGAGGTGGGATCACTCATCGAGTCCGAGGGAAGAACCAACCCTGGAGGGTAAACAGATTAAGAAAGAAAGAACATTATAATTCTACTAATACCAAAGTTCCAGAATTATTTTCTTGAGGAATGATATTCAGGAAGAAGTTGCTATGATAAATGTTCTGCCCCATTTTGCACCTATGAGCTGTAATACTGACCTTTTGTTTTTCAGGGACTGGCTACTCAACACCAAGGGAAGAAGTTACTACAAACCAAAGAAATCTTCAGTGGAGCATGGACGTAATAAAGAAACTAATGGTGCAGAATCAAGATTGCTGTAAGTCTCCTCTCTAGTGTTAACTTTGGCTATCATACTTAGTACACAGCATATAATTCCTACAATGGACACATTCAAGAAGTAGTACAGGTGAATACGTAATTATGACTTTTTTAAAGTTGCTATATGTTGCACCAACACAGATAGGTCTTATGGCGACGATGGGATAGGAAAGGGCTAGGAGTGGGAAGGAAGCGGTCGTGGTCTTTATTAAGGTACAGCCCCAGCATTTGCCTGGTGTGAAAATGGGAAACCACGGAAAACCATCTTCAGGGCTGCCGCAGTGGGGTTCGAACCCACTATCTACCGAATACTGGATATTGGCCGCACTTAGGCGACTGCAGCTATCGAGTTCGGTAGTAATTATGACTTATTTCATCTAAAGTATTTGAACACTTTCTTGACAATTTAATAATATCTTAACTTTATTGGCATACATGGATACATCACTGTAGACTTCTAAGCCTTTCGTCATTCACTCTGCAAGACTCTGTGCACTAACTAGGAGCCTCCACAGTCCCTCTACTTCTCCTACACTCTATGGTCGAGTTAATTATACTCTTAGGCAGCTTATCCTCCTCCATGCCGCTCACATGGCCCACTATCGAAGCTGGTTTATGTGTACAACTTCATCCATAGTGTTCATCATTAAGTTGCCCTTTAACTCTCCATTGTGAAAATGAGGTGCCTAGTATCAAACATGGACAAAAGCAATTTTGTTAATTTTTCAGTAGAGCCACATTTTTGTTTCTCTATGTTAAACCCCCGTTATATGTGTGAAAATTTTTTTGTGTCATATTTCCAGCCCTATGAACAAGAAAATCATGGTCGACACTTAGGAATTTCAGTCTAAGTCAATGTAAAACACGATCAAATATGACGATGTCCATTTCTGAAACCGAGATTGGCTTTTGTCCATTTTTGATACAAACATCCATGTAATTTTCCACTTTTGAAACGAACTATCCCAATATTTGGAAAAAAGTTGCAGTATGACACGGAAGTAAACTTCCATTTTAAAGAAATAGAATTAAAATATGAAAGAAATAAGGCTATTCTTATACTTTGTTGACATTTTTAAACATTCATTTCAGTTCTTGCTTTACTGTATTTCTGGGGAAATAACTTCTGGTTCATCACAAGGGTCTTCAAAACAATCACATTCATAAATAATCACTAACGGCTTGTTCATTTTCAATACAAATGTTCTTATTGATGACTTAGATATACCATTTAAGAGAGGCATTAATTTCCTATCTTTACCCAAGTGCTTTCCTGGTAATATGTCAACATCTTTAAGTTTCTGTGGGTTTATATTCATGCCAATATCAGAAGTAAATGATTCATTAACATTAGACTTACCTGTCATGCTTTCGTGATCATACGCTTAATACCTGTTTCCAAATAGTAGCCTACCTCACCTTTAACTACAACATTGCCTCTTTTCGTGCTCCTGAATATAATTCTTTTACACTGTGAAATATTGAAATGAAGTTGACTAGCAGATTTCAGATAAATCTGTGCTTGTTCTTTCCAATTCAGTGGTTCCAAGGTTTGTCCAATCACTTTCACTGTGCCGTACATTTTGAACACCTCAAGATATTCATCAGGAATTACTATGGTCGTCATCTTATTAAGGTCTTTCTCAATGAGTCCAAAAATCCTATCTGGAGGCAAATATGAGTGTCCAGTAACTGGAAATACCATTTTTAATTTGTCAACTGAGGATGGTGCATACGTTGTAAGCCACTTTGCACACATCGCCAACATATTACTGTTTTTATTTTGGCCGGCGCAGCCATCAGCAATCAACTTGACTGAAGTGAAGCCTTGTAAATCATTAGATCGTACCTCATTGACAACCGCTGATGCTATTTCGTTTGATGATTTCTTTCCCTCATTCTCCAGCCACGTATAAACAGACGCATTATCAGGGCGCGGTTTGCTTTGAGATGTGCCTATTACAACAGACAGATTGTAACAGTAGAGGTGCCTGGAATAATAAGCCGACTGATCACTTAATTTTGGCAAAACGAGGTTCTTTTGGCAATCATAGGACATTAAAATACAGTCCTCCCCTTTTATCCTTAAGATGTCGATAAAAGTTCTCTGGTCGCCATGACAGTTTGATGTCACTTGTAGCAATATGATTGGCTGAAACGTTCATGTCCGTTTTTTATACAAACTACGTCTGGAGGTGTCCGATTATGAAAGAAACTGCATATTTCTATGTTAAAAATTACGTACAAATATTCGTTTATGAAAGACACGGACCACTAATTCAGAAAGAGCATTAAAAATGCTATAAGGATCAATCCTTAACTCAATTTTGATATAGGTGGCGCATGTCCACGTTTGGTATCAGGCACCTCAAATACTCCCGCCATTCTTCCTCTAGCAAAATCCATTCTTGGTGTGAAATAATTTATTAACACGCAACATTC
The DNA here is from genome assembly GCF_040414725.1 of Anabrus simplex. Lineage (NCBI taxonomy): Eukaryota > Metazoa > Arthropoda > Insecta > Orthoptera > Tettigoniidae > Anabrus > Anabrus simplex. The sequence goes on along the minus strand of NC_090266.1, from coordinate 343,113,707 downwards.
CCGTCCCTCTGTTATTCTGCCTGCATCAGAAATATAAAATTCGTTCTGATTCGTTTTCAATTCGTTTGTCCGGATCCTTGGCTGAATTGTCAGCGCCGAGGCCTTCGGTTCAGAGGGTCCTGGGTGCGATTCCCGGCCAGGTCATGGATTGTAACTTTAATTTGTTAATTCCTCTGGGCTCGGGGGCTGCATGCTTCTGTCGTCTTCAACATCAGAGTTCATCTTAGGTAGAGCCCCATCCTCACAGACTCGCGGGTCGCTTATAGGGTGTCAACTCGAAAGACCTGCACCAGGCCGCTACGTAGGCCACACCTGAGAATAACAAGAACAAACGTCCGCCTCTGTGGTGTAGTGGTTAGTGTGATTAGCTGCTACTCCCGGAGGCCGAGGTTCGATTCCCGGCTTTCCCACGAAAAATGAAAAAGTGGTACGAGGGGTGGAACGGGGTCCAGTCAGCCTCGGGAGGTCAACGGAGTAGAGGATTTTCGATTCCCACCTCAGCCATCTTCGAAGTAGCTTTCTGTAGTTTCCCACATCTTCTCCAGGCAAATGCCGGGACGGTACCAACTTAAGGCCATAACCACTTCCTTCCCTCTTCCTTGTCTATCCCCTCCAATCTTTCCATCACTCCCCTCCCCCCCTCCCCGCGCCCACAAGGCCCCTGTTCAACATAGCAGGTGAGGCCGCCTGGGAAAGGTGCTGGTCCAACTCCCCAATTGAATCCCCAACCAAATGTCTCACACTACAGGGCAGTGCCATTGAGGCGGTAGAGGTGGGATCCCTCGCTGAGTGCGAGGGAAAACCAAACATGGAGGGCAAACGGACTAAGAAAGAAAGAAAGGAAGAAACAAGAGCAAATAATTTTTTTTGAAATGACGCAGAAGCGGAAGTTGAGTTGTTAGAACCTTAGCCGCCGTATAAAACCATATTTGATCCGTGGTTGACTGTCATCATGGCAATGTACCCATTCCCCACCACCACCACCACCACCACCACCACCACCGCCCCCACCACCACCCACACCACCACTTCCCTGTTTATTGTTTCTCGCAGGAGGTCGTTATGTGAGGGTCCAAACTAATATTTCAGATTCCGCGTATAATCCTGCCGACATCAGTCAATACAACGGTTTTTCAAGAACTTTCATGAATTTTTTAGGCGTAAGAATTCATTCCTGCGCCCTGTCATGATGTACCTCGGGTATTTTAGCTTCCCTTTCTTAATGATGAGTACACTTTTGTGATTTTTATTCATCTTACTGAGAACCTCGTCGTTTTTCCTCCGATCCATCCAAGTGATTCTCAGCATACGTCGGAAATTTGAACTACGTAGGGTTAATCACCTTGGCTCGGAGACTGTGTTTCTGTGTTCGTCTTAACACACCAGATTACCGACCACCAAAGAAACACGAAATAGTAAATACATCCCTCCACATAGGCTTAGTGTCATGACGGCACATCAAGTGCCGAACCCAGAAATGGAGAAGATGCCAAGAATAAGATGCTAATGCAAGTTCCACACCTCCATTCCGAATAAACACTGAGCCAACCATCTGAAACTGAATTGTATCTGGACCAAGACAATTTTTAATTACCTTATGGAGTCGGGTTTCTTCCATATTTACTCCTAGCAAATGGTGGCAATTGATTTTCAAGTTCCACATTAATCCTTCTAAATTCACATCCTATCCAAAACTTTTACCGGAATAGTTAAACAAATGCGTAACGCATGATTATGAATCCGGGGCAGATTGTCACCCTAGTTCCTTGCTTCTAAATGAAACAACTATCACTATAAATACTAATGACAAAATATTCTGAATTTCTGCCCAATGTCCTGATATGCGACACTCTCAGTATTAGAGCAATGTAGTCAACAAAATTAAAAGTACAGTAGTGGACAATTAATTTCAGATTATACTCATGCAGGACAAAATTCAATTCTATGCTGTTGCCTACGCTTCAGGCTATAGAATCGGAAATGTGGATTTATCGATACATAACAATAGCCCATGAAAGGTGCAAAATTCTACTTCTATGTCGACGCACCACACCTCATCAATTAGGACGCGTAGGTCTCCTACGGGAGTCAAATCGAAAGACCTGCATCTGGCGAGCCGAACTTGTCCTCGAACGCTCCGGGTACTAAAAGCCATACCTTCTCAATCAAATAAAAATTTGTTAATCGATGCGATAAGATAGCGTGGAGATCACCAAAGAATCTGTACATCAATGAATACTGAAGACCTTACTGAAATTAGTTCCAGCCATAAGTTTACATCTCTTCACGTAAACTGTGAAAGGAATCAACGAAAAATTATTGTGTTATCGGTACATACTGCCAAGCGTTCATCAAGACCAAGCTCGATAGCTGCAATCGCTTAAGTGCGGCCAGTATCCTGTATTCCGGAGATAGTGATTTCGAACCCCACTGTCGGCAGCCCTGAAGATGGATTTCCGTGGTTTGCCATTCTCACACCTTAATTAAGAGCATGGCTGTTCCCTTCCCACTCCTAGCCCTTTCTTGTCCCATCGTCGCCATAAGACATACCTGTGTCAGTGCGAAGTAAAGCAATTTGTAAAAACACGTTCATCAAGCAAGAGAATAAGGAAAGAAACGAACAGATTATGCCCATATTTCGAGGCCATTTAAGTTACAACAGTACACATGTTCCTATCTTGATACTATATTTTTTTACAAAACATTGTTATGTATTTCGTTCGTAATCTGTTTACCCTCCAAGGTCTGTTTTTCCCTCGGACTCAGCGAGGGATCCCTCCTCTACCGCCTCAAGGGCAGTGTCCTGGAGATTCAGACTTTGGGTCGGGGATACAACTGGGGAGGATGACCAGTACCTCGCCCAGGCGGCCTCACCTGCTATGCTGAACAGGGGCCTTGTGGAGGGATGGGAAGATTGGATGGGGCAGGCAAGGAAGAGGGAAGGAAGCGGCCGTGGCCTTAAGTTAGGTACCATCCCGGCATTTGCCTGGAGGAGGAGTGGGAAACCACGGAAAACCACTTCCAGGATGGCTGAGGTGGGAATCGAACCCACCTCTACTCAGTTGACCTCCCGAGGCTGAGTGGACCCGGTTTCAGCCCTCGTACCACTTTCCAAATTTCGTGGCAGAGCCGGGAATCGAACCCGGACCTCCGGGGGTGGCAACTAATCACGCTAACCACTACACCACAGAGGCGGACTGTTATGTATTTAAAACACAAAATTTCTACAGAACTCATGATGTGATGTACAACGTTCTGACTGTCTGGTGATATACAACTTTCTTCCAGGGAGTTTGCTCTTTTTTCGCTTTCATCCTTCTATGATACAATTTACATGCACATATATTATCGAATTTAGAAAGTGTAATTTTTATTTACGGGAAGAATTAAACCCAGCCCTCCATTACAGAGAGAACTACCTGTTTCTTTATTCCTGTAAAGTTGCCAAATGTGATATACAACCTTCTTTGAGAGCAGGCTTCAAATCAAGAAATGTGTTCAGTGTTTATTAATCTTGCCTTTTGTTTAGCTTGTATGTTTGAACAAGCGGTATTGCACTAACAACAAGAACAACAACTGTGTTTAACCTACTCTTTCCCGCAGTAACCACAACTGAGGTGACCAGAGCGAAATTGAAAATTTTATGGATGTGGAATAATCTTTACTCTATCATCTCCAACCGTTCACATGCCCTTTTTTACATCGCACCGACAGGGATAGGTTTTTAAAAAGCGACGATGGGATAGGCGTGAAAATGGGGAAACTACGGAAAACCATCTTCAGTGGGGTTCGAACCAACTCTCTCTCGAATGCAAGCTGACAGCTCCGTCACCCAAATCGCGCAGCTTCCCGCTCGGTAACTGTTCAAATGTCAGTCCAGTTAATGCAAGGTAAGATGACGAATAATATGTTTATACTTGTTATTTTAGTCAGTACGTAGCTTGCCACATTTTCGAATGGTATTCTATCGGAACATTTTCTTGCTTGTACTGTGTTGGATATTCTAAATTAGTCCACACAACTTAAGCATATAATTCCTATTCCTCTGCAAGTCTGCCTCGTTTAACTTTGCTGATATATTATTAGCAAGCAGAGCAATCCCGACCTTAAGGACTACTAATGTTAGATGGGTTGCATATCTTTATGAATTACTAGCAAGATACCCGTGCTTCGCTACGGTATTATACTGAAATTTATAATTGAATGCTTATTGTTTTAGATATATAATCCGCCGAAATTCGCGATCTGACTCGTTCTCTGCGAGAATCCACCAAAATTCCCGATCTATTATTTTACGGCACGTTTCCTCCCATTTTAAAATCTTCCTTTCCAGCAATCGATTTCGTACTTCCCGGGTTAGGCTCAGGTATTCCTCCAGGTCAGTTGGGTCCGTAAATCTTTGCCATCTTTTCCTATAATATTTTTAATACGGATATAATCCTTCAGGAGATCCAGCGTGCTGTCATACTGGGTGCCTTGGCGGCACTGAACCCGCGACCGGACTGCATTCTTAGTCATTACCCGTCCAGGAGCCGTTTCCATCGCGGTCCGCAATTTGACGACGGTCAGGATTATTATTATTATTATTATTATTATTATTATTATTATTATTATTATTATGTGTTTCTGGAATGGCTGATGACAGGGAAAACCGGAGTATCCGGAGAAAAACCTGTCCCGCCTCCGTTTTGTCCAGCACGAATGCCACATGGAGTGACCGGAATTTGAACCACGGAACCCAGCTGTGAGAGGCCGGCGCGCTGCCGCCTGAGCAACGGAGGATCCTTATAAGTACATTAATAACAGTAAAATCAATTGGTCTCACCTCCTTCTACACCCCACCGCCGTTAATTTTATTTACAGCCCCCCCCCCCCCCGAAAAAGAATTAAAAGGATGCTTGTTTCTTTATGTTTAAGGGAGATTCCAAACACCAATGTTCACGTCTATTACCTTCAGTTTTGAGATATACGTATCCACATAAAATAATTTACTTTTTTTCACTTCATTTCACAATAATCTCTCCTCCCCCTAAATGAATTTTCCCGCCAAAAAATACTTGTTTCTTTAATAGTAAAGGATCTTCTAAATACCAGTTATCACGACTCTAACTTCTTCAGTTTTTGATTTATGTGTCCTCATGAAAGGAATTCAACTCCTTTACACTCCCGCCCTCCAAGATGGTTTCCCAACCAAAACGCCTTTTTCTTTGTTTTTAAAGGAGATCCAAATACGAATTTTCACGTCTGTAACAACTTTAGTATTAGATGTATGTATTCTCATACAATTAAGTCAACTAATGTTTCAATTCTTTCACCCCCCCCCCCCCCTTCATTGGATTTTCCGAGAATACGTGTTTCTTTACTTTTAAAGCAGATTGCAAATATCAAATTTCACGTCTGTAACATCTTCATTTTTGAGATATCAGTAGCCTAATTAACAGAATTCATCACCATTTTCAGTCACTTTTACCCCCCCCCCCCCGCCCTCCACCCAAGTGGTATTTCCGAAAACTAAAAATACACTTTTCTTTATGTTTAATAGAGATAAAAAATACCATTTTTCACTTCTGTAACATGTTAAGTTTTTTAGATATCCGTAAAAATTCTCATTTTAAAATTTCACCCCTTTTGGGTTCCCCTTAAGTAGAGTTTCCAAAAACAAATAACCTATATTTCTTTACATTTACAGGAGATTTACACCCACGTTTTACGTCTGTAACATGTTACGATTCCAAGATATTCTGTAGATATAGTCTTTCAAAAAATTCACCCCAATTTGTCACTCCTGTTTAACCGCCATTATTTGGCTTTTCCAAAAACTAAAAAATACGTGTTTCTTTATTTTTAAAGGAGATCCCATATGCGAATTATCAGTTCTGTAATATCTTTCGTTTCTGAGATATGTGTATCCTCATTAAAGGCATTCAACCCATTTTTCACCCTTTTACACCCCTCCTATTAGGACTTACTGGAAACAAAAAAATACGTGTTCCTTTATTTTTAGAGAAGATTCTAACCACCAATTTTTTCATCTGTAAATTTTAAAGTTTTAAGATGTAGACACACTCATTTTAAAAAAAATTCACCCCCGTTTTCACCCCCCAATATTTGGATTTTCCAAAAACGAAAAAATACCTGTTTCTTTACTTTTAAAGTAGATCCAAAATACCAATTTTCAGGTCTGTAATATCTTCAGGTTCTGAAATATAAGTATCCTCATGAAAGGCATTCAACCCATTATTCACCCTTTTACACCCTTCCTATTGGGATTTTCCGAAAACAAAAGAATACGTGTTTCTTTATTTTTAAAGGAGATTCTAAATACCAATTTTTACATCTATAAACTTAAAAAGTTTTGAGATATAGATACACTCATTTTAAAAAATCACCCCCTTTTCAACCCCCCCCCCATTAATTGTATTTTCCACAAACAAAAAATACGTGTTTATTTATTTTTAAAGGAGATCCCAAACACCAATTTTCAGGTCTGTAATATCTTCAGGTTCTGAAATATAAGTAGACTCATGAAATGCATTCGACCCCTTTTTCAACCTTTTCCACCCTTCCTATTAGGATTTTCCGAAAACAAAATATACGTGTTTCTTTATCTTTAATGGAGATTCTAAATACCTATTTTTACACCTATAACCTTTAAAAGTTTTGAGATATAGATACACTCATTTTAAAATATAACCCCTTTTTTACCCCCCTTAATTGGGTTTTCCAGAAACAAAAAAATACGTGTTTCTTTATTGTTAAAGGAGATCCCAAACACCAATTTTCAGGTCTATAATATCTTCAGTTTCTGAGATATAAGTAGCCTCATTAAAGGCATTCAACCCCTTTTTCACCCCTTTTCATACCTCCTATTGCGATTTTCCGAAAACAAAAAAATACGTGTTTCTTTATTTTTAATGAAGATTCTAAATACCAATTTTTACATCTGCAAACTTTAAAAGTTTGGAGATATAGATTCACTAATTTTAAAAATTCACCCCCTTTTCACACTCCCATTAATTAGATTTTCCAAAAACAAAAAAATACGTGTTTCTTTATTTTTAAAAGAGATCAAAAGTACCAATTTTCAGGTCTGTAATATCTTCAGTTTCTGAGATATAAGTACCGGTATCCTGATTAAAGGCATTCAACACATTTTCCCCCATTTTCACCCTTTTTCACCCCTCCTATTGGGATTTTCTGAAAACAAAAAAATACGTGTTTCCTTATTTTCAAAGAAGATTCTAAATACCAATTTTTACATTTGTAAACTTTTAAAGTTTTGAGATATAGGTGCACTCATTTTAAAACTTCACCCCCCCTTTTCACCCCCTTAGCAACGGAATATCCAAAAATCCTCTCTTAGCGAGCACCTACATCTTAATATGAATGTATCCCCAAAATTTCATTTCATTATATCCAGTAGTTTTGGCTCGGCGATGATGAATCAGTCAGTCAGTCAGGACAAGCTATTTTATATATATATAGACTAGCAAGATACCCGTGCTTCGCTACGGTATTATACTGAAATTTATAATTGAATGCTTATTGTTTTAGATATATAATCCGCCGAAATTCGCGATCTGACTCGTTCTCTGCGAGAATCCACCAAAATTCCCGATCTATTATTTTACGGCACGTTTCCTCCCATTTTTAAATCTTCCTTTCCAGCAATCGATTTCGTACTTCCCGGGTTAGGCTCAGGTATTCCTCCATGTCAGTTGGGTCCGTAAATCTTTGCCATCTTTTCCTATAATATTTTTAATACGGATATAATCCTTCAGGAGATCCGGCGTGCTGTCATACTGGGTGCCTTGGCGGCACTGAACCCGCGACCGGACTGCATTCTTAGTCATTACCCGTCCAGGAGCCGTTTCCAGCGCGGTCAGCAATTTGACGACGGTCCGGATATTATTACTATTATGTGTTGCTGGAATGGCTGATGACAGGGAAAACCGGAGTATCCGGAGAAAAACCTGTCCCGCCTCCGTTTTGTCCAGCACGAATGCCACATGGAGTGACCGGGATTTGAACCACGGAACCCAGCTGTGAGAGGCCGGCGCGCTGCCGCCTGAGCAACGGAGGATCCTTATAAGTACATTAATAACAGTAAAATCAATTGGTCTCACCTCCTTCTACACCCCACCGCCGTTAAGTTTATTTACAGCCACCCTCCCCCCCCCCCCCGAAAAAGAATTAAAAGGATGCTTGTTTCTTTATGTTTAAGGGAGATTCCAAACACCAATGTTCACGTCTATTACCTTCAGTTTTGAGATATAAGTATCCACATAAAAATAATTTACTTTTTTTCACTTCATTTCACAATAATCTCTCCTCCCCCTAAATGAATTTTCCCGCAAAAATATACTTGTTTCTTTAATAGTAAAGGATCTTCTAAATACCAATTATCACGACTCTAACTTCTTCAGTTTTTGATTTATGTGTCCTCATGAAAGGAATTCAACTCCTTTACACTCCCGCCCTCCAAGATGTTTTCCCCACCAAAACGCCTCTTTCTTTGTTTTTAAAGGAGAACCAAATACGAATTTTCACGTCTGTAACAACTTTAGTATTAGATGTATGTATTCTCATACAATTAAGTCAACTAATGTTTCAATTCTTCCCCCCCCCCCTTCATTGGATTTTCCGAGAATACGTGTTTCTTTACTTTTAAAGCAGATTGCAAATATCAAATTTCACGTCTGTAACATCTTCATTTTTGAGATATCAGTAGCCTAATTAAAAGAATTCATCACCATTTTCAGTCACTTTTACCCCCCCCCCCCCGCCCTCCACCCAAGTGGTATTTCCGAAAACTAAAAATACACTTTTCTTTATGTTTAATACAGATAAAAAAAATCCATTTTTCACTTCTGTAACATGTTAAGTTTTTTAGATATCCGTAAAAATTCTCATTTTAAAATTTCACCCCTTTGGGTTCCCCTTAAGTAGAGTTTCCAAAAACAAATAACCTATATTTCTTTACATTTACAGGAGATTTACACCCACTTTTTACGTCTGTAACATGTTACGATTCCAAGATATTCTGTAGATATAGTCTTTCAAAAAATTCACGCCAATTTGTCACTCCTGTTTAACCGCCAATAATTGGCTTTTCCAAAAACTAAAAAATACATGTTTCTTTATTTTTAAAGGAAATCCCATATGCGAATTATCAGTTCTGTAATGTCTTTCGTTTCTGAGATATGTGTATCCTCATTAAAGGCATTCAACCCATTTTTCACCCTTTTACACCCCTCCTATTAGGACTTACTGGAAACAAAATATACGTGTTCCTTTATTTTTAGAGGAGATTCTAACCACCAATTTTTACATCTGTAAATTTTAAAGTTTTAAGATGTAGACACACTCATCTTAAAAAATTCACCCCCGTTTTCACCCCCCAATATTTGGATTTTCCAAAAACGAAAAAATACCTGTTTCTTTACTTTTAAAGTAGATCCAAAATACCAATTTTCAGGTCTGTAATATCTTCAGGTTCTGAAATATAAGTATCCTCATGAAAGGCATTCAACCCATTATTCACCCTTTTACACCCTTCCTATTGGGATTTTCCGAAAACAAAAGAATACATGTTTCTTTATTTTTAACGGAGATTCTAAATACCAATTTTTACATCTATAAACTTAAAAAGTTTTGAGATATAGATACACTCATTTTAAAAAATCACCCCCTTTTCACCCCCCCCCCCATTAATTGTATTTTCCACAAACAAAAAATACGTGTTTATTTATTTTTAAAGGAGATCCCAAACACCAATTTTCAGGTCTGTAATATCTTCAGGTTCTGAAATATAAGTAGATTCATGAAATGCATTCGAGCCCTTTTTCAACCTTTTCCACCCTTCCTATTAGGATTTTCCGAAAACAAAATATACGTGTTTCTTTATCTTTAATGGAGATTCTAAATACCTTTTTTTACACCTATAACCTTTAAAAGTTTTGAGATATAGATACACTCATTTTAAAATATTACCCCTTTTTTACCCCCCTTAATTGGGTTTTGCAGAAACAAAAAAATACGTGTTTCTTTATTTTTAAAGGAGATCCAAAACACCAATTTTCAGGTCTATAATATCTTCAGTTTCTGAGATATAAGTAGCCTCATTAAAGGCATTCAACCCCTTTTTCACCCCTTTTCACACCTCCTATTGCGATTTTACGAAAACAAAAAAGTACGTGTTCCTTTTTTTAAAATGAAGATTCTAAATACCAATTTTTACATCTGCAAACTTTAAAAGTTTGGAGATATAGATTCACAAATTTTAAAAATTCACCCCCTTTTCACCCTCCCATTAATTAGATTTTCAAAAAACAAAAAAATACGTGTTTCTTTATTTTTAAAAAAGATCAAAAGTACCAATTTTCAGGTCTGTAATATCTTCAGTTTCTGAGATATAACTACCGGTATCCTGATTAAAGGCATTGAACACATTTTCCCCCATTTTCACCCTTTTTCACCCCTCCTATTGGGATTTTCTGAAAACAAAAAAAAATACGTGTTTCCTTATTTTCAAAGAAGATTCTAAATACCAATTTTTACATTTGTAAACTTTTAAAGTTTTGAGATATAGGTGCACTCATTTTAAAACTTCACCCCCCCCCTTCTCACCCCCTTAGCAACGGAATATCCAAAAATCCTCTCTTAGCGGGCACCTACATCTTAATATGAATGTATCCCCAAAATTCCATTTCATTATGTCCAGTAGTTTTGGCTCGGCGATGATGAATCAGTCAGTCAGTCAGGACAAGCTATTTTATATATATATAGACTAGCAAGATACCCGTGCTTCGCTACGGTATTATACTGAAATTTATAATTGAATGCTTATTGTTTTAGATATATAATCCGCCGAAATTCGCGATCTGACTCGTTTTCTGCGAGAATCCACCAAAATTCCCGATCTGACTGGTTTTCTATGATTTTACGGCACGTTTCCTCCCATTTTTAAATCTTCCTTTCCAGCAATCGATTTCGTACTTCCCGGGCTATGCTCAGGTATTCCTCCCGGTCAGTTGGGTTCGTAAATCTTTGCCATCTTTTCCTATAATATTTTTAATATGGATAAAATCCTTCAGGAGGTCCGGCGTGGTGTCATATTGGGTGCCTTGGTGGCACTGAACCCGCGGCCGGACTGCATTCTTAGTCATTACCCGTCCAGGAGCCGTTTCCAGCGCGGTCCGCGCATTTGACGACGGTCCGGATTATTATTATTATTATTATTATTATTATTATTATTATTATTATTACTATTATTATTATTATTATTATTATTATTATTATTATGTGTTGCTGGAATGGCTGATGACAGGGAAAACCGGAGTATCCGGAGAAAAACCTGTCCCGCCTCCGTTTTGTCCAGCACGAATGCCACATGGAGTGACCGGGATTTGAACCACGGAACCCAGCTGTGAGAGGCCGGCGCGCTGCCGCCTGAGAAACGGAGGATCCTGATAAGTACATTAATAACAGTAAAATCAATTGGTCTCACCTCCTTCTACACCCCACCCCCCACCGCCGTTAAGTTTAATTACCGCCAAACCCCCCCCCCCCACCAACAAATTTAAAAGAATGCTTGTTTCTTTATGTTTAAGGGAGATTCCAGACACCAATGTTCACGTCTATTACCTTCGGTTTTGAGATGTAAATATCCCCATAAAAATAATTCAATTTCTTTCTCTTCCTGTCACACACCTTCCCCCACCCCCCTCCCCTAAGTGAATTTTCCCGCAAAAAGTACTTGTTTCTTTAATAGTAAAGGATCTTCTAAATACCAATTATCACGACTCTGACTTCTTCAGTTTTTGATTTATGTGTCCTCATGAAAGGAATTCAACTCCTTTACACTCCCGCCCTCCAAGATGGTTTCCCCACCAAAACGCGTTCTTCTTTGTTTTTAAAGGAGGTCCAAATACGAATTTTCACGTCTGTAACAACTTTAGTTTTTATTAGATGTATGTATTCTCATACAATTAAGTCAATTAATTTTTCAATTCTTTCACTCCCTCCCCCCCTTCTTTGGATTTTCCGAGAATACGTGTTTCTTTACTTTTAAAGCAGATTGCAAATATCAAATTTCACGTCTGTAACATCTTCATTTTTCAGATATTAGTAGCCTAATTAAAAGAATTCATCACCATTTTCAGTCACTTTTACCCCCCCCCCTCCCTCCAACCAAGTGGTATTTCCGAAAACTAAAAGTACACGCTTCTTTATGTTTAATAGAGATAAAAAATACCATTTTTCTCTTCTGTAACATGCTAAGTTTTTTTAGATATACTGTAAAAATTCTCATTTTAAAATTTCACCCCTTTTGAGTTCCCTTTAAGTGGAGTTTCCAAAAACAAATCACCTATATTTTTTTTCATTTACAGGAGATTTACACCCACTCTTTACGTCTGTAACATTTTACGTTTCCAAGATATTCTGTAGATAGTCTTTCAAAAAATTCACCCCAATTTGTCACTCCTGTTTAACCGCCATTAATTGGCTTTTCCAAAAACTAAAACATACGTGTTTCTTTATTTTTAAAGGAGATCCCATATGCAAATTATCAGTTCTGTAATATCTTTCGTTTATGAGATATGTGTATCCTCATTAAAGGCATTCAACCCATTTTTCACCCTTTTACACCCCTCCTATTAGGATTTACAGGAAACCAAAAAAATACGTGTTCCTTTATTTTTAGAGGAGATTCTAACTACCAATTTTTACATCTGTAAATTTTAAAGTCTTAAGATGTAGACACACTCATTTTAAAAAATTCACCCCCTCTTTTCACCCCCTATATTTGGATTTTCCAAAAACGAAAAAATGCGTGTTTCTTTACTTTTAAAGTAGATCCAAAATACCAATTTTCAGGTCTGTAATATCTTCAGGTTCTGAAATATAAGTAGCCTCATGAAAGGCATTCAACCCATTATTCACCCTTTTAAACCCTTCCTATTGGGATTTTACGAAAACAAAAGAATACGTGTTTTTTATTTTTAAAGGAGATTCTAAACACCAATTTTTACATGTATAAACTTAAAAAGTTTTGAGATATAGATACACTCATTTTAAAAAATCACCCCCTCTTCAACCCCCCAATTAATTATATTTTCCACAGACAAAAATACGTGTTTCTTTATTTTAAAAGGAGATCCCAAACACCAATTTTCAGGTCTGTAATATCTTCAGGTTGTGAAATATAAGTAGACTCATGAAATGCATTCGACCCCTTTTTCAACCTTTACCACCCTTCCTATTACGATTTTCCGAAAGCGAAATATACGTGTTTCTTTATTTTTAATGGAGATTCTAAATACCTATTTTTACATCTATAACTTTTAAAACTTTTGAGATATAGATACAATCATTTTAAAATATTACCCCCTTTTCACCCCCCTTAATTGGGTTTTCCAGAAACAAAAAAATACGTGTTTCTTTATTTTTAAAGGAGATTCCAAACACCAATTTTCAGGTCTATAATATCTTCAGTTTCTGAGATATCAGTAGCCTCATTAAAGGCATTCAACCCCTTTTTCACCCCTTTTCACTCCTCCTATTGCGATTTTCCGAAAACAAAAAAATACGTGTTTCTTTATTTTTAATGAAGATTCTAAATACTAATTTTTACATCTGCAAACTTTAAAAGTTTGGAGATATAGATTCACTCATTTTAAAAATTCACCCCCTTTTCACCCTCCCATTAATTGGATTTTACAAAAACAAAAAAATACGTGCTTCTTTATTTTTAAAAGAGATCCAAAGTACCAATTTTCAGGTCTGTAATATCTTCAGTTTCTGAGATATAAGTACCGGTATCCTGATTAAAGGCATTCAACCCATTTTCCCCCATTTTCACCCTTTTTCATCCCTCCTATTGGGATTTTCTGAAAACAAAAAAATACGTGTTTCCTTATTTTTAAAGAAGATTCTAAATACCAATTTTTACACCTGTAAACTTTTAAAGTTTTGAGATATAGATACACTCATTTTAAAATTTCACCCCCCTTTTCACCCCCTTAGCGACGGAATATCCAAAAATCCTCTCTTAGCGAGCACCTACATTTTAATATGAATATATCCCCAAAATTTCATTCCTTTATGTCCAGTAGTTTTGGCTCGGCGATGATGAATCAGTCAGTCAGTCAGTCAGTCAGTCAGGACAAGTTATTATATATATATAGATATAGATAGATAAGGGACCACCCAGTATAAGTGAAATCTATATTCACTCTACGTTCTACAGAACGAACTATTCCACACAATACACACAGTGAGTGTCCAAAAGTCATGGGAAGACAATGAATATGATGTTAATAAAGAGTTGCTCCTCCGCGAGCCCTCAAAACGGCAGCAGTACTTGGAGGCATCGACTCTACAAGGTGTTGGAATCATTCTGGAGGGTTCTGGACCCACGCATCTTGCACTGTTACCCACAGTTGGTCTTGTGTAATTGGTGCGGTGTTCATGGAGCGTGCACGTGCATCGACAGCGTCCCATAAATGCTCTATTGGATTAAGGTCGGGGGATCTGGAGGCCCAATCCATGGTCGCAACTTCACTGGAGTGCTCCTCCAACCACCTACGTGCCACCACAGAGCGGTGACATGGCGCATTCTCCTGTTGAAACTGAATCTCCATCTGGGTACTCCGGGGCCAGAAAGGGATGCAGATCGTCTGAAGGAATGTCCACATAACGTGCACCTGTCAGCGCTTCCTGCAGCCGGAAAATGGGGCCTAATTGCGACCGTGAGAACGCCGCTCAGACCAGAACTGAGCCACCACCCGCCTGAACATAACCTTGTTGACATGCAGGATCCATAGCTTCATAGGGCATACGCCACACTCTCATGCGCCCATCAGCTCGATACAACTGAACCGGGATTCATCGGACCATACTACACGCCTCCACTGTTCCATGGTCCATTGCCGAAGTTCGCCGGCCCATGCACGTCGTTGAGCTCCGTGTCGAGGTGTCAGCAACAGGAACACGAGTTGGCCGTCGGCTGGTGAAACCTATGAGGTGCAGTTGCCTCCTTACAGTCCAGGTAGAAGTGGGTTCCTGACTCCCAACATTCAACTGGACGGTGATCTGACTCACAGTATCCCGTCGAGCGCCCGGTATGGTTCTGCGGAGGCGACGTGATGTCCGTTCGTTAAACACCTGTGGTCTTCCCGTGCGGCGGTTTACGCGGGTGGTAACATTCTCTCTGCGATATTGAAGATCCACCCTCGACACATTTGACCACGGAAACCCGAATTCACGTTTAATCTCCGCAATGCTATAACTCATGCGCCGTGCGCCGATGATCATCCCGCGTTCAAAGTCGGTTAACTCGCGACGTGTTGCCATCGTCACGACACTGGCGTCTGCGACAGACTGCTCAGCTACGCCGCAGCTAGCCGCAACGCTCAAGGGTCACACACGGCACATTTTCTAGTGGGACACACCTTCCCGTGACTTCTGGCCACTCATTGTATAACGAATATAAGGTACTACTGACAAATCACATACAATTATTTAAGTGTTAATTAAAGATATCCATGGCTATGTATATTATTTACACTGAACAAATTTGTTTCTTCTTTCAGACGAACCAAATCAAGTGTTGAAGTAGGATTAGTAACAGCGATATCGAAGAATCAAGATCTCCAACAAACTCAGAACGTAAGTAAATAACAGTAAATACCCTGTGGAACGCTAATCGATGAGACACATGCCCTGCTAACCGTACAGTACAAACGTCACTGTCACAGTTATTTACGTTTTGGCATTTTTCATCCCGGATTTATTTCTACACACAATTTGGTGGTGCGTAGTATTTAAATCATTGTAGTTATGTACTACTCATAGAAAACTTGGCGATCACATGAACATTCTGATTTCTTTCTCCTCTTCAAATGAGGCGAATAAAATTAGAATGGTGCCTGGACCACTTGACCATAGCCGACTATATCCAGTGCAACGGATATTGATTAATACCTTCAAATAAATATGTACCAAGTAGGAGAATCCTGTCCGTTAAAATTTGGTCTAAATTTATGGAGTGCATGTACAGGCGCGCGGCTGTGAGCTTGCATCCAGGAGATAGTAGGTTCGAATCCCACTATCGGCAGCCCTGAAAATGTTTTTCCGTGGTTTCCCATTTTCACACCAGGCAAATGCTGGGGCTGTACTTTAATTAAGGCCACGGCCGCTTCCTTCCAACTCCTAGGCCTTTCCTATCCCATCGTCGCCATAAGACCTATCTGTGTCGGTGCGACGTAAAGCCCTAGCAAAAAAAATATGGACTCAGGAGGCAGGTATCGTTAATCCCAGTTCTTCTTCTTCTCCTTCTACCGCGTCTTCTACCTGTGGGGGTCGCGGGTGATAACTTTATTTTTACCATTTGCTTTACCTTGCACCGACAAAGTCTTAGGGCGACGATGGGATAGAAAAGGGTTACAAGCGGGAAGGAAGCTGACATGGCCTTTGTGTGAAAATGGTCACGGAAAACCATCTTCAGGGCTTCCGACAGTGGTGGTCGAACTCACTATCTCCCGTATGCACGCTCACAGCTGCGCGATACTAACCGCACCGCCGACTCGCTCGGTGGTGAGAACTATGTCGCCAATCCTATGTCAAGGGATGAATCACAATTGCGTGTTTTTATAGTGGCTGGCAGTGTGAATGTGCTAACTCTATACATATGTGGAGGAGGGTGTTGGAACAAATTCTAACAGCCAGTCCCCGAGCCAGAAGAACTAATCAGACACGATTAAAATCCCCGACCAGGCCGTGATTCGAAGCGGGGGCCCTCTGAACCGAAGGCCTCAACGCTGACCTTTCAACCAATGAGTAGGAAAATTGCTATTATTAATATCAACAAGAAGTGAAAGTATTTAGATTTTTTCAATCGTGAAATTACCAGCCTTCCGCCCCAGTGCGACAGCGGACTCCCCAGGATGATGGCGGCTAGTGCGTCGCTGAGAGACCACCTTTGCAGTGAGAGAGGTATGTAAGCTACCTCCACTTGCTATAAATGCTTGCCTTTGTCTTTTATGTCACAAAGAACAAGGAACAAGGGTACAACTATATTTTCCTCTAGAGGTATGTAAGCTACTTCCACTTGCAATAAATGCTTGCCTTTTTCTTTTATAGTAAAATGAAAATGTTAAAGGTCCACCTTTTCAATACCATGAATGTTTATTGATGTGAGTATATATCACATAACGTTAAAGAAGATGGTATATATACTCACATCAATAAACATTCATGGTATTTGTTCTGAGGTATCTGTGGAACAGCAGAGATGAAAGAAGGTGCGGGCTAGAATGGGTCTAACTACAAGGCCACAAGATGAATTTAAAATTTCAATAAAGGTTATATTTTCAAAATTATCAAAACATAACAAGATTTAACAAAGAGCTTTAGACTTCAACAAAAACCAGCGAATCAAACAATAACCAACTATCCGGTCCAAAACCAAGAAAACAATTTTCCACTAGGTGGAATAACAATGAAAGGCAGGTACAAGAATAATTTTACCAGTTCAGGGAATTTTTACAAGTTTTGGGCTTCGAGCCCCACTTTCATAATCCTTGAGCTATTAGCCCAACTTTACCAAGGTACAAATTTGAACTAAGGGGCAGAAAATCCCATCATACCAAGGAGCACTTGCTCCTAATTACCATGTTAAGCCTCCTATAGGCCCCCACCAAATACAAGAAAGAACAGACCCGCTCTCGATTTTACAAGCCTATCAAAGGCCACAACAAACTTTACTTCTAACTGCCCTCAAGGCACACTTACAAAGAAACAAGGGTATCATGTACCCAACCTACAGGGCCTTCGCATGAAGAAAAAAAAACAGGTTAAGTTACTGGCCCAAAGTACAGAGAGAACTGGAGGCGTGAACTTGCACTCCTAAATACATATTTTAAAACCTAAGTGGCGCTAGGCCGATTACACAGGGGCTGATCCCAATCTATGGAGGTGACTAGTATACAAGATAAATTTAACACATTAAGAAGGAAGAGAAAAACGGTTACGAAAACATAGTCACCTCAAATTCAAAATGAAGAGGAGCTCGAGAGGGTAAAGCACTCTCTATCCCCGCTTTACAGTTAAAGAGATTTGTACATTTTACACAGACTGAAAAGGGATTTACATTTTAAAGAGGTGGGTTACATATTAAAGGTTTCGAACCCTCCCCGCAAGTTAAACTGCTGAGCTAGCGAGAAATAAAGATGTTAAAGAGCCATTACCTTGTTGAAGAGCTGCTGCCTGAAGAAAGAGGCGCTTCCCGCCCCCTGCTACATATTCACACACTGAGTTAGATGTTATACCAGTGCCCCGGAGACGAGAAAATCAGCAGTTTTTATACCCTCGCGGAAAATTCGAGACCTTTCATGAAAGATTAGGACCCGCCCACAAAAGTTTTATTGGCTAACAGCAAAAACTTATACACAAGGCGATGAAGAAACACCTTATTGGTGGGAAATTAATTACAGAAATTTAGGATTGGTTCAATTCAAAACAGGCGGAAAGGAAGCTTAATATTGCCAACCCTCAAATAAAAGAACAAAATTTAGTAAAGACAAAACTTATGAATACAAAATTTCTCCAAGAAAGTTCATTCCTTCGCACCAGAGTGCATAATCATAGTTTTTAGTAGAGACGTCTGTTAGAGAATGTCCACACTTCTTGATCAACAAAAGCAAATCAAAAACACCTAGAGACATCTTCTGATAAACAGGAGAGTTAATTCAGTTGTTACAGTTCAGGGTTTCTCCTATAGAGAAGTTTCAATTGGCGCAAGATTTGAACTTGCGTCGTAGAGGTGTACCGCCCGGTACAGTATTGAAAAGGTGGACCTTTAACATTTTCATTTTACTGTAATATTCCAGTTCAATACGGAACAAAATGAAGTTTCTAACTTTCAATTTGTCTTTTATGTCACAAAGAACAAGGAAGAAGGGTACAATTATAGTTTCCTCTTGGGAACATAAGTTTTGCTATTATTAATTTCACAAATAAGTGTGTTTTTTGTCACGCTTTTTAAAGAATCTGCCATAAATAAGTTCTCAACGAAAGAAACGTTATTCTACTTTTCACAAACATATATCCTTTTGAGGTATGAACCTCAAAAGTGACCTCATGAAATTTGTCAGTAAAAACGTATTAAATAACGCTACGATGTGTCACACGAGTCCTCCACTAACTCAGCGAATATGCGTGACGTTATCAGTAATGCCGTTCTTCACAGCTCCAGCCCACACCCGGCTGATGTATGCTAAATCATACCAAGAAAGAAATTGAGAGAATAATTGTGAGAGCTATCTCGCTGAGCTCTCCATGTCCACACACACCAGTGTGACGGACTACTAGGGATGAGCTCAGATGCACCACAGGATCATATCATCCTTGCGCCTGCGAAAACCGCAATGTGATAATATTTTTGGAAAAATACTGACACTCAGCACGTATGATTCGTTGACATGGGAAAGGTAGTAATTTAAAAAAAAGTCGAAATTTCGTTTTCTTTTAATGGAGAAACTAGTAAACGCTCATGCCAATGACATGGAAAAGATAGCAAGTCAACTGTTAGAATAGATTTGCTTCTACGATTGACGCAAGATGGAACCTGTCCACGAGGTTCGGCATGGAGAAGGTAGTAATTCAGCCCGTGCCTCTGGCGGAATTAGGTACAACCTTTGCCATTTGCTGACAGTGAACTGCCCGTAAAACTTGTTTATAGCTATTATAGTTCGTCATAGTTACATCTCAGTCACCAGAATGCCTCCGAAACCTATTTCATTCAAAATGGTAAGTCGTTATTGGCAGCATCTTGACGTGACGTTCATACTAGTTCTCTATTTTCATAAACAGGTATTACCTGTATCTAACAATAGGCCTAGAAGAAATTGCGGAAATGATCAGAGAGGTTAAACATTTTCAACCATTTCATGTAATCATGATGGCACCTGGGGATTTTTGTGACTTCGACATGGAAATTTAATTACTCAACACCTTAAGATTAGCCCTGTAAGCTGGATAGGGATTTCAAGAGCTGAACTTCCATCAGTCAAGACAAGACAATCATTGAAGGAGGCCAACCGTCAGCGAAGGACTTATTGGCTATGCTGGACTTCTTTGATGAAAAATATCTTGCGTTTTAGCGTGAAATGTGTGCTTGAATCATACACGTCAACTGACAAACTGATTAGACAGAAATTTTTCAAAATTTGTTCTATCGGATAGTTTGTGCCAGAAATATATTTACCATAACTTTGTGTGTTAAACTGATACATGGATAACTCCTTGATTTTATATGATATTTGTTCAATATCATCTACTTCACAATGCTGGCAAGAATATTTTTTCTTCCCCTGTAAAACTTCACTGGTCCTAGAAGAAGTTGCGGAAATGATCAGAGAGGTTAAACATTTTCCCATGTCCATGCCTCATATATTATGAAGAGCGAGAATTCCTTGACAACTGCCGCACAATATTGAACCTTACCGGCCAAAGTTCTGAACTAAATTTTTCACAGAGCGACTTTTGCAGGCGCAAAGACGCAATATCTATGGACTGGAGAGAATACAAGTTAGTCTCTTTTACGCGTCAGACATTTGTGTGGCGGGCCTTCTATACCTAGGTTGGGTGGCTACAGTAAGAGAAAATGAGCAAACAGATACCCATGCACCATCAAAGGCGTCGTATAACAATCAGAGATGGAACAGTAGGCTATTTAAATTTGTTGCGCTTCAAACTATAGTGTCCTTTTGCGGTATAACCTCAATGTAGCATCATGAGGTCTGTAATTTAATGAAAACCTAATATGCGCAACTTCATGATTACCTAATGCTATTCTTCACAACTCCAACATGACTTACAGCCTACACCGGGTAGAGAGTATGTGGACATTTTATAATTGCTATTATTAATCTCCACAACTCCATACTAATTATCATACTCCGAAAATAATTCCATCAGAAACATGCATCTTTGAACTTGTTGACGTTCGGCGCCCTGCAGTACGTCATACTTAGTCCGATATGAATAACATCTTCCACACGCATTTCAGATACTGAGACACATGACGGTAAATGAAAATGAAACGGCGTATGGCTTTTAGTGCCGGGAGTGTCCGAGGACAAGTTCGGCTCGCCAGGTGCAGGACTTTTGATTCGACTCCCGTAGGCGACTTGGCGTCATGATGAGGATGAAATGATGATGAAGACACAGATACCCAGCCCCCGTGCCAGCGAAATTAACCAATGTTGGTTAAAATTTCCGACCCTACCGGGAATCGAACCCCGGACCCCTGTGACCAAAGGTCAGCACGCCATGGAGCCGGACACATTACGGCCCTGTGGCGGCTCCTTTCGGTACTTCTTGGAAGGGACTAGTGAGATAAGCGACCGGGGAGCTCCAAACCGGCCTGGAGGGCATGGCTGGCAAGGTATTGGTCTCATCGGCTGGCTTACCTGTGAGTTTGTCGGAGATGCAACGAGATTATTCCGTCCCTGGCCACCTCGCGAATATTCTGGTGCACATCTCCCGAGCTATAAAAAAGGGAGGCTAGCCGCGAACAGTCAGCTAGTGCTGGACTCGGAGTCAGTGCTAGAGTCACTGTGGGACTCAGTTTTGGGGTCAGTGTGTGGGGTTCGGTAGCTGGGCTGAGGGTGACAGAGGTGTTGGCTGTTGCTAGTGTCCCACCGAGGTCTGAACGAGGAGCCGTGGCTGTGTTGGAGGGTCCAGTGAATAGATGGACTAAATACGGTGGACGGAACAGAAGATTGTATACTACCTGAGAGTTCTGTGTGTGTTTGTACTTCTGTGGACTGAGGATTGTCGTAGAAGCGGCGACCGGAGCGTAATTGGAACTCTGTAAATAATCGTGTGGGGAGGAGTAAGGTCCTGCTGTTTATCACTGTTGAGCTGTTGTTGTTTATTTGTTCACTGTGTTTGACTGTGTGAATTACTGGACTGTCTCGGGAATCGAACCAAGGAACAGTCATCGTGTGCTGTGTAGCCAGTAGCACTGTGTTCAAATCTAGCTTTCTGCATGCAGTTGCTATGTGGGGTCACTGGACTTGGAGAAGGCAAACCCATGAATAGAATTAGAGCTTCCTTCAGGTTAAGACTGTTCGGCTGGAGAATTGTGTGTGTGTGCGTGTGTGTGTGTGTGTGTGTGTGTGTGTGTGTCAATTTATTGGGTCATCCTGAAATAAATTAGAGTAATGAAATAGACGCTGGTGTATTCGTAACAGTATTACTAGCATATGTTTAATCATCAACGCGACTTTTCAGTATTTTTCACGAGAAATTTGGAAAATATTTACCAAAAAACCGGCCCTGAATATAAATATTAGAAAGGATGTACAGAATTACCTCAGTGTGATTTTTTTGCACAAGTATACTTGGGTGTGTGTCGTATACGAAATTAATGGCAATGTATTTAACTTTCAGGTGAACTTGGGAAAACAAATTCAGTCTAGCACATTCCAAGGTGTGCCAGTCTTGCAGAACTCAAGTCTTCAGATGAGGACTGGAATCCCACCTGTATATAGTGGTCGTTTCACTGAATACATGCGAGCAGAAATGCACAGATCACCTGTCATTGTGAAACGAGTACATGCTGAGAGTCCGGTCCCGCCTCAAAGCATATTGCTGAGGGAGCTTGAGGTCCTCAGGTAAGAGTACACTTAATTGCTTGATTCTTTAATTTTTGGCCACTCGTTACACTCAACGGGCTAATAATATGGTGGGTGTCCCAAATAAGGCCATCCTTTTAATAAGACCACCGGTCGTTTTTGCAAGAAGTTGAAGGAAATATTAACAGATGATACCACCTCCTTGACACTCGATACAAGCGCGTGTATTGCTGTTAGGAGAAATATGGAGTCGTCTCTGAACAACACAGGTCTCCATTGACGAAGTTGCCAGTTCACGTGGGTACGGGCAAGGAGGAGGCGAGCTGCGCGATGTTGCTGCGTTAATCAGGGCACTCTAACAGGACGTCTGGATTGTAAGGACACTTCTCTTAACCCCTTCCATACTGTCTGGTCAGACACCGCGACTCCAGCGACCCTCCTGAGGTCTTGTTGTAGTTCTCTGGCAGTTGCTGAACGACGCCGCAACACACAGATGGTCAGATATCGGTCATCCTGTGGGGTTGTCATGCGTCCACGACCTTGTCCAACTCTCCTTGTGAACTGGCCTGTCTCACGATAGCGATTCCACAAGCAAGATCCACAGCTACACAACGGAAAGTCCATCCTTCCTGGATCAAAGTGATGGCCCTTGCGACTTGAACCTCGTTAAGATGTCTCACGGGATGTGCTGATTGACGGACAACGTGCTCAAATGACCGCAGTAGTCTGTGTACCTCACAGATATTCACTTTGTTTTGAGGGGTCACCTGACAGTTTAATGCATGGCTACGTCTACAGATGGATTATAACTTCGATTTGACATACCCTGAGCAGCTACGGTCTCAAGGTATGCTGTACGACCAATGAAAACCTATCTACCAAATTAACGTTCACATACCAGACGTTACAAAACATATTCCCCTAATTTTTTTTCTCATGAGGAACTTACATTTTTTGTCTATTTGTTGAGGATGGTTGTAGTGGGGGTGGGGTTGGAGGAAGAGGGAGATTGTTTAAAAAGTGATTAATAACCTTTTCTGTGGTTTTCAAATGTTGTGGCAGAGCCGGGGATCAAACCCGGACCTCCAGGAGTTGCAGCTAATTACACTAACCACTACACCACAGAGGTGGACCGTTCCATTTCTGCTACCACTAATCACTGGAACTTACGAATTCGCCACTTGTAGAATATTTACCATGCAGAGGCATGGATTTTATCGCACCCTTTGATAAATTTATCTTGGCAGTAATCGAAACTACGATATTAATGATGTCGGACTAGTCCTGATCTACGGAGGCAGCTCGCCTCGGTAATGATTCATCTGCTTAGCCTAAACACTTGATTGTATACATATTTTACATCCAGGGACCGGATATGAGGATGACAACTGTTTGGCATTTGAAAATAATAAGATCTCAGGTTAGAGGCGCGCGGCTGTGAGCTAGCATCCGGGAGTTAGTGGGTTCGAGTCCCACTGTCGGCAGCCCTGAAGATGGTTTTCCGTTGCTTCCCATTTTCACACAAGGCCACGGCCGCTTCCTTCCAACTCCTAGGTCTATCCTATCCCATCGTCGCCAAAAGACCTATCTGTGTCAGTGCGACGTAAAGCCACTAGCAATAAATAAATAAATAAATAAATAAATAAATAAATAAATAAATAAATAAATAAATAAATAAATAAATAAATAAATAAAATCTCAGGCAACCCACCTTACATGACTGCACTGTGGTACAACCTACTACTAGGGGACTGCTTCAGAGGCGGGCAAGGAAAATACAGCAAGTGTCTTCTGCCATTGTTGCTATCCAGCAGCGCTGGCATCCTTCATAGCACAGGAAGCTGAAATTTCAATATGATTCAATTTACTGTTTAGTTGTAACCCATCGTCGCCATAAGACCTATCTGTGTAGGTGCGACGTAAAGCAACTAGCAAAAAAAGAAGTTGTAACCCGAATATGAAGAAGTGATTATTGTTTTGTTTTACAACTTACTTTACGTCGCACCGACACAGATAGGTCTAATGGGATCAATGGGATAGGAAGGGGCTAGAAGTGGGAAGATGAAGCGACCGTCGTTTTAATTAAGGTACAGCCTTGTGTGAAAATGGGAAGCCACGGAAAACCATCTTCAGAGCTACCGACAGTGGGGTTCGAACACATAATCTCCGGAATGCAAGCTCACAGCTATGTGACAAGCTGTGCAGCCCCTTTCTCCCTACGAAGAAGCAATCCATATTTTCACTCTTATGCACTGTGATTTATTTACAGTATACACAGTTTCAGCCGGCCTTGTGGTGTAGGGGCAGCGTGCATGCCTCTTACTCCGAGGCTCCGTGTTCGATTCCCGACCAGGTCAGGGATGTTTACCTAGATCTGAGGGTTGATTCGAGGTCAATTCAGCCTACGTGATTACTGATTACAATTAAGGAGCTGTCTGACGGAGAGATAGCGGCCCAGGTCCAGAAAACCAAGAATAACGGCCGAAAGGATTCGTCGTGCCGACCACACGAGACCTTGCAGTCTGCAGGACTTCGGGCTGAGCAGTGGTCGCTTGGTAGACCAAGGCCCTTCAGGGTTGTTGCACCATGGGGTTAGGTTTGGTGGGTTTGGTATATATAGTTTCATACTGTAACGAGCAGAATGGCCACGCGTTTAAAGCGCTGCGGCCATGGTGTTGAGCTCTGCATACGGGAGACGAGAGGGTTCGAACCTCACCGTCTGCTGTTCACATTGAAAACTGATGCATCACTTAAAAATCTATTCTTTTCTTAGCACCACCGAATACCGTTATCGGCAATCTCAGAACTGCTCTCGTCTTGCGGCCATTTCATTAATTATCTGCTCTTATGACCAGGTAGTTTAATATAGGGTGTAGAATTTACTTTGAATTGTGCTGCACATTGGTATCGTCAGTCTACCTGGCCAGTAGTAAAGGCAAAATGTGAACGGAGAGTGTCACTAGACGCACAGTACATCATGTGGCAATGGTGATCGTACATCTCTGCAGCAGACTATCGCACAGTTTCTGCTCATACAAGTACAAGGATCTACTGACCAGTGATATACCAGTTTCCAGTGCATATGACGTATGAAAACTTGTGTAAGTAAGTAGTCCGCGTCTGTGGTGTAGTGGTTAGCATGATTAGCTGGGTTCGATTCCCGGCTCTGCCAAGAAATTTTAGATTAAGAGGTACGAGGGCTGGAACAGGGTCCACTCAGCATTGGGAGGTCAACTGAGTAGAGAGGGCTTCGATTCCCACCTCAGCCATCCTGGAAAAAGTTTTCCGTGATTTCCTACTTTTCCTCCAGGCAAATGCCGGCCGCTTCCTTCCTCTTCCTTGCCTATCCCTTCTAGTCTTCCCCTCCCCCACAAGGCCCCCGTTCAGCATAGCAGGTGAGGCCACCTGGGCGAGGTACTTGTCCTCCTTCCCAGTTTTATCGCCTACCCAAAAGTTTCACGCTACAGGACACTGCCCATGAGGTGGTGGAGGTGGGATCCCTCGCTGAGTCCGAGGGAGAAACCAACCCAGGGGGGTAAAGAGCAGTGGCGTATCCTGGAATCTCCACTGAGGCATGCAACTAGTAACCATGCAGTTAACACAATGTATGAAGTAAATTTCAATTCTACTCACCCTAATTACATGTAAGTGAACTCGAGCCAAACAGTTTTACTGTAAGTTCCTGGATTGAACGTGCGTACACAATTCTTGTTTTCTATTTTTAAATTTAGGAGAGTCCGCCTCTGTGGTGTAGTGGTTAGTGTGATTAGCTGCCACCCCCGGAGGTCCGGGTTCGATTCCCGGCTCTGCCACGAAATTTGAAAAGTGGTACGAGGGCTGGAACGGGGTTCACTCAGCCTCGGGAGGTCAACTGAGTAGAGGTGGATTCGATTCCCACCTCAGCCATTCTGGAAGTGGTTTTCCGTGGTTTCCCACTTCTCCAGGCAAATGGTACCTAACTTCAGGCCACGGCCGCTTCCTTCCCTCTTCCTTGTCTATCCCTTCCAATATTCCTATCCCCCGCAAGGCCCCTGTTCAGCATAGCAGGTGAGGCCGCTTGGGCGAGGTACTGGTCATCCTCCCCACTGCCCTTGAGGCGATACAGGTGGGATCCCTCGCTGAGTCCGAAAAGCCGAGGGAAAAGCCAACCCTGGAGGGTAAGCAGATTAAGAAGAAGGAGAAGAAGAAGATTTTTTTGCTACGGGCTTTACGTCGCACCGACACAGATAGGTCTTATGGCGACGATGGGATAGGAAAGGCCTAGGAGTTGGAAGGAAGCGGCCGTGGCCTTAATTAAGGTACAGCCCCAGCATTTGCCTGGTGTGAAAATGAGAAACCACAGAAAACCATCTTCAGGGCTGCCGATAGTGGGATTCGAACCTACTATCTCCCGGATGCAAGCTCACAGCCGCGCGCCTCTACACGCACGGCCAACTCGCCCGGTAAAGAAGAAATATGCGAGGGAAGGTAGAGGTCTCCCGGCTTGAACTATTTGAATCTTTTCATCAAACGAACGGCCAGTAAACTGATTTACAATTATATCCGTTTTAGACTCATCCATCGTTAATACCACAATAAGCACAAAATATAATAGAAGACCGAAAACGACGAATAGCACAGGAACAGCACACACAGAACGAACTCACTAATCAGCAAAACACACAATGAATTAACTCACTAGTTAGCCACAACTGAAGCACTGGAGGAAAGTCACCTCAGTGGCATTGGTCAGTTTCGTCACGTTGGGTTCTCGCTGGGGGATAATCTGTGGGTCCCGTTCGCTGTAAACATGTCGACTTTCTCCAAGTTGCTAACAGATGGCAGAGGGTAGCACGGGTATGGGGTGACAAATTCTGACCAAGTTTCAATTGCAGCGACATCGTTCGGAGGGTTTCAGAACTACGTCTGCCACCGAATGCAATTTTAAGATTGAATGCCTTGCTTCCTAAACTCCGCCATGCTGTCTCTTTCTTCCTAGAGAGGAGTAGACGGCGAGACTACACCAGCACCACACGTAGTCAAGCAACGGAACTAGTACAGTTGCGCGGACCTTTTGAACTTCTGAGAGATGAAATCGTTAATATTTGACTTAAAACAACCTAAAATCGTACATCAGACAGTTCTTTGTGTTATCATAACGCATGCAGTGAATGCCTTGCATTCAAGGAGAATACGCCCCTGGTAAAAAGATTAAGAAAGAAAGAAGTAAGTAAGTAAGTAAGTAAGTAAGTAAGTATTTATTTCCGCTACAAGTGGCTTACGACTGGTGTCAGCATAAAATACACAATAACAAATCAGTACACAATAAAATGAAGTGAATAAACTACACTGTACTGATTCTGGATGTCAAGCGAAAACAAAAGTAATAATGGTAATGACCCCTTATATGAAAGCGATATTAAAGATATTACCTATAATATTTATGCCAAAGATAAATATGAGAAAAATTAATAAAAACCTACTACTTAGTAAATTCAGAATTTAATTAAACTACCGTATTTCCGTAATAATAATAACATTATACATTATCATTGCCTGTCTGTTAGGTCAACAGCCCAGAGGCTGGTTGGATCCTCAAATAGCACCACCAAAGGTTATGCGGTTATGAGGAAACCCCAAAAACCAATGGCAGCACTAAAATGAGGCGTACTAGGCAAGATGAGGAGTGAGGTAGTTTGCCAATGCTTTCCTCACTGGGTCAGAAAGTACTATTGCAGCACAACTGACCCTATGAGCAGCACCTTTCATAACACTCAGATGCACTAGTCATGCTCCGAATGTCATTACTCAGCACTACCCATACCCCAGCAACTTCCATATTGTCACAGCCATGGATGTTGACTGGGACTTCGGTGGAAGCTACACTTTACTCTGGCCTGTGCCAAGAGATGGATACAAAATTACTGTATCCATCAGGGAATGACAGCAGGCAGACATTATCATTATAGACTGTTATGCCTTTCAGCGTTCAGTCTGCAAGCCTCTGCGAATTTACTAAACGTCGCCACAATCCTCGATTTGCAACTAGTGTTGTGGCCTCATTTAGTTCTATACCTCTTATATTTAAATCGTTAGAAATCGAGTCTAACCATCGTCGTCTTGGTCTACCTCTACTTCTCTTACCCTCCATACCAGTCCATTATTCTCCTAGGTAACCTATCCTCCTCCATTCGCCGCACATGACCCCACCACCGAAGCCGGTTTATGCGTACAGCTTCATCCATAGAGTTCATTCCTAAATTAGCCTTAATCTCCTCATTCCGAGTACCCTCCTGCCATTGTTCCCACCTGTTTTGTACCAGCAATCATTCTTGCTACTTTCATGTCTGTTACTTCTAACTTATGAATAAGATATCCTGAGTCCACCCAGCTTTCACTCCCGTAAAGCAAAGTTGGTCTGAAAACAGACCGATGTAAAGATAGTTACGTCTGGGAGCTGACTTCCTTCTTACAGAATACTGCTGATCGCAACTTCGAGCTCACTGCATTAGCTTTACTACACCTTGATTCAATCTCACTTACTATATTACCATCCTGGGAGAACACACAACCTAAATACTTGAAATTATCGACCTGTTCTAGCTTTTTATCACCAATCTGGCATTCAATTCTGTTGAATTTCTTACCTACTGACATCAATTTAGTCTTCGAGAGGCTAATTTTCATACCATACTCATTGCACCTATTTTCAAGTTCCACAGTCTGCCATTAAGACCAAGTCGTCAGCATAGGCCAAACTTCTTACTACATTTCCACCTAACTGAATCCCTCCTGCCATTTTATACCTTTCAGCAGATTATTTGATTGATTTTAATAATCTACCTTTAATTCCATATTAATAATAATAATAATAATAATAATAATAATAATAATAATAATAATAATAATAAAATTGTTGTTGTTGTTATTATTATTAAGAAGTACATCGCAACTGGGAAATATCCCGGTGGTAATGATCACTTACAGTATTGTGATAATAAAGTAAATTCAAAACATAATTACCCAATAACATCAACAACAATGACTACTACTACAAGAGTACAACAAGCAATTCCATGGAAAGAAAATATTGAATATGCAACTTAAGTATTTCCAGTGCTTAACAATACGGCTTACAATACCATAGGTTGAGCTTATTACTAGTTTAACATTACAAGTGATAAGAAAGTAATAAAGTAATAAGTGGCTGTCTTCATACTAACGTTTGTAACTATTTAGTATGAATGAATGAATGAATGAATGAATGAATGAATGAATGAATGAATAGGAGTACTCCCATACCCTAGTTCCGGATTATCCGGAATTAAGAGAGAGAGAGAGCACTCTTTTCTTGCAATTTGTTCAATTTTGATACAAACATTACATTTTTTACATTTTCCTCTTATATTTGTTTAACTATACTAAATATAATTTACATCGGGCGAGTTGGCCGTGCGGTTAGAGGCGCGCGACTATGAGCTTTCATCCGGGAGATAGTGGGTTCGAATCCTGTCCCATCGTCGCCATAAGACCTATCTGTGTCGGTGCGACGTAAAGCCACTAGCAATATATATATAATTAGCAATTACATAATTAGCAAAGCTATATTGTCTAGTACAATATGTATCTTTGCTTAGCTTATTTATACACCTAGCTTAAAGCAAAAATGATCATTATCAGACATATAATATAACAGCTCACCTCGCGGCAAATTAACGAATAACACACTTCTACTTCACAGCAGAAATAATTTAAATAATTATAAATACCCACTTTCCAGTTATGTCAAACCTTTTCAGGCAAGACACAAAAGTGCCTTCACAGCCATTTAAAGAACCTTTTCAGGTATATCACACTATTCCAATGCTTGCTTTAGTGTCACTGTGTATCTTACCTTTACTATTTTTGGCGTAAGTATTTGTTTAACAGTTATAATACTTAGTTAGTGCTAATCTATTTTCATTTCCTTCTGCCAAATACTTCTTTAAATACAAAAAAAAAAAAAACTTTGCTATTCGTCCTGGAGTGATCCATTCTTTGTTTAACAATTTAGCTATTGTAAAAAATTCCTTCTCTCTTTCTACTCTTAATTTATATTCATCACCAAATATTTAGTTCACAGTGCATCAGTTCCCCTGTATTCTCTCAATAGATGAGCCTCTTCCATTATTTCTCCACACAGTAAACAATGATTTTCATTATGTTTATCTCCCAGCATCTTATTTTTTTGTCCCCATTAGCCACCACACCACACCACACCTCTTAGTTCTCTATTTGGGAGTCTTTCTTTCCTTATTGACATATTTTGAATAATTTCACAAAATTCTGATAGTGTTCTTTTGATTTCACATTCTGCCCTAACCATCTGTTTCTCGATGTCCTTCACTCTAATCGTTACTTTTTTGACGAATATCTTCTCTTTACTGCTCGTCTTTTTATCCCAGGATTCTCCCATTCCTATTCTGTCTAGCATGCTCTTCACTTTCGACACCCAATAGTCATCATCTAGGTGTTTTAGCTGGTGTTGGTATGCTAGGTTCAATATTTCCCTCCCATCTCCCGTTCTTAATCTTTACCAATATTTTACTACTTTGCTGCTTATATCTGCTTGGATGCTGATATCTTCACATTATGTACTAGCTCCACTATTTGCTGTGCATTCTGGTAGACGCATTATTATTTAACAGAATTTGTTACTTATTACCATACAGTGGTCTTGATATCACAAGAGCATTTAAAACATTTTTGTGCAGCTTGTATTCCATATTTGGCATCTTCCTCTCTAAAGACCTTGGACTTGATAGGGCGGCCAGTCCTTTCAGTTTGGCACGTCTTATTTGTTCCTTCCACATCCCGTTCGATGTTGTTATGATTCCTAGATATTCTAATTTATTTACAACTTCTAATTCTACACCTTCTAACCACCAGTGCCTTTCGTTTCTCTTTATTTATTTCCTCTTTTACAAATCATTACTTTTCTTTTCTTGATATTTATTTTCAAATTCCATGTACTGCAATATTCGGCCGTTTTCTTAAGACTATTTTGCATACCGACTGTTGTTAATGAGAACAGAAGGAAGTCGTCCGCGAAGACTAGGCCAGGAATTTCTTTGTTATTTAGGCAGGGGCTTGTCCTATCCTCCTTCCCCTGACAGTCCATTACATCATTAATAAAAAGTAAAAACAATATTGGTGATAGTTTACATCCCCGCTTAAGTCCAATATTCGAGTGTAACCTGCCTACCATAAGATCTTCCTTAACTTTAATCGAGCATATCACTTCTGCATATAATTCTTCTATGGCTTTGATCATTTTATTTGACATCCCTATTCCAGCCAGCTTCGCAACGACAGCCCGTCGGCTAACCGAATCAAAAGCTTTTTGCAGGTCTATTGCCGTAATATATAATCTACCTCCTTTCCTCCTTATGTATTTATCTATTATTGTTTTAATTATAAATATATTATCTGTAGTTCTCATTCCTTTCCTAAAACCTGACTGGTACAATGAGAGTATAGGGTAATCTTCTGCCCATTTCATAATTCTTTTTGCTAAAATACCGGTGTAAATCTTACTGAGTGTGTCCAACAAGGTGATACCCCTATAGTTATTCGTGTTCGATCTTTCCCCCTTTTATTTATACATCGGTAAAATTACTCCTTCTTGACAACATCTTGGAATTTTTCTGCCATCAAAGATTTTGTTAAATATTTTAGTTATTATTTCTATCATCTGGCTGTTATTCCCTATCTCTTTCCAAAATTCATACGTAATTCCATTGACAGAATCTGATTTTCCTCCCTTCCCTTTTTTCAATGTATCTAGTACCTCACCTCTGGTCATTATATCGTCTAGTACAGGCAGAGCAAACTCCACATGTCTCCGTATATCAGTCTCAGTTTTCTTCCTTTCCCATGTGTCTTTACCTCCTAACAACCCCTTACAATACGTTAACTACTCATCATCGCATATGCTTACCTGATTACAGCTTTTATAATCCTTGCATATTGTACTAATTCTTTTCCATACTTTCTTAGTTTCATTTTCTTTACAGTACTTATATAATAATGTTGCCTCTTTGGCCTGCCAGTTCCTTTTATTTTCGCTCATTAAATCTTTGTATTCCTTCCTCTTTTTACAAAAATCTGCTCGTAAATCCTGAGATCCCTCATTTCGGTACATTTTCAAAGCCTTCATCACTTGATTTTTTTTCTTTACACTCATCAGTTTACCATACGTTTTGTTTAAATTGCCTTCCCTTACTCACAACCATTTTTTACCAGATACTTCTATTGATCTTTCAACTATTCTTATTGCTTCATCTATGTTATTATCCTCTATCATATGCTCAATACATATCTTCAAAATTTCAAAAGTTTTCCCCCTATAGTAGTCGCTAAATTCGTCTCTATGTTCCTCACTCCACCTGTATCTTACAAACTTTCTCTGTACATAGTTAAAATGCTGTTGTCCTTCTTGTTTACCTTCGTCTCTCAGTAATCGAATAGCAACTGGGAAATGATGAGACGCTGTCCAATTTTTTACCTGAATGTCCTTAACATAACTTAAAGCCTCCCTAGATGCCAACACCAAGTCTATAACACTCCCTCCTGACTCGACTATGTATGTTAAGTTACCTGATTCGTCCCCCAACCATCCCCCATTCACACTGTACAATTCCTCTATCGCACACATTTCCAGCAATTTCTCTCTATTTTTGTTACACTCTTTGTCTTTACGTCCCCTTCCTTTTATTAATATTTCATCAATTTCTCTAACGTGTAATGGATTCCTTACGCCAACCCTTGCGTTGAAATCACCCATTATAATTATTCCCGCTTCTTCATTTCCTAATTTAATCTGGTTTACAACATCAATAACATCTTCAAAGAAGTTTTTCTTCTGAAACGGGGACGCCGGTGGAAGGTTGTAACCAAAACCGGTCAAAATCTGTCTCCCACGCTGATTTCCTTTCTTTATTTTTACCTATATCATTTCCTCACATCCCGACTCCCAGAGCTCTATCTGATTGCATATTTCGTCTTTTACGATCACTGACATCCCTCCCGGGTAATGCCCTTTCAGACTCCTTTTATGTTTCTTTCTACTCAAGAACTTAAAACGCGGTATTTGTACATTGTGGCCCCGCGGCAACCAAGTCTCTATCATCCCAACAATCTCACTATCTCGCATTACATCTCTAACTTCATCATTTCCCAGTTTGCTCTATATACCCTCGATATTGATTAATCCCACGACCCAGTCTAGCTATTTGTTCGTGGGTATATCCGATGTCGCCAAGGCCTTACTTCTCGTCATTCGTGCTTTTTCTAACTGTATTAATTATTTAGTAACTGGGACTGGTATTCGGGGGGAAGTCTGCATGCTACTGGAGTTGAAATGAGAAACCATGGGAAGCAACTTCTAATATTAGTCACCTTCTCTTCTCAAACGTGAATTTGGATACACCCAGTTTTTGTCCCTGATATCACTCTTAAATTCATGACAAAATCGTAAGTTGGGCCGCAACAGTGAACTTCAGTTTGTAGCGCGTCTCTTGGGATAATATTGGAACAGAATGCTCGTAGAAGGCAACATTGAGAAGAATACATTGGAATGGTAAATGACTTAACTGCATAGTAAACTAAAAACTAGCATTCATTCATATTGTATTTTAGGTTTTCGTTACTAAGACCGACGGAGATTCAGTTCGAGAACGAAATGTCGAAGAGAAAGGGATAAAATAAAAGGTATTATGCGAGATAGGTTATATGTCAGAAGAATGCTTTAGTGAATGACAAAAATTCCTAGAACGTGTCCTACTAATATTATCAACGTCCTCTTTACTTTATAGGCAAAACCATCACCCGAACATCCTACTTTTGATGGGCGTTATGTTGACAGACGCAAACCATTTGGTGACGGTGTTCGAGGATGCTAGCATGGGAAGTCTTCACCATATTCTTCACAAGCAGGTAATTAATCATTAAAGTTTAATAGAAAATACGTAGACGTATTTCAGAATGTATTTAGTGCACGACACATATCAAATTGTCGTAGGTACGACATCCTAACTGTTGTAAAACCTTCAACTATTATGTTTAATATATATTAACTATATTTTATTAAATGCTAAATTATCTTTTATTAAATGTTGAATATGACTAATACATGGTTTCAATGTAAATATGTATTATAAATTTGTATAACCTCAAATACGTGTTGTGTATAAGTTTAACCTCAAAATCTATATAGTAGAAAGCTGTAAAAAACTCTATAATATTCGTATATTAGGTGTATTCTGCTATAATTTGGTACATATGAAGGGTTCTGGAAACTTACTGTAAGGTTTCTTATCCATATACATGTAGAGACATTAGAAATGTTGGAGAGATTTCCATGTGTATTGGTAAACACTAATCGAAAGTTCGAGGTGGATCCATTCCTGAGTACGGTACTCCGTTCGACTAGCTGGTCGATCGATGTTTCGAGTGTGTTCCATTTAGAGCGTTGTAACAAAACCGCCTCCAATCCTCAGACCATAATATAAAAAAGACATGGCGGCCGAAGTAGCCGGATTGCTGGTATTGGCTAACACGAAAATATCACGTATATATTATATAATAATAATAATAATAATAATAATAATAATAATAATAATAATAATAATAATAATAATAATAATAATAATAATAATAATAATCGTATGGCCTCAGCTACCATCTGCAGACATTTGGCTGTCTGGCTGTCTGCTCGTCAATTTCGACGTTCCGTTTTACTCTATGCCTCCCAGATGGAAGGCCGAGTTAGCCGGAACTCTCTTGGGCGTCTATGGCTGAGATATAATGAATTTTGTCGGGTAAACATCAAGTGTGTTCCCAGAGATCTTTTACATGCCGACATCGTATGACATGGAGTGTCGAATGGACTTTTTTCCGCCCTTCAAAAATCCAACTACCTCTGCCGGGTTGGAACCCACTATTTTGGGATCCGGAGGCCAACACTCTACCACTGATCCACAGAGGCAGCTTACATATTACATAAACGGCGGTAATTTAACATGTTACATGAAAGATCATACGGAAAATCACTTTTTCACGTACGAAAACGTTTCGTCAACAAGTACGCACCACATATAAACAACTAGAATCGCATATATACTACCAGAAAAGTGAAAAACAAGCTTATCTATCTATATAATAACTTGTCCTGACTGACTGACTGACTGACTGACTGACTGACTGACTGACTGGCTGACTGACTGACTGACTGACTGACTGACTGACTGACTGACTGACTGACTGACTGACTGACTGACTGACTGATTCATCATCGCCCAGCCAAAACTACTGAACATAAAGAAATGAAATTTTGGAGATACATTCATATTAACATGTAGGTGCTCGCTCAGGTAGGATTTTTGGAAATGCCGTCGCTAAGCGGGTGAAAAAGGGGTAAAATGAGGTATCTATACCTCAAAAACTTAAAAGTTTACAGACGTAAATATTGGTATTTGGAATCTTCTTAAAAAATAAAGAAACACGTAATTTTTGTTTCCGGAAAATCCCATTAAGGGGGTGAAAAAGGGAGGGGAAGGGGTTGAACACCTTTTATAAGGAGACTCATATCTCAAAAACTGAAGACGTTACAGACATGAGAATTGAAATTTGAAATCTCCTTTGAAAATAAAGAAACACGTATTTTTGTGTTTATGGATAATCCGATGAATAGGGAGTGAACAGGAGTGACAAACGGGGTGAATTTTTAAAAAGACTATATATGCAAATTATCTCAGACACGTAACATATTACAGATTTGAAAACTGGTATTTGTAATTTCCTGTAATGGTAAAAAACATAAATATTTTTTCGGAAAATTCACTTTAGGGGAACTGAAAAAGGGGGTGAATTTTTAAATTTAGCCTATCTACAGTATATCTCAAAAACTTAACACATTGCATATGTGAAAAATTGGTAATTGAAATCTCCTTTTAAAAATAAGGAGACACGTATTCTTTGGTTTTCGGGAAAGCCTCTTAAGGGGGGTGGGGTGAAAGAGGTGAAAATGTAGTTGAATTATTTGTATGAGAATGTATATATACCAAAAAACTAAAGATGTTGCAAACGTGAGAACTGGTATTTGGAATCTCCATTAAAAGTAAAGAAACACGCATTTGTTGGGGGAATCAACTTGGTATGGGGGGGACGTTAGGAAAACAGAGATGAATTCCTTTTAGAGGATACATATATCTCAAAAACTGAAGATGTTACAGTCGTGATAATTCGTATTTGGAAGCTCTTTTAAAGAAACGGGTAGTGTTTGCTTCTGGAAAATTCACTTGAGTGGGGAGTGTGAAAGGAAGTAAAAAAATGAATTCTTTCTGGAGAACATTATATCTCAGAGCTGAGGTTACAGAAGTGGAAATTGACATTTGGAATCTCCTTTGAAAATAAAGAAGCATGAATTTCTTGCGTGGGGAGAAACCAACTCTGGGCGGGGGGGGGGAGTGAAAAAGGAGTTTAATTATTTTCATGAGGATACTTATATTTAAAAAACTGAAGATGTTACAGACATGAAAATTAATATTTGGATTTTTCTTTCAAAATAATGAAACACGTAATCTTTAATCTTTGGAAAATCCGCTAAGGGGAGTGAATTAATTGAAAAATTAGTTGAATATTTTGTATGAGGATACTTATATCTCAAAAACTAAAGATGTTACAGACGTGAAAATTAGTATTTGGAATCCCTTTTTAAAACAAAGAAACACGCATTTTTGGGGGGAAATCAACTTGGGGCGGGGGCGGTGGGAAAGGAGTTTAATTCTTTTTTATGAGGATACATATATCTCGAAACTGAAGATGTTACAGTCGTGATAATTGGCATTTGGAAGCTCCTTTATAAATAAGGAAACAAGTATTTTTGGTTTTCGGAAAATTCACTTAAGGGGGAGTATGAAAGGAAGTTAACAAATTTAATTCTTTTTTGGAGAAACTTTTATCTCAAAAACTTAAGGTTGCACACGTGAAATTTTGTATTTGGAATCACCTTAAAAATAAAGAAACACGCATATTTTGGAGGGGAGAATCAACTTAACGGACTGTGGTGAAAAAGGAGTTGAATTCTTTTTATGAGGATACTTATATCTCAAAACTGAAGATGTTAGAGGCATGAACATTTATATTTGGAATCTACTTTCAAAGTAAAGAAACACGTGTTCTTTTGTCTTCGGAAAATCCAGTTATGGGGAGTGAATGAATTTAAAAATTAGTTGAATTCTTTGTGTGAGGATACTTATATCTCAAAAACTAAAAATGTTAAGAACGTGAAAATTAGTATTTTGAATCTCCTTTAAAAATAAAGAAACACGCACATTTAGGGAGGGGGAATCAACTTAACGGGTAGGAAGTGGGGTCAAAAAAGTTGAATTACTTTTATGAATATACTTATATCTCAAAAACTGAAGATGTTACAGACGTGAAAATGAGTATTTGGAATCTCCTTTAAAAATGTAGAAACACGCATTTGTTGTTTTTTCGGAAAACCAAAGTAAGGGCTGTGGGGTTCATAATAAGGAGTTTAAATGTGTTTTTGAGGATACTTTATCTTAAAAGCCGAAGCCTTTACAGACGTGAGAGTTGGTATTTTGAATTTATTTTCAAAATAAATAAACACGTATTTTTTGTTTTCGTAAAGTCCACTTAAGGTGGAAGAGGGGTGGAAAGAAGTGAAGAAGAAGTTGAATTATTTTTATGAGTATACATTTATCTAAAAAACTGAAAGTGTTACAGACGTACAGGCATGAAAAATGGTATTTGGAATCTCCTTAAAAGTAATGAAACACGTATTTTTTGTTTGCGGAATCTCCAATTAAGGGGCTGGTAAGAATTGGAAAAGCGGGTGTTTTTTTAATGAGTACCTGTATATCTACATTATATGTCAAAAACATAATACGTTAGAGACAAGAAACTTGGTATTTGGAAAGTCCTTTAAAAATACAGGAACATGTACCTTTTTGTTTTCGGAGAAGGCACTTAACGGGGGATGAAGAGAAGTGACAAATAGATTAATTATTTTTTATGACGATACTTATATCTTAAAAACTGAAGATGTTACAGCCGTGAAAATTGGTATTTGGAATCTCCTTTAAAAGTAAAGAAACATGTCTCTTTGTTTTCGGAAAATACACTTAGATGGGGTGGGTATTGGGGAAGGACTGAGCAAGGGATTGAATCCTTTTA
This sequence comes from Anabrus simplex, assembly GCF_040414725.1. Lineage (NCBI taxonomy): Eukaryota > Metazoa > Arthropoda > Insecta > Orthoptera > Tettigoniidae > Anabrus > Anabrus simplex. The sequence continues at coordinate 343,074,840 of NC_090266.1, read as the reverse complement.
TGGGAATACTTATGTATATCTCAAGAACTGAAGATGTTACAGATGTGGGAATAGGTATTTGGAATCTACTTTAAAACTAAAGAAACATGCATTTATTTTTTCGATTTGAGGGAAGACTGTTTCTCACATGTACAGCTCAAAGTCGCATAGTTGTCTTAGCCCCAAAAGGTAACACCACAATCATGGTTTACAAAGAATTTCTGGGGTAAATGAAACTGACTTTTTGGGTGAGTTTTTATACTTTAGGAATTTTCCGATAAAGTCTTAGAACAATGGCGAGGAACGATTACTTTGATCAAATTACGAAATCCACGCGAGCGAAGCCGCGGGGAATTGCTAGTATACACTGACTTAGCAAATGTCATGGGATAGTCACCTAATAGCGTGTGGGGCCTGCTCTGGCCCTGCGAACTGCAGTGAGACGCCGGGGAAGTGTGTCGACAAGACCCTGGTAGTCCTCTGGTCGCAGCTGACACCAAATCATTTGCAGAGCGGCCGCCAATGCTGGTCTGTTCGTGGGTGCAGGAACCATGGCACGGAGCCTGCGTTCCAGGACATCCCAGATATGCTCCATGTGGTTCATATCGGGGCTCCTGGGTGGTCATGGCAATCGTTGGACCTCCGCTGCATGTTCCTGGAACCATTCCCGGGCGACGTGGGAGCGATGTGGCGGCGCATTATCATCTTGAAACACCGCAGAACCGTCCGGGCGCTGGAAGGTCAAAAATGGGTGGAGATGGTCTCCGAGCAGCTCAACATACCGTGTACAATTCAAAGTCTCTTCCAGAACAAATAGGGGGCCCATTCTATACCAGGAAAATGCACCCCAGACCATAACAGAGACACCAGCGCCCTGGACCATACCTTCGAGGCAGGCGGGATCCAACGCTTCATTTGGTCTGCGCCATACACGGTGCCTCCCATCGGCATGGTGCTGTTGAAATCGTGATTCGTCCGACCATATCACGTTACGCCATTGTTCCAGTGTCCATCCCTGGTGACTGGCGACAAATGCGCGTCGTTGCGCCTGATGACGTTGGGTTAACAGTAGCCCCCGTGTGCGGCGCCGGCTCCCATACCCCATAGAACCCATGTTCCTACGGATTGTCCACTGGGAGACGTGTCTAGCACGGCCTGTATTGAATTGAGCCGTGATTTGTTGCACGGTTGCCCGTCTGTCACTATTGACAATCCGTCTCAGATGTCGCCGGTCACGGTCATCGAGGGTGGCTGGACGGCCGGTCGTTCGTCTGTTGTGGACGGTGACACCCGCATTCAACCATTCACGATACACCCTGGACACGGTTGATCGTGTGAAGCCGAATTCCCGCACCACTTCCGAAGTCGCACTTCCCATCCGTCGGGCACCGACCACCATATCCCGTTCGAACGGTGTCAGCTCACGACGACGTTCCATGTTACACCTGTCACATGCATAGCCACTGATCACAAGGTCTCCTATACAACTGCCGCTGGCACAGAGGGCATGTGGTGCGCAGACAACACAACCTGCGCATCAGTGCTCTGCTATCCCATGACATTTGCTCAATCAGTGTATATATATAGATATAACTTCTCCTGACTGACTGATTCATCATTGCCGAGCCAAAACTACTGGAAATAAAGAAATGAAATATTGGGGATACATTCATATTAACACGTAGGTGCTCGCTACGGGAGGATTTTTGGATATTCCGCCGCTAAGGGGGTGACAAGGGAGGTAAATTTCTAAAATGAGTGTATCAATATCTCGAAAACCGAACAGTTTAAAGACATGAAATTTGGTATTTGGAATCTACTTTAAAAATAAACACATATCTTTTTGTTTTCGGATAATCCTATTAAGGGGTAAAAAGGGGGAAAATGTGTTGAACACCTTTTATGAGGAGACTTATATCTAAAAAACTGAAGAAGTTACACACATGAAAATTGATATTCGGAATCTCCTTTAAAAAAATAAAGAAACGCGTATTTTTTTGTTTTTGGTAAATCCAATTAATGGGAGTTAAGCAAGAGTGACAAATGGGGTGAATTTTCAGAAATGTTTAAAATTTGTGTATCTATACCTCAAAACTTTGAAAGTTTACAGATGTAAAAATTGGTATTTAGAATCTCTCTTAAAAATTAAGAAACACTTATTTTTTTGTTGCTAAGGGGGTGAAAAGGGGGGGTGAAATTCTTAAATGAGGATATCTATATCTCAAAACTTAACAGTTTACAGACGTAAAACTTGGTACTTGGAATCTCCTTTAAAAATAAGGAAACACATGTTTTTTATTTTCGCAAAAATCCATTAGGGGGGTGAAAAGGGGGGAAATTGTTGAATTTAGAATCTCCCTTAAAAATAAAGAAACACGTATTTCTTGTTTCTAAGGGGGGGAAAGGGGGGGTGAAATGCTTAAATGAGGCTATCTATATCTCAAAACTTTAAAGTTTACAGACTTAAAACTTGGTATTTGGAATCTCCTTTAAAAATAAGGAAACACGTGTGTTTTGTTTCCGCAAAATCCCATTAAGGGGGGTGAAACAGGGTGGGGGGAATTTGTTGAATACCTTTTATGACGTTACTTATATCTCAAAAACTGAGGATGTTATAGACATGAAAATTGGTATTTGGAATCTCCTTTAAAAATAATGAAAGAAGTATTTTTTGTTTTTCAAAAATTCAATGAATAGGGGGTGAACGGGAGTGACAAATGAGATGGAATTTAAAGAAAATATATCTAGGCCTACAGTATATCCCAGACACTTAACATGTTACAGACTTGAAAACTGGTATTTGGAATCTCCTGTAAAAGTAGACATAGATAATTTTTTCGGAAAATTCATTTATTGGGAACACAAAAAGGGGTGAATTTTTACAATGAGCATATCTATAGTATATCTCAAAAATGTAACATGTTACAGAAGTGAAAATTGGTACTTTTAATCCCTTTCAAAAATAAGAAACACGTACTTTTGGTTTTCGGAAAAAACACTTGTGGGAGGGATGAAGGGGCAGGTAGAAAGGACTGAAAAGTGGGTTGAATTCTTTGTCTTAGGATACTGATATCTCAAAAACTGATGGATTTATGTGACTGGAATCTCATAAAGAAATGCATTTTTTTTCGGAAAATCCACTTAGGCGGGGGTGAAAAAATTGAAAAATTAGTTAAATTATTTGTATGAGTCTACTTATATCTCAAAAACTATAGATGTTGCAGACATGAAAGTTGGTGTTTGGAATCCCCGTTAAAATTAAAGTAACACATATACCTCTGATTTCACAAAATCCAATTAAAGGGGGTGAAAGAATTGAAAAAGTTACTGAATTATGTATGAGGATACTTATATCTTATGAAAACTAAATTTGATACAGACGTGGAAATTGGTATTTGGAATCTCCTTTAAAATACAGAAACGCGCATTTTATGGGGAAAATAAACTTGGGGGGAAGGGGTGAAAAGGAATTGAATTCATTTTATGAGGACACACATCTCGAAAACTGAAGAGTGGTATTAAGAAGCTCCTTTATAAATAAACACGTATTTTTTGTTTTCGGATAATTCACTTAAGGAGAGAGGTGAAACGAAGTGAAAAAATTGAATTCCTTTTATGTCGATACTTATATCTCAAAAACTGATGGTTACAGACGTGAAAATTGGTGTTCAGAATCTCCTTTAAAAATAAAGGAACACGGATTTTGGGGGGAATCAACTTAACGGGGGTGGGATGAAAAAGGGGTTAAATTCTTTTTGTGAGGATACTTGTATCTCAAAAAAAGATGTTACAGACGTGAAAATTGGTATTTGGAATCTTCTTTAAAAATGAAGAAACACGTTTCCTTTTGTTTTCGGAAATCCACTTACGGGGGGGAAAGAATTGAAATATTCGTTTAATTATTTGTATGAGTATACTTATATCTTAAAAAGATAACGATGTTACAGACGTGAAACTTGGTATTTGGAATCTCCTTAAAAGAACACGTATTTTATGTTTTCGGAAAATACGACTTGGGGGGGGGGGTGAAAATAATTAAAGGAGGAGTTGAATTCTGTTTAAGAGGATACTTATATATCAGAAACTGAAGATGTTACAGACGTAAAAGTTGGTATTTTGAATCTCCTTTAAAAATAAAGAAACACGTATTTTTTATTTTCGGAAAGTCCACTTAAAGGGAGAGGGGGTGGAGAAAAGGGAAAACGAAGTTGAATTTATTTTATGAGGATACTTATATCTCAGAAACTGAAGATGTTACAGACGTGAAATTTGGTACTGTATATTGAATCTCTGTAACCTGACAAACCCCGGTCAGATATTATTATTATTATTATTATTGTCATTATTATTATTATTATTATTATTATTATTATTATTATTATTATTATTATTATTATTATTATTAATTCATGTGTATATTTCATTTATGTGTGTATTTAGCCGTCGCGGCTTAGTAACTCTTTTTGGAACTCTCGTTATTATGGATACTCTCTATATTTTATTTGGGACTAGTGTGTTTCGATCACTCAGTTTATCTCCCGGTTGTGTACGTGACGAGTCTCCGAGCGGGGGTTTACGTGTTGACGGAGCTGAGGTGGAAAATTCCAGGAACTGGGCTATTTTAAGATGCTGTTGTGTTGGCTTGGGCTAGTGTGGTGCAAGCACGCGTCGGCAGTTGGAAGTTGCAGCTTGCAGTGTGCAGAGGTGATACTGGTGGTAATCTGAGAGGTGTTTTGTACGAGTTGTGAGGAAGATGTCCCATGCCATGTTGGGAGTTCGAGATCTGCTGTTGAAGGAACCAGGGAGAAAGATGCTGGAGTGTAACAACATTCTATGGTTATGAATGTTAGCCATATATAATTCTACGGAGAGTCTACGTAAGGTAACGTGTTGGGCCTTTTCAAACTATACCAACGCCATCAGCAAAGTGGAGTCCATTCTTGAAAAATGAGTCATGACTGCGTGTGAATATTTTGCGTTGCGGAATAAACTGAGTACCAGTTATTGAGAGAGAGTTATTTCATAAATTAAGACATTTATTATTTATATCAATATTCTCTTTATTTTGTTATATATGTTCAAGGGTGTATCACGACGAGCTCTGCTCGGATTTCTAGGTAAATACAGGTTTAATTGACTAAGTATATTGTATGAGATTAATATATATTCTGTTTAATTTCTATGGGTGGGGGAAATTACCAGATGGACTCCTTTTCCAATATTAATTTTTTAGGTATCAAGTGATTCAGATCTCCTTGTCACAAGGCAACGACCCTGAAGATGAGTTTCAACAGCCGGCAAAGTTTAAGAATTATTTATTTGTATATTTATGGCTCCCAAATTCCATTAGTCATTATTATTTATATTTATATTTAATAGAGAGATTTCAATGTCGCTAGCAACGTGGGGCAAGACTGATCTGAGTCACGATAGGGTATGCACACAGAAATGGTATAGTTGCTCTCAGATTTCATGATATGTACAGTTGTTGTGGAGATTTCTTGTTCGCTGTGGAGTGTATAATATGTCTTGTGGAAATTTTGCGTATATGGGTAACGCAAGGTGATGAGTTGGACGAGAGAAAATATTAATCTGTTAAAATTAAGAAATAGGAGTGTGGAAAGGAAAGTGCATATTAATTGTAGTACAGGGGGAGCAAACTATACCGTTGACATGATTAATTCAGAGAGTGAAGCCACAATGGGCGATAATAATTTAAATGTTGTGTTAGATTCGATGGTAACCGGGGACAATGCTTCATCATCTCTATCAGAGCAGAGTAGCGATAATAGTGACCAGCAGCTAGACCAATTAGTTCATATTTTGAGTGAATTTACTAATAAACTTGAAAGTAAACTTAGAGAGCAGAATGATGAGTTAACACAGAAACTTGAAAGTAAACTTGAGGATAATAATCAGAAAATGGAAATTAATGTTGCTAAAATTGAAAAACAAGTTCAGGAAATTAGTGATAGGATGGATAATCAAGTAAAGAGGTTAAGTGAGAAAGTCGATTCAGGTATTATGGAGATGAGGAAGGAATTAAACTATCAATGTGTAGAAATTAATGGTAAATTGTCTGAGCATGATAGGCAAATTGAAGAAATTAGGGGTATATCTGAATCAAATAAAAGTGAATTTAACCGAGTAATTTGTAACGTTGCTAATAATCTTGAAGCTAAACTTGTTGAAAATAATTCTAAATGTCAGGATAAAATTTTAGATAACTTTAACAGTATTCACAATGTGATAAGTAAACAAGGTGTAATTGAACATCAGGTCAGAGAGAACGCTAGTCATATTGATGTATGGAAGGCAGATGTATTACAGAGGGTTGACGAAAAGATTCAATCAGTCAGGTCCTCAGGTGATGTTCAGAGTTCTAGCATACAAAGGCATATTATTAAGGAAATTGAGCTGCCTAAGTTTAATGGTAAGCAGTTTAACCCTCTGGAATTTCTCAAGGTAGTGGAGAAACGTTTTACTAGGAGCTTGGAAGAAGGTGTGTTAGAGTGGGACTTGGTAGATGATATGTTAGCAAGTGCGTTTACGGGTGAAGCTAGGAGTTGGTATGATGTTTATAGAGGTCATATTAAGGGTTTAAGGGGATTCAGGGAGTTGTTTATGGATAAGTTTTGGGATGAGGAGATTCAGGGTAGGGAAAGAGATAGGATTATGGCTGGGAAGTATAAGGGTAATGAGGGTATTTCTCGTACGGAGTATTTTCTTGTGCACGTGGCTATTAGTCAGAACTTAGAAGAGAGTTTGCCAGAGCAGGATATTGTTAGGAGGATGGCTAGACATTTTAATGAAGATATTCAGTTGGCCATGTGCATCCAGCAGGTTAAGACCATTAAGGGAATGGAAGGGCTGTTGCAACGTTTCGATTCTTTGGGTAGGCAGGTAGGACATAGGAGTGTGGGGGAAAATAATCACAGGGGGAGAAGCTGGTTAAGTCTGGTCAGAAACGTGCTAGGATAGTTCAGAATAGGTGCTCTGATAGTTTAGAGGTAGGAGATGAAGTATTGTTGCGAGTGCCTCACCCAGCTAACGCTGAGGATAAGACCATGTCTAAGTTTTTTCAATTGTTTAAGGGTCCTTTTATTGTTGCGAGGAGGATAGGGAGGTGTGCATATTCCTTAATTGATGCTAATAGGAAATGTATTGGAACTTATAATGTGTTCAATTTGAGGAGATACCATAGGGATCCCTAATGTTGTATATTGTATATTTGATGGGTAGTTTGAGGAGCTGTCCTTGGGCCATCAGCCACCTGATTTGTGTTGTTTTGCCAACATTTGCATCTGTTGGAAAACAAAGGGGGAGTATTGTAACCTGACAAACCCCGGTCAGATATTATTATTATTGTCATTATTATTATTATTATTATTATTATTATTATTATTATTATTATTATTATTATTATTATTATTATTATTATTATTATTATTATTTATTCATGTGTATATTTCATTTATGTGTGTATTTAGCCGTCGCGGCTTCGTAACTCTTTTTGGAACTCTCGTTATTATGGATACTCTCTATATTTTATTTGGGACTAGTGTGTTTCGATCACTCAGTTTATCTCCCGGTTGTGTACGTGACGAGTCTCCGAGCGGGGGTTTACGTGTTGACGGAGCTGAGGTGGAAAATTCCAGGAACTGGGCTATTTTAAGATGCTGTTGTGTTGACTTGGGCTAGTGTGGTGCAAGCACGCGTCGGCAGTTGGAAGTTGCAGCTTGCAGTGTGCAGAGGTGATACTGGTGGTAATCTGAGAGGTGTTTTGTACGAGTTGTGAGGAAGATGTCCCATGCCATGTTGGGAGTTCGAGATCTGCTGTTGAAGGAACCAGGGAGAAAGATGCTGGAGTGTAACAACATTCTATGGTTATGAATGTTAGCCATATATAATTCTACGGAGAGTCTACGTAAGGTAACGTGTTGGGCCTTTTCAAACTATACCAACGCCATCAGCAAAGTGGAGTCCATTCTTGAAAAATGAGTCATGACTGCGTGTGAATATTTTGCGTTGCGGAATAAACTGAGTACCAGTTATTGAGAGAGAGTTATTTCATAAATTAAGACATTTATTATTTATATCAATATTCTCTTTATTTTGTTATATATGTTCAAGGGTGTATCACGACGAGCTCTGCTCGGATTTCTAGGTAAATACAGGTTTAATTGACTAAGTATATTGTATGAGATTAATATATATTCTGTTTAATTTCTATGGGTGGGGGAAATTACCAGATGGACTCCTTTTCCAATATTAATTTTTTAGGTATCAAGTGATTCAGATCTCCTTGTCACAAGGCAACGACCCTGAAGATGAGTTTCAACAGCCGGCAAAGTTTAAGAATTATTTATTTGTATATTTATGGCTCCCAAATTCCATTAGTCATTATTATTTATATTTAATAGAGAGATTTCATCTCCTTTAAAAATAAAGAAACACGTACTATTTTGTTTACGGAAAATCCACTTAGGGGTTGAAAAGAATTGAAAAAGTGGGTGTATTTTGAAAACGAGTACCGGTATATCTACAGTATACAAACTGATGATGTTACAGACGCTAAAATTAGTATTTGGAATCTCCTTTAAAAGTAAAGGAACATGTATTTCTCTTTGTTTTCAGAAAATGGGCAGGACTGATAAATGGGTTAAATTCCTTTTATGGGGATTCTTATAGCCTATCTCAAAAACTGAAAATGTTACGACGTGGAGATAGATATTTGGAATCTACTTTAAAAATAAACATTTTTCTTTTCGATTTGAGACAGGACTGTTTCTCATATGTACAATTCTATGTTGCATGGTCATCTTAGCCAAAAAAGGCAATAACACAAACGGGTTTACAAAGAGTTGAAACTCATTTTGTCGGTGAATGTTTATACTTTAGGGATTTTCAGATAATGTCGTAGTACAGTACCGAGGAACGATACCTTTTATTATTTTACGAAATCCACGCGAGCGAAGCCGCGGGTAACTGCTAGTCTATATACAAACTGATTTTCACAGGCGCACTACTGCCAGCGGGTAGGTTACATCAGAATATAAAGAGATAAGGATCAGCCTGTCACTCGCAGCATGTTATTCAGCGTTACAGCTCTAATGCACCCCTTGCAATAGTAAACATCGTTTTCCACCGCATATTTCTAGGCTGGTGTATGGTACAGCCGCACTATATTTGCTGTCAGCATATCGGCAATGGATAGTGTGTTCAGTAGAACCAAATACACAGGCATTATTTTAATCTGGACAACCTGGTCGGAATGCAGCCGAAGCTCCAAACAGATGTAGGACAATGCCCTCTACACACGTATTTCACCGAACAGTATTAGTTTTTGTTTCATACAAGCAACTCTATTATCGAGTGGAATGTCTACACGTGTATAAATTAATAAGTTATTAAATTTCCTTTTCTGCATCTTTGGGGTGTTTACAAACAGTAGCGGTGATTAGGGGGTGGGGCGAGGAGGGACAGTGGCACCCTCCCCCAACTTTTTGGAGTAAACATTACATTTTTTCCGCTTTAGCCGGCTGGAACTAGGAGTTATTTTTAAAAAACTATGTGTACAAGCCTTGCTGTCTTATCTGCTAATTTTTTCCTTTATTTTTTAAATTATTAACATAATTATTGGCGAAAATACGCACAAAATGCCGTTCGTCGCGGCTAAACGATTTGTATAGCGCTACGGCAGGTAGTGGAGACTTTGCATGTGCTATGAGGAAGGGTAGTAGGGGTACATATTTTCTTGACAAGGTCGTGGACAGTAAGTTATAATTCACCCGCTTGCCGCGCGCATCCGTCAGTCTGGCAGTCTCGTTTAGTGTCTGTTAGTTTATTAGTGTGTATTCAAATATTAAATTATTTTAATTGCATAATCATCCCGCACTTCTATTTAATTGCATCGGGCGAGCAGGCCGTGGGGTTAGGGGCACGCAGCTGTGAGCTTGCAGGCGGGAGATAGTGGTTTCGAATCCTACTGTCGGCAGGCCTGAAGATGGTTATCCGTGGTTTCGCATTTTCACACCAGGCAAGTGCTAGGGCTGTACCTTAATTAAGGCCACGGCCTCTTCCTTTCCACGCGTAGCCCTTTCCTGTCCCATCGTCGCCATAAGTCGTATCTGTGTCTTTGCGACGTATAGCCAATTCTTTTTCTTCTTAATCTGCTTACCCTTCAGGGTTGATTTTCCTCGGACTCAGCGAGGGATTCCACCTCTACTGCCTCAAGGTCAATGTCCTGGAGGGTGAGACATTGGGTCGGTATACAACTGAGGAGGATGACCAGTACCTCGGGCCTCACCTGCTATGCTGAACAGGGACCTTGGTGGGGAATGGGAAGTTTGGAAGGGCTAGACAACTAAGAAGGAAGCGGTCGTGGCCTTAAGTTTTCTTTTTTTTTTTTTTTTTTTTTTTTTTGCTAGTTGCTTTACGTCGCACCGACACAGATAGGTCTTATGGCGACGATGGGACAGGAAAGGGCTAGGAGTGGGAAGGAAGCGGCCATGGCCTTATTTAAGGTACAGCCCCAGTATTTGCCTGGTGTGAAAATAGGAAGCCACGGAAAACCATTTTCAGGGCTGCCGACAGTGGGGTTCGAACCTACTATCTCCCGAATACTGGATACAGGGCGCACACAAGCGACTGCAGCTATCGAGCTCGGTGGCCTTAAGTTAGGGACCATCCCGGCGTTTGCCAGGAGGAGAAGTGGGAAACCACGGAAAACCACTTCGAGGAGGGCTGAGGTGGCAATCAAACCCACCTCTACCCAGTCGACCTCCCGAGGCTGAGTAGACTCCGTTCCAACCCTCGTACCACTTTTCAAAACATCGTGGCAGAGCCGAGAATCGAACCCGGGCCTCCGGGGGTGGCAGCTAATCACACTAACCACTACACCACAGAGGCGGCCGTAAAGCCAATTGTAAAATAAATTCAAATGTAATTGTAATTTCAACGGGAGATAATACCAACGTTCCTTTCACTGGACTAGATTGTTTTTGCTAGTTGCTTTACGTCGCACCGACACAGATAGGTTTTATGGCGACGATGGGACAGGGAAGGGCTAGGAGTGGGAAGGAAGCGGCCGTGGCCTTAATTAAGGTACAGCCCCAGCACTTGCCTGGTGTAAAAATGGGAGTCCACGGAAATCCATCTTCAGGGCTACCGACAGTGGGATTCGAAACCACTATCTCCCAGATGCAAGCTCACATTTGCGTGCCCCTAACCACACGGCCAGCTCGCCCGGCACAATTAAATAGAAGTACGGCATGATTATGCAATTGAAAATCATTTAGTATTTGAATACACACTAAGAAATTAATTGGCACTAAAAGAGAGTGCCAGACTGATGGATGCGCGCGGCAAGCGGGTGAATTATAACTCAGTGTCCACAACCTTGTCAAGAAAATATGTACCCCTACTACCATTCCTCCTGCCGTAGCGCTATACAAATCGTTTAGCCGCGACGAAAGGCATTTTGTGCGTATTTCCGCCAATAATTATGTTAATAATTTAAAAAATAAAGGAAAAAATTAGCAGATAAGACAACAAGGCTTGTACAAATAGCTTTTGTTTAATAACTCCTAGTTCCAGCCGGCTAAAGTGGAAAAAATGTAATGTTTACTCCAAAAAGTTGAGGGGGGGTGCCACTGTCCCTCCTCGCCCCACCCCCTAATCACCGCTACTGTTTGTAAACACGCCAAAGATGCAGAAAAGGAAATTTAATAACTTATTAATTTATACACGTGTAGACATTCCACTCGATAATAGAGTTGCTTGTATGAAACAAAAACTAATACTGTTCGGTGAAATACGTGTGTAGAGGGCATTGTCCTACATCTGTTTGGAGCTTCGGCTGCATTCCGACCAGGTTGTCCAGATTAAAATAATGCCTGTGTATTTGGTTCTGCTGAACACACTATCCATTGCCGATATGCTGACAGCAAATATAGTGCGGCTGTACCATACACCAGCCTAGAAATATGCGGTGGAAAACGATGTTTACTATTGCAAGGGCTGCATTAGACCTGTAACGCTGAGTAACATGCTGCGAGCGACAGACTGGTCCTTATCTCTTCATATTCTGACGTAACCTACCCGCTGGCAGTTGTGCGCCTGTGAAAATCAGTTGGTAGATATCCCATTCATCATTTGTGCATGCGGGACATTGGTAAGTAGAAAGTACGTTGTTCTTGAGCCACCTGGTATATAAAGTAACTTGTCCTGACTGACTGACTGATTCATCGTCGCCGAGCCAAAACTACTGGACATAAAGAAATTAAATTTTGGGGATATATTCATATTAACATGTAGGTGCTCGCTAAGAGAGGATTTTTGGATATTTCTTCGTTAAGGGGTGAAATGAGGGGGGGGAGTGAAATTTTAAAATGAGTGTATCTATATCTCAAAACTTTAAAAGTTTACAGATGTAAAAATCGGTATTTAGAAGCTTCTTTAAAAATAAGGAAACACATGTATTTTTGTTTTGGGAAAACTCCAATAGGAGAGGTGAAAAAGGGGTTGAATGTCTTTAATGAGGATACTTAATCTCATAGACTGAAGAAACTATGGACGTGAAAATTGGTACTTGGGATCTCCTTTGAAAATAAAGAAACGTGTATTTTTTGTTTTTGGAAAATCCAATTCATGGGGGGTGAAAGGGGGTGAATTTTTAAAATGAGTGTGTCTATACCTCAAAACTTAAGTTTACAGATGTAAAAATTGGTATTTAGAATCTCCTTGAAAAATAAAGAGACACGTATTTTTTTGTCTTTGGAAAATCCCAATAGGAAGGGTGAAAAAGGGTGAAAAAAGGGTTGAATGTCTTTAATGAGGATACTTATATCTCAGAAACTGAAGATATTACAGACCTGAAAATTTGTATTTGGGATCTCCTTTAAAAATAAAGGAATACGTATTTTTTGTTTTTGGAAAATCCAATTAATGGGGGATGACAAGAGGGGGTGAATTTTTAAAATGAGTGTATCTATATCTCAAAACTTTTTAAAGTGTACAGATGTAAAAATTGGTATTTGGATCCCATTTTTAAAAAAGAAACGTATTTTTGTTTATGGAAATCCCAATAGGAGGGGTGAAAATGGATGAAAATGGGGTTGAATGCCTTAAATGGGTATACTTATATCTCAGAAACAGAATATATTACAGATCTGAAAGTTGGTATTTGGGATCACCTTTAAAAATAAAGGAATACGTATTTTTTGTTTCCGGAAATCCACCCGAAGGGGAGAGGGAAATTGAAAAATTAGTTGAATTATTTGTATGAGGTTACTATTTTCTCAAAAATGAAAGATTTTTCAGACGTGAAAATTGGTATTTGGAATCTGGTTTAAAATTAAAGAAACACGTATTCTCGGAAATACCAATGAAGTGGGTGGGGTGGTGAAAGAATTGAAAAATTAATTGAATTAATTGTATGAGTATACTTGCCTCTATTAAAAACTGAAGATGTTACGGACGTGAAAATTGGTATTTGGATCTCCTTTATAAACAAAGAAAAAAGCGTTCTGGGGGGAAATCATCTTGGAGGGCGGGGGTGAAAAGGAGTTGAATTCCTTTTATGAGGACGCATATCTCAAAAACTGAAGATATTAGAGTCGTGATAATTGGTATTTAGAAGATTCCTGTACTATTAAAGAAACAGGTATTTTAACGGGAAATTCACTTAAGGGGAAGTGTGAAAGGAATATAAGGAAAAACGCCTTCTTTTGGGGGGGGGGGTAAATGTATTTACGGCGGTGGGGTGAAAAAAAGGAGTTGAGACCAATTGGATTTACTGTTCAGAATGTACGGTACGTATTCTGATCATTAATCTGTCCTGGGTTCGTTTTCAAGAAATATATTTTCCTTTGGAGAACATAAAGTTAGATTACAGTAGATTCTCCTGGCATATAAATAAAAATTTAAACACATTTGAAATAAACGATAGGAATGAAATTGACCGTGCAATTGTTCACCTCTTGTTAAGGTCAATAATGCACGGAAGTATATCATTCGTGCACTTGCCTACGCGTGACGATGGTGCTGATCACATTGTCAGCAATGACAATGGCTGCAGATGTAATTTACCCCAAGTAGCATTTTGCTGTGGGTTCCATCCCATCAATAATAATAATAATAATAATAATAATAATAATAATAATAATAATAATAATAATAATGTTCTGGACCGTCGTCAAAATGTGTGGACCGCGCTGGAAAGGGGTCCTGGCCGAGTAATGCAGTTCGGCCGCGTGTTCAGTACCGCCAAGGCACCCAAGAAGACACCACGCCGGATCTCCTCAAGGATTTGATCCATATTAAAAATGCTTATAGGAAAAAATGGCAAAGATTTAGGGACCCGACTGGCCGGGTGGAATACCTGGACCTAGCCCAGGAAGTACGAAATCGATTGCTGGAAAGAAAGATTGAAGAATGGGAGGAACTTTGCCGTAATCTCTCAGAAAGCGAGTCAGATTACGAATTTTAGCGGATTCTCTCAGAAAACGAGTTAGATCTCGAATTTCGGCGGATTATATATAAAACGTTAAGCATTCAATTATAAACTTCATTATAATACCGTGGCAAAGCACGGGTATCTTGCTAGTTATTTATAAATTTCAATTAGTTAAATAACGGTTTCTCTTAGATATCACTTCGCAGGATAGAAGAATATATATGATAAAACTGTTAGTGTATTTATCACGTCATTGTTAATGTTTCAAAATAAATTAAGGTGCGAAATTACTCAATTTATTCGCTCTCCTGAGAACTATGAAACATAATTTGTTGCCTTAGTTTTCAAATGAAGGACAATTTCTTATATTCAGCACACAATGAAAGGGATGTACACTCGAAATAAGAATGTTATTGGCTTTACGTCCCACTAACAACTATTTTTACGGTTTTCGGAGACGTCAAAATGCTGGAATTTAGTCCTGAAGTAGTTCAGTAGATCTTTTACGTGCCAGTACAACTACCGACACGAGGATGACCTTCAAATACCACCGGACTGAGCCAGGATCGAACCTGCCAACTTGGGGTCAGAAGACCAGCGCCATAAGCGTCTGAGCCACTCAGCCCAAGTACACCCGAAATTATTATGTTAAACCAAAAAAACGACCCTGGTAATGTAAACAATGTTGGCATGGCATAGCAACACTTCATACAATGATGATAACTTTAGTAATGAAACGTCAAGGCACTGAAGATATACGGTAAGAGGATTTTACCCATTAAAGAACATGAGTGCAAAAACTCGATTGGCTCTAAACATTGATATTTAACCACATGGACGAGCTTCAGTTCGGTGTAGTCTGCTTAAACAGATAACCACAAGCGTGAATCGGAAGGTGTTGGTAGTGTAAAACCCTGCGTTACAAACCCATCTAATCCCTCCAAATCACCATTTCTTCTGTGAAACAATATACAGATTGCTCCATCAGTCACACTTATAAGTTTTGTTATACTCCAAGGTCCAGCCAAACATTTCCGCAGGCAAGCACAGATTATTGTAAAATACACTTGCATCTAAATCACTCGACACTCTGAAGCACATAGACACTGACGGAATGTCACAACATCAATTATATTCTATCTAAATTAATATTTTTCGAGTAACACGAGTAGTTTGGAATTGGAGAAAAGTCTTCCCTAACCTCAGATATATTCTGAAAATGATTTATGCACACTACAGTTTTGTCATCGACTTCAAAATAATCACGATGTATATTCCTAAACCATTTCTCTTTCAAATGTTTTATTCCGTAGGAGACTTAAGAATAGTTGAATGGGAGGCATTGTCATAGTTAGACTAAAACCTGGTCCACAACACGATCAAAACAAGCTGATTCTCACATTACTGCGTACAATTACAGATCCTAAGTGACCACTGACTCATACCAATACATGAAATTACACCGAATTCATATGATAACAACAAACCAAAACAAACCCACACTTCCAACATTTCTGGCTACTCGATTCGCCATCTTTGAACGATCGAGAGTAGCATTAAGGTCTGAGGATTGGAGTCGGTCTTGGTTGTAAGAATCCTTCCAGAAATTGATAATTCTAGACGGTTGAACGAACAGTATATATATCCACCTGTCAGTCAGTTCAAGAGAGGGTGTGTTATAGTGAGCGAGTCAGTATTGTTGATATCTGTACTTGTCAGAATCCACTTCAGGGTACTCCGCTATTAAGTGTTGTAATGTCGCTTGCTACTGTGTGTAATTGTGTGTTGTGACGTACAGTATATTCTATCTAAATTAATATTTTTCGAGTAACACGAGTAGTTTGGAATAAAGTAGTTTACACTAGGAAGTGAATGTGTTCTCGTGTGATATTTATTTACGACAAATGAAATCGCATTTGAGGGCGATAAATTGGCGACCGCGCAGGACACTTCGAGACTCAGCAATGAAGATCGACCAAATGACCGTGGCGATTTTACGAAAAGGGCTGGCATCCCGAGGTCTACCGACGGCTGGAAGCAAAGCTGACTTACAAGAGAGGTTGCGCCAGGATTTGATACACAACGAGGAGGACCCAGACAGTTTCTACTTCGAAGTCACCTCGGAGGAAGAAACCAACGACCGGGTAAGCATTATGTTCGCACAACTAATTGCTTTGGTTCAGGCCCAGTCAGAAAAAATCGAGGCCCAGTCTAAAAATATCGAGGCCTAGTCTGGAAAACTCGAGGGAAAAATCAAGGCCCAGTCTGAAAAACTCGAGGGGAAAATCGAGGCCCAGTCTCAAGAAATAAAGGGCCGAATCAATTCTTTGGTCAAAGAACTGAAGGAAGATATTTCAAAAAATATTGACAAAATCGGCAGCTTAGAATTAGACGTAGATAAAGTAGTAAGTGATATGCACACCTTGGAAAAAAAAGTCGAGGGGAAGATTGGAGAAATTAGGCGGGAATCCAACAATTTTAAAACCGAAGTAGGCCAGAAATTTACGAAGTTTGAATCCAAGGTTAATAGAAACATTTTAACACTGGAGAAAAACATTTTTGTAGGTAGTAGTCAACCCGTCAGAGGTATGGACCTCCCCATTGGGATACCGGTTGATCCCAGAGTAATCAAAGACAGACTACCGGTATTTCGTGGGAGGCACGAGGAGTGTCCTAAAACATGTCTAAAGTCATCGGATTCTCTACTGAGTAGGAATATACCTACGGAAATGAACTTGCAAATTGTCAGCCGGGGATTGGTGGCAGAACATTAAAGGGCTCAGCCTCGACTGGGAGGAATTCAAGAAAGAATTCGACCAGAGATTTGACTCGGATGGCTGTCCAAACTACAGTACAAAAAAGTTCCTAACTGAAGCACACCCCAGTGGAATGAGAGCAGGAGCTTTCGTAATTCAAAAACTCCATCTCTTAAAGAGAGTCCGCGAGGGGGAAAATATTGACACGAGCGTCCCTTATATCATTGAACTACTACATGATAAGGTTCAATCGCTTATTAAGGTGGCACAACCAAAAACATTTGAAGAGCTCCGTCACATCGTAGCAAAATTAGACGAAGAAACAAGTTACCATGCCTCGAAAACGAAAACCTCAACAGCGGAGGAACCCCGGAAATGCTACCGATGTAGGCGGAATGGGCATTTGAAATACCGCTGCCCGCAAAACCCTTGGGACTGTTTGAGTTGGGGCAAGGATGGTTCCGGAAGAAGGAAGAAGCCCCAGATACATTACACCTGGCTAGAAGGCAAACATATTGATCAAATCTATAATGATGATGAAATTAATCCACCCCACCCAGCCATTAACTTGACGATTAATGACAAGCCTTTCATCGCTCTCCTTGACACTCAAGCTTCACACTCGTTTGTGAACATGAATATGGCAAAATTATTAGAACCTGTTCACCCTGCTAAGGTGGCAACAATCAAGGGGGCAACCCATGACATACATTACAAGATTGAGGGTTGTACCTTTCTTCAAGCCAAGTGCTCGACTGAAGTCATTGTTATACCGCTAAAGGTTGTCAAGGATTTGATACCTGACATAATACGAGGGCAGATCAGAAAATAAGTTGCACTTCCCAGTTATGGCCATTTATTAGACCCCCTATACAACAGTAACATGACTATAACGACATACACTGTAATGTCACTTTTCCACATAGTTTCCAAGAGACTCCAAACATTTCTGCGAACGCACAACCAACTTGTCGATGCCGGATGCATAGAAATTTCCTCCAGCGTTCTGCAACCACTCGGAGACAACGGTCTTCACCTCCTCATCGGTCTGGAAACGTCGACCACCGAGCTCCGTTTTGAGATTACTGAACAGATGAAAGTCACATGGCGCTAGGTCGGGACTGTAGGGTGGATGTTGCCAGACCTCCCACCTGAAACGCTGCAGCAGTTCTCTCATTTGGCGGGCCTTGTGAGGTGTTGCGTTATCGTGCAACAAAATCACACCGGCCCTCAATTTCCCCCGGCGCTTCTCTTTAATCGCTTTACGCAACCGGTGCAACGTTTGACAATACGACGCCGCGTTGATCGTCGTTCGTTTCGGCATGAATTCCACGTGCATCAAACCCTCCATGTCAAAGAACACTGTCGCCATAACCTTACCGGCTGAAGGTTGAACCTTGGCCTTCTTTCGTTGTGGTGATGAGGGGTGCTGCACCCATCAAATCCTTGCAGTGCACCCATTCCATTGATGTTCGCTTCGTTTCGGGGGTGAAGTGGCGGAACCACGTTTCGTCGCCTGTGACGATTCACCGCAGAAACTCGTTGCCGTCTGCGGCATAGCGTTGCAAAAATGCCAGGGAGGATCGGAAACGTTGTCTCTTGTGCTCATCGGTGAGAAGACGTGGGACCAATCTTTGACACAGCTTACGATATCCAAGGTCCTCGTGAACAATGGCGAACACACTGCCATACGACATGTTCAGCTGCGTCGCGTCGCGATTTCTCTCAGTTTAATGCGCCGGTTCTGTCTAATGATCGCATTCACACTGTTGACCTTTGCACGGGTCCTGGACGTTGCGGGCCTGCCTTCGCGTTGGTTGTCCGTGATATCCGTGCGTCCGGCTTCGAATTGCTGACATCACTTTACGATACCTTGCCGAAAAATGGCCCGCTCCCCATACACAGCACTAATTTCACGATGAATGTCCGTGCAATTCTTCCTTTTGGCCCGTAGGAATCGGATTGTCGCACGCACCTCATATTTGGAGTGAACGTCCAGTTGACGCGCCCAACCCCTCACGTCCGCTACATCCAACAAACCCGGGTACTTTTTGTTATCTGTACATTTTTGCTCCCCCGCCTGTACATTTTTGCTTCCCCGCCCCCAGCCACTTCTAATTCCCAATCACCGCTACTGTGAGAGTATAAGGTATGAACAGAAATAATTTGCTACACACAACTACTATAAGATTGAAATTTACACTGCATTTATTTATATATTTTTTTACCCATTTTGGAACCTAACTAGCACAACGACCTGCTGCGTCTTAACCAGAGCCCCTTTTGCCACCACTCTTCAGAGTTCTTGAAGGGCCTTCACAGCTACCATAGTGGTCCAAGGGCCCACGAAATCCCCACTGTACTTCACCCCTACAGGCAGTCCCCTGCTTCGGCTGTCCAATCTCCATAGACCAGGGGATGGCATTAATTTATTCACAAAACTTTTTTATTTGTAATAACCTGCACAGGTTGAATGCCCTCTAACGTTTCTTTTCTCTGTTGCTTTTTATTCTTTTCTTGAATATCTGCACAGCTTTTGGGCAAGGATCAAACACTACCCTTGGTAAACTGTTCCATGCCTTTACGTCCTTCCCAATGAATGAAAATTTACCCCAATCGCTTCTGCTAAAATCCCTTCTATATTTACACTTGTAGTCAGCCCTGCTTATATAATTATTTTCCAACTGAAGCCTCTGATGGATTTTTCCCCATGCTTCCTCTCCTGTATAGGCTCTATATAATGTTATAAGTCCAGTTTTCTGCCTTCTCTTACTTAAGGTTTCCCACCCAAGTTTCTCCAGCATTTCTGATATACTGCTTTTTCTGTGAAATTTCCTGTTACATATCTTGCTGCTCCTCCTCTGCGAACCATGTGACCTTGCCGCGGTGGGGAGGCTTGCGTGTCCCAATGATGCAGATAGCCGAGCCGCAGGTGCAACCATATCGGATGGGTATCTGTTGAGAGACCAGACTAACGAATGGTTCATCGAAAGGGGGGTAGCAGCCTTTCGGTAGTTGCAAGGGCGGCAGTCTAGATGATTGACTGATACGGCCTTGTAATAATACTCAACATGGCTTAGCTGTGTTGATACTGCTACACGGCTGAAAGCAACGGGAAACTACAGCCGTAACTACCTCCCGAGGACATGCAGCTCTTTCTGTATGAATGATGTACTGATGATGGCTTCCTCCCGGGTTAAATATTCCGGAGGTAAACTAGTCCCCCATTCGGATCTCCGGGTGGGGACTACACGAGAGGGGGCGATCATCAGGAAGATGGATACTGACATTCTGCGAGTCGGAGCGTGGAATGTTAGAAGTTGGAATCTTTGTGGTAGGTTAGAGAATCTGAAAAGGGAGATGGATAGGCTAAAGTTAGATGTAGTTGGTATAAGTGAAGTACGTTGGCAGGAAGAAGAGGATTTTTGGTCAGGCGACTACCGAATTATCAACACGAAATCAAACAGGGGAAATGCAGTAGTTGGTTTAATAATGAATAAGAAAATAGGCCAGCGGATAAGCTACTACGACCAGCATAGTGAAAGAATTATTGTCGTCAAGATAGACACCAAACCATTGCCCACCACAATAGTGCAGGTCTATATGCCTACTAGTTCAGCGAATGATGAAGAAATAGAAAGAATATATGAGGAGATAGAATTTTTAATACAATATGTAAAAGGTGACGAGAATCTAATTGTGATGGGAGACTGGAATGCAGTGGTAGGCCAAGGAAGAGAAGGTAGTACAGCAGGAGAATTTGGATTGGGACAAAGGAACGAAAGAGGAAGTCGGCTGGTTGAATTCTGCACTGATCATAATTTAGTCCTCGCCAATACTTGGTTCAAACACCACAAACGACGGCTGTATACATGGACGAGACCTGGAGACACTGGAAGGTATCAAATAGACTTCATTATGATTAGGCAGAGATTCAGAAACCAGGTGGTGGATTGCGAAATCTTCCCAGGAGCAGACGTGGACTCTGACCACAACTTGATGGACATGAAATGCCGTCTGAAGTTGAGAAATTGAAGAAAGGAAAGAATGCAAAAAGATGGGCTCTAGACAAGTTGAAAGAAAAGAGTGTGAGGGATTGTTTCAAGGAACATGTTGCGCAGGGGCTAAGTGAGGAGGCTGAGGGAAGCACAATAGAGGAAGAGTGGAGAGTCATAAAAAATGAAGTCAGTAGGGCTGTTGAAGAAATGTTAGGAAGGAACAAAAGATCAACTAAGAATCAGTGGATAACTTAGGAGATACTAGACCTGATTGATGAACGACAAAAATACAAGAATGCTAAAAATGAAGAGGGCAGGAAAGAATACAGGCGATTAAAGAATCAAGTGGATAGAAAGTGCAAGGTAGCTAAGGAAGAATGGCTGAAGGAGAAGTGCAAGGATGTCGAAGGCTGTATGGTCCTGGGAAAAGTAGATGTTGCATACAGGAAAATCAAGGAAACCTTTGAAGAAAGGAAATCTAGGTGCATGAATATTAAGAGCTCAGATGGGAAGCCACTTCTAGGGAAAGAAGACAAAGCAGAAAGATGGCAGGAGCATATCTTGTATCAAGGTAACGATGTAGATAATTTGGTTCTGGAACATGAAGAGGCTGTTGATGCTGATGACATGGGAGACTCAATTTTGAGGTCAGAGTTTGACAGAGCTGTGAGTGACCTAAATAGGAACAAGGCACCTGGAATTGATGATATTCCCTCTGAATTACTGACTGCCTTAGGAGAAGCCAGTATGGTAAGGTTATTTCATTTAGTGTGCAAGATGTATGAGACAGGAGAAGTCCCATCCGATTTTCGGCAGAATGTTGTTATACCTATTCCCAAGAAAGCCGGTGCTGACAGGTGTGAAAACTACCGCACCATTAGTTTATTATCTCATGCCTGCAAAATTTTAACACATATTATTTACAGAAGAATGGAAAAACAAGTTGAAGCTGAGTTGGGAGAAGATCAATTTGGCTTCAGAAGAAATGTAGGAACACGTTAAGCAATCCTGACTTTAGTCTGATCTTAGAGGATCGAATCAAGAAGGACAAGCCCACGTACATGGCATTCGTAGATCTAGAAAAGGCATTCGATAATGTTGACTGGAACAAGGTATTTATGATTCTGAACATGATAGGGATCAGATACCGAGAACGAAGAATTATCTACAACCTGTACAAAAATCAGTCTGCAGTGATAAGAATCGAGGGCTTTGAAAAAGAAGCAGCAATCCAGAAAGGAGTGAGGCAAGGCTGCAGTTTGTCCCCTCTCCTTTTCAATGTTTACATAGAACAGGCAGTAAAGGAAATCAAAGAAAAATTTGGAAAGGGAATCACAGTCCAAGGAGAGCAAATCAAAACCTTGAGATTTGCCGATGATATTGTTATTTTATCTGAGACTGCAGAAGATCTCGAGAAGTTGCTGAATGGTATGGATGAAGTCTTGGGTAATGAGTACAAGATGAAAATAAATAAGTCCAAAACAAAAGTAATGGAGTGCAGTCGAACGAAGGCAGGTGATGTAGGAAATATTAGATTAGGAAACGAAGTCTTAAAGGAAGTAGATGAATATTATTACTTGGGTAGTAAAATAACTAACGATGGCAGAAGTAAGGAGGACATAAAATGCAGACTAGCACAAGCAAGGAAGAGCTTTCTTAAGAAAAGAAATTTGCTCACCTCCAATATTGATATCGGAATTAGAAAAATGTTTCTAAAGACTTTCGTGTGGAGCGTCGCATTGTATGGAAGTGAAACATGGACGATAACTAGCTCAGAAAGAAAGAGAATAGAAGCTTTTGAAATGTGGTGTTACAGAAGAATGCTGAAGGTGAGATGGATAGATCGAATCACGAATGAAGAGATACTGAATCGAATTGGTGAGAGGAGATCGATTTGGCTAAATTTGACGAGAAGAAGGGATAGAATGATAGGACACATCTTAAGACACCCAGGACTTGTTCAGTTGGTTTTTGAAGGAAGTGTAGGTGGTAAGAACGGTAGGGGTAGACCAAGGTATGAATATGACAAACAGATTAGAGCAGATGTAGGATGCAATAGTTACGTAGAAATGAAAAGGTTAGCACAGGATAGGGTGGCATCTCCAGCTGCATCAAACCAGTCTATGGACTGATGACTCAAACAACAACATCTTGCTGCTTTCCTCTGCACGCTATCCATTTCTTTTATTAGGTATTCCTGGTGAGGATCCCAAACACTGTTTGCATATTCCAATAATGGATGAACCATATTTAAGTAACGTTTCTCTTCCACGAACCTACTACGATGGCATAGCAGGGGGGAAGACATGATACTCCCACGTGGCGCGTCCCAGGTGGCGGATAGGGGGGTCCTAACCGGCTTGTCGGCGGATCTGAGGGAAATAAAATACCTCTCGTGGACCAAACACACAACCCCCTGTGGGTGGGGAATGCAGACGAAGAATACACCCACGGTATCCCCTGCCTGTTGTGAGAGGCGACTAAAAGGGGCGACCAAGGGATGATTGTGTTGCAACCATGAAACTACTTGTGATTAGTACCACCACACGGAGAATATCATGGGTCGCTCTTACTTGCGCGTAGTACCATTATATTAGGTACCAAATAGGTTTGTGATTAGTAGCACACAGGAGCACCATGCAGTCGCCTTTTGCAGTACCTGTGATTAGTACCACCATATGAGCGGGACCATGGGATGATAGCTACCATGGTTCTGCCTTGCCTATGATTAGTACCCACTATATGAGGAACACCACGGGATAGTGCAGGTCCCTGTGGTTAGTACTCTTATGTGCTGAACACCATAGGGTTGCGTTGCCTGTACATGGCACCGCAATGTGAAAAAAACCATAGGTCTGTAGTATATGTCGAATTTCATAACCTGTGAGTAGTACCATAATGTGTGGAATACCGCGAGTCTCTGCTACTTTTGATTAGTACCACAGCATGACAAATACCATGGTTCTACATTACTAGCAATAAGTACCGTTATGAGAGGCCGATAACTTGGATTTTGGACCCCATTTATACTGCAAGCATCATCGATTCAATGTTATGCTATAGCAGCAGTCCCTTGGTCAGTAATCATATTGTTTTACGTCAGAGTCTGTGAATGTAAGGCATCGCGGGTCGCATCCACTGATTGTTTTAAATTCATCTCCATCCATTCATTCTTCGTCCTCAGGTTTTGAATTCTGGTCAGTGGAGAATTTTGGACTTTTAATTTGTCATTCCATTTCGTCTTATTTCGTACCATTAGGGGCCGATGACCTTGATGTTAGGCCCCTTTAAACAGCAAATATCATCATCATCATAACTTTTCTCTTTTAATTCTTTGTTGCATCCTTTAAGTAGCCTCATTATGGCACATAATGATCTGTATACTTTCCCAACCATGTCATCAACATGACGCTTCCAGTACAAATTACTTTCAAATCTCACACCTAAGTATTTGCACTTGCCATCATTTTAGTGATTTAACCTTGCTGCTATGTGATTCGTACTTTTCTCTGTCCATGAAGAAACAATTATAATTGGGGTTTCCCGTGTAGAAATTCACTTATTCAACAATAGCTGCACTGCTGTATAACATAACAATAACAAAATGACGACAGTAATTACATTCATGCCGATGGCTGGTACCACTGTTCGACCCTAATAGGAGGCCATGTTCATTAATAATCTGCTACTGTACATATCCAATAACTGGGGCTGGTGATGGT
This sequence comes from Anabrus simplex, assembly GCF_040414725.1. Lineage (NCBI taxonomy): Eukaryota > Metazoa > Arthropoda > Insecta > Orthoptera > Tettigoniidae > Anabrus > Anabrus simplex. Next base: position 343,049,927 of record NC_090266.1, on the reverse strand, counting down.
TCACCGTCACTAGTGGATGTGTTTTATTAATTTTATGGTAAGCTTTCACTGATCATTTTAGTGATGGTATACATGCACTTAGGGAAGGTTTACTTTCCCTAACCATCCACTTCCACTATAACATATACAGTAGTTTTGTAGAAATAAGAACCAGGTTAACACGGAAGACAGACAGGCATGGAACTAACATCTCTATACCACTTAATAATTTGTAGAAGAATACCTCACATACAAACAGCTGGAAGAATTGGAGCGAGTAAAGGCTAGATACCTGAAGAGAATTTTAGGAGTCCCGCAGAATGCAAGATCGAGGCTAGTGTATGAGCTTACCAGGGAGACCTTCTTAATAGAGGATCTGAGATGCGAGCACATACTTCCAGCTAGTGAAAATGAAAACCTACAACCTGTTTTCCAGTCATTGACCAGGTCAGGGATGTAATGAATGAATCATATACAGGCTATTAGTACGATGAGGTCGCCACTCCCAAAGTGATTTACTAATGTCTGATAGATGCTATGAAATGAGAATGGAGAGTGTTGCTGGAATGAAAGGTGACAGGGAAACCGGAGTACCCGGAGAAAAACCTGTCCGCCTCCACTATGTCCAGCACAAATCTCACATGGAGAGACCAGGATTTGAACCATGGTATCCAGCGGTGAGAGGCCGACATGCTGCCATCTGAGCCACGGAGGCTACTTTCAGCTAGTACCAGCTTCAAACAGTTTATACAAGATCTGCATGAGAAGAAAAACAATGTACCAGAGGGCTTCTATGCAACATCTGCTATGCAAGACAGGACCTGGATGGAAGCTAATCATGATATGCGACACGTGACGACGAGTTTGGCGATCCATGGTTTTCACCACAAGGTGTGCTGCAACAAATTATTTCACAAACCAAATGACGCATGTGTGTGTGAGTTATGTTTGGAACTCTGTGATAGATACCATATTATAAAATGCAGGAATAGACAGAAATCCATCGTAGCTTATAGCAAAGAAAAGTAATGTAAATGTAATGTAATGATTTTCTTTTTTGCACGACATGTGTGCGCTTTCAATAATATACCACTTAAGGCCTTCCACTCCTCCAGGAGCCTTCATGACCTGCCTTGCAATTTTCAACGACTGGTTCCATGGTTATGTGGTCTGCAACATTTCAAAATCTTGATGACATACCACTGTGAATTTTAGCATATTTTTAAACATTTAAAATTTTATCCACTGAAGATGGAATATAAGTTCCAAAAGCCAGTTTTAGACTAAGTGAGTAGACATATTGTGCTGATATAGACTGTATAACTCAATAGATTGTAAATTACGTATCTCTGCTACCCCCAATATTTCTGCAACTCATTCACCATAAAAGTAATGGTAGTTTTACTTTTCAGGAGGTAATTATGTCTCTTCAACAAATTATTGGCCTGCTTATTCAACTCTGCCATGTAATGACATTCCTGCATGAAAGAGGCTGGCTGCATACTGCTCTCACCTCTCACGCCATTCTACTGGCTCCTAACAACACCCTCAAACTCACCGCTTTTGAGCTAGCTAAAAATCTTCAACAGGTAAGATAACAAATTACTTGTCATCCTTTATTGTTCCAGGTGCTACAGATACATACTCCGCAGTAGAAAATTGATCCATCTAGCCCGATACAGAAGCTTGCTTTATTTGTTTGTTTTTGGTTTTGTTTTTTTACAAGTTGCTTTATGTCGCACCAACACAGATAGGTCTTATGGCAACAATGGGACAGGAAAGGGTTAGGAGTGGGAAGGAAGCGGTGGTAGCCTTAAGGTACAGCCCCACCATTTGCCTGGTATGAAAATGGGAAACCACGAAAAATAATCTTTGGGGCTGCTGACAGTGGGGTTCGAACTCACTACTCCCGAATACTTGATACTGGCCGCACTTAAGCAACTGCAGATATCGATCTCGGTAAGCTTGCTTTGTGATGACAGAAACTATTACACGCAACCACGCAACTACTGTCATAAAGTTAGAGAAATTACCAAATGTTACACGGGCTGCAGACAAACCGGGAACTCAATTTCCTGAAATGACATGCAAGTGCTGTGTGTATTGTTTGGGGTAGGAAAACAGTTCTCACGCATTAACATTCAGTCTTGTCATATGCATAGTAATGGTGATGATGTTATTTGTTTTACGTCCCGCTAACTACTTGTATGATTTTCGGAGATGCCAAGGTACCAGAATTTTGTTCCGCAGGAGTTCTTAAATGTGCCAGTAAATCTACCGACACGAGACTGACGTATTTGTGCACCTTCAAACACCACCAGACTGAGCCACAAGTGAACCCGCCAACTTAAGCTCAGGAGGCTAGGGATCTACCGTCTGAGATAGTCAGCCCAGTGCATAGGAATGGAACGGCCATGTTATACAATTGGCAAACTTGTGGACACACCGCTTACATTTGAAGTGTCATCACAATGTCTAAACAGACAACATTCAGACCGCAGTGTATTCCTGAACTGAGACTATGCCAGCATGGTACACTTCATGTGGCAACTCGTCTATTGAGGACATGGCAAAGGGATGCAGAGAAAGTGAAGCTGTTGTCGTAGACCTCATAGAAGTACTGGTACTAGAGCAGTGGCAGACACATTAGGAATAATTCATGTTAGAGTGCATAGAATTATTAAACATAATCTGCACTGGCACCCATTCACTCAGAACACAACTCAGCACCTCTAAATGGATGACATTGCCCATCATCAGGCTTTCTTTGAGTAGATTGCTCAACAAGTGAGTAGCGCAAACCTGGTCATAAAATACATGTATGTATGTTGGGTATTCAGCCCAAAGGCTGGTTTGATCCTCCACAGCTCCACCAACAGCTGTCATAGGTAGTCTAGGTGTCACTGAAGATGAATACTGGGAAAATGAGGAGTGAGGTAGTTCCCGTTGCTTTCCTCATGAGGCCAGAAGTAGCTATTACATATCAGTCTACCAAGCCCACTGAAATGCACGCACCAACCAACCTCAGGTGCAATATTTTCACACCATTCATAGCAGGGACTGGCTGCATAAGGAATGGTATTGCTAGTATCACTTATACTTCAGTCACTTTCATATTGTCAAACCAAGGATGAGACTGAGACAGGTCAATGAAAGTAACAAATTTATTCTAGCCCATGCCAGAAGACATGGTGCACTGTAAACACTACATCTTGCAAGCAAAGGCATCATACTTATACGTCACAAATGTAATGCAATCACTGTCTCATATTGTTTTGGTTTACTAGATAATGCCACCGAGATTGCCAAATTTAGACCCCTCTGAGTTTTAAGTGGCTATTTATGCGATCTAATTTATGGAACATCACCTGTAAATAGGGCCAAACTCTTGTGTAAACTTTGTGCAGCACCAGAAACTATGACATCAGCAATATTAATAAGAGTGTGCAAGAGAGTAATGTGAAGAGTAGCATTGTGTGTGGAACAGGGAGGAGGGTATTTTGAATATTTGTTTTGTTGAAATTTTCAGTTATTATTATTCAGACATATTGAGATTTTCATTTCTATTTACTTTCTTTATGAAAGGTGTGGCAACCCACCATTCTGCGGAGTGATATCTGAAGTGTCTGGTACATTATTTTATGCATGAAATCTTTCAATTCTGTAAATGTATTCCTCAAGCATAGGGTAATTTCAAATTGAAAATTCAGAGCGATGCATTAAGTATATCTTAATTTACATGTCCAGTTACTACAGTGTTCTAGCGACTGCTGCCTCAACAGCCCACTCACTCATTACTGATGGGTACGGTTCAGCATTCTTGATACTTGTAGATATGTAAAGGGCCAGCCTTGCGTTCTAGGGGCAGTGAGCCTACATCTCACCCCAGAAGCCCCAGGTTCGATTTCCTACCAGGCAGGGATTTCTACCTGGATCTGAAGGCTGGTTTGAGGTTCACTCAGCCTATGCAATTACTGTTGAAGAGCTATCTATTGGTGAGATAGTGGTCCTGGTCTAGAAAGCCAAGAATAATGGCTGAATGGATTCGTTGTGCTGATCACAACTTCTGCAGGCCATTGGGCTGAGCAACGATCGCATGGTAGGCCAAGGCCGATCAGGACTGTAGGGTCAGTCGCCATGGGGTTTTATTTTGTTTAGATGTGTAAAGGAACAAACAACTGGAATCGTCCATATCAGCGAGAATTTATGTGTTTCCTTTCTTCCATTTCAGTAATCCATAATACATAATATGAGAATATTTATTAACATAGTTCAGATGGTAATTGGTTTAGACCTTAGAGTGGGAAACTAGAATTGCTAGACATGCCAATAGTTCAAGATTTGGATTCGAGTACATTCTCTAGAGCTTTCCACTCTTAATTTGGGTAATTTGTGATCGTAACTTATTTCAAATTCTAGACTATAGAAGATGAATCACCTAAAACATGCACCCCAAATATTTCTAAAGTGGAAAGTGCTGTTAATGTGCTGCTTTCACAGAAATGAAGTGTAACCAAGGGCTCATATTTGTTGCCCATACACAGATTTTAATAATTATTAAAATGTGTATTTATTTTAGAAAGTTCCATTTTTCAAATGGAACAATGCCTTTTGACATTAATGAAATAAAAGTAGAGTAATCGCAATGTCAATGGTGTTTCTTTCACGATTCTGGTACACATAGTTTACAAGCTATCATAGTTTGAAAATTATAAATACGGTACCGGTAGTTGTCTGCTCCATGTTTTAGCACTAACTGAAGAAAAAATGAATAAACAAACTCTTTGGAAGAGAAAGAGAATTGGCCTTCAAAGATTGTATTCAGAAGGATGACCACTAGCTTCAATACAAGCTTCCAGTCTGCCATGTAAAGCCTGATTCATATTCTAGCATTTCATCAGAAATTTCAGCACAGGCAGCAAGTAATACATCGTGTCATATCACATGGTGTAGTCAGTATGTCCTTGTAAACAGTGTCTCTCAGCTTTCCCCAGAGAAAAAAAATATGAAGGTATATTGATATATTCTTCTCCAATCCAAAGATTTGGAAACAATTGGTGAAGACAAGCTGCAGTACGTCGTGTACCATGGGCTGATACCACATGTTCCTCCTAGTCTGCAGTAAAATATCTTCTAACATCTGTGGAAGTTGGTCTGTTGGGAGGTTGAGATACTTTTGAGAATCTGTGTTCCTTCTATGAAGAAAGGATCTATGAAGTGATGGTTCGCTATTCCACACCACTCATTTAAACTCCATGGCTGCTGACATTCCACCTGATGAAGCCAATGGGGATTGGGGATTGTTTATGGACCAATAGTGCATGTTTTGGAGGTTTACTTGGCCATGATTTCTAAACGTTGGTTCAACACTAAACAAGACATCTACAAATGACCATACCTGGACTATCATTAACAGGAATCTAATATTTTTTTATTTAAAGCATTTTCTTCAACTTGTACATAATAAAGTCATCTTTGAGAAATCATACGCTTTTATGAAGGTGTTTCAATTTTCATGAGTATCAGTGTACATGAAACTGTTCACAATTGTTTGTGTGTTTGCTTGCATCATTAGCATCTTAATATCAGTACTATAGTCACTTATTGTCCACAATTCTAAATTCTTGATGTAAGTAGACTATCATTGTACAACAGGAGAATAACGAGGACCCTCTTCTGAGAGAACAGTGGTTCCAATGGCAGGCACCAGAGCAGCTGCAGGAATCTAGTAGAGCGTGCAAGGCAAGTGACGTGTTCAGTGCTGGTCTGGTGCTCTGGGAGATGTGTACAAGTAAGATAAACACAAATTCTCATCATTTTTACTGTGATGAATTTTATCTCTAGACATGTAGTAAATAAATTAATATTCATGAAATTTTTATGCAATAATGTAGTTTAAATGAAAATACTATTTTGTTCCCTAACACATGTATGCTCAATGCATAAGTAATTAAAGGAATTGGTGAAGAAGTGGGGGGGAGTGTAACTCCAAAATTAATAAAAATCTGTTTATTCATTGTATATAGACTTTAGGGGAAAAATAGTGCTATCTGTCATGCAAGAAAGGAGTTAAACATTGGAAACTGATAGTAATGCACGCAATTGAAACTAGCCTAGCACTTGTGTTTGGACAAAAGAGAGGACACTCCAGGGTTTACCTTTCTCTTGTCCCAAAGTGTTCGACATTCTATTGGTAAGGAGCACATACACTGTCTATCATGATGCTACTCGTACTTTGCTTTCTACAGCTAGTAGTTGTAGCAGAAGCAATGATGACCAATGTGATGTTGTTGTACATTCTACAGATTTAGGGAGTGAAAACAACTCCAGTGGTGACACAGGAAGTGAATCTTCATGAGAATGTTTAAATCTGATTCATTATAGTGAACAAAAATGTTTTAAATATTCAATATTGTGAAAAAAGAATGTGAGGAAAACAAAACCTCCAAATGGTAAAGCGAACACACGAGTTCCTAGGAAAGTTGTAAGGAGGAAGAACCTCACTTCAGAACTGGGTGGTTATGACATCTTAATTGGGTCACCAACAAGCCTTTCTAGAGGCTATGCACTACATTATTATTATTATTATTATTATTATTATTATTATTATTATTATTATTATTATCAAAAGAACACGTGGAATTTTACAGTGTTACAAACGGTCCTACACACCATTCACTGGTTTATTAGCTTTCTTGGTAAATCAGTGGTGGTGTCCGACCCATGATCACGGGTTCGAATCCAAACAACAAAAGAGCATACTGAACCTGAAAGATTATTCATTTTAGCAGATCTGCATATAAAAAGAAAATTATATTACCCCTGTAACAGCAGACATTGCAGTTTCTTCCTACAAGGATGTAGAAGTAGATGGGAGTAAAATACTAGCTCTCTGTTATCTATATAATTAAGTCAGAAGTATGAGGTGAGGAAGTATATGTTATAAGGAATGCATGGCTGCTCTCTCTCTCTGGTTAGCAGTGGCAATCTGATGGACCGAAGCTTTGCATGTCCATCCCCTCGGTTCCCTCACCTATCTGATATTGAGCAGCATGCCGCTCGAGGTGAGCAGTGCTGCAAAGTTGGTCTCCGATGCCTTGCACGAGCAACGTTTTTTCTCATTGCTTTCAAGTTTTGTAAATGGAACAATGTGTCAGATGCTTACATTTTAATATGCTTTAAGATTTCCGTTGTCTCATTTAATGTTTGGGCTTCACCAATAGCCTTGGTAGCCCTCAGTATATGCCACTGCTGGAATGTCCTTCCTGGAGCCTGCTTCTGCCTTACAGTATCTATACATATCCTTCCATTGTTCCCTGAAATTCATATGGCTGCTGATAATGTTTGCCATCATGTTATCCTTAGCTGATTTATTTTGCTGAATTCAAATTCTTACTGAGCTCCTCCAATCTCTTCTTACTCCTGCACTTCCTTCTTAAACTCTTTACTTCTCTGTCATAATATAATGGGTACTTACAATTCCTTACCTTTCCTTACTTTTAAAGGTACATATCTGTTTTCACACTTCTCAACAATTGCTTTAATCACATCCCATAGGTTGTTTACATTTTTATTTATCATTTTCCATTGATCATAATTGCTTTTTAACATATTCCCCTCTTATCAGCATTATGGTACTGGCTAATAGTCCTACTTTTACAACATTCATTTCTAACACATTATTTTTAACTTCACAAAAGACAGCTTCATGATAACTTATACCATCTGTCACTTCAGTTTCCTTATAGAGCTCAACTCGTTTTACCACATCACATCTAGAATATGTTCCCCTCTAGTTGGTTCCATCATTTTCTGATTCAGTAGTCCTTCCCATAATAACTTATACACCATTTTTTGGTCATGCTTTCTGCCATTCGCATTCATTTCAGTTAACGTTTGGCAGGTTCAGATCACCCACTACACTAACGTTCCATTCTGTGTTGTTTCCCACATACCGTAGCTGATTATCTTATCAAATAATTTTGCATCAGCATCAACCTTGCAAGGTCCGTACAATCCAAAAACAACAAATTGCCTATTGTCTTTAGATATGAGTCTTACACCTAGAATTTCATGTTCCTCATCCTTAAAGTCTTTCGTAGCTTATAAATTATTCTTTCACCAGTATAAATACTACTCCTCCTATCCTTTCTAACCTGTCTCTGTGATAAACAGTCTAGTTCCATGAGAAAATTTTTGCATCCATAATATCACCTCTCAGCCATGATTCAATTTCTATTACAATATCTGGTAAATATATACGGTATCTATTAAATAACTTAATTCTATTCCTTTCTTTACAATACTTCTTACCGAGCTCGATAGCTGCAGTCGCTTAAGTGCGGCCAGTGTCCAGTAATCGGAAGATAGCCGGGTTCGAACCCCACTGTCGGCAGCCCTGAAGATGGTTTTCCGTGGTTTCCCATTTTCACACCAGGCAAATGCTGGGGCTGTACATTTATTAAGGCCACGGCCGCTTCCTTCCCATTCCTAGGCCTATCCTATCCCATCGTCGCCATAAGACCTATCTGTGTCGGTGCGACGTAAAACAAATAGCAAAAAAAAAAAATCTTCGGTTTAACACAAACAATTTTTAGTTATCCTTACTTGACTTCATGCTTCCTATACTGTCATCACTGCTCCCTGGTACCGGGCGAGTTGGCTGTGCGGTTAGGGGCGCGCAGCTGTGAGCTTGCATCTGGGAAATAATGGGTTCGAATCCCACTGTCAGCAGCCCTGAAGATGGTTTTTCCGTGGTTTCCCATTTCCACAACAGGCAAATGCTGGGGCTGTTCCTTAATTAAGACCACGGCTGCTTCCTTCCAACTCCTAGCCCTTTCCTATCCCATCGACGCCGTAAGACCTATCTATGTCGGTGCGAGATAAAGTCACTAGCTAAAAAGAAAAGCTCCTTGGTCCACCCCATTTCCCTGAATGTATCTGCCTACAACTCTTCTAAACAAAATCCCTGTCATTGCAGTTCAAGTGAAGGTCATCTTAGTGTATATCCCTATCTCCTACCCACCCATTAGGATCTACAAATCACACTCCCAATTTCCCACATGCCCATTCCACAGTCTCATTTAAATTCTCAATCACTCTCCATTCAGTATCCTTCCTACAGAGTATACCACTGATAACAATCTCTGCTTCCTTAAAGTTCTTCTGTGCTGCTATAACCATATCCCAAACATCCCCATCTGTGTTAGTACCTATTCCTGATTGCCTTACGTTATTGGTACCGACATGGAAAATTACCACCTTCTCTTTACCCTCATCCCTCCCTTCTATTTTCCTCAACAACTGCCTTGACCTAATTCCTGGATAACACTGCACCCTCATTCCCTTTCCTCCACATACTTTCCCTCCACATGCTTGATATTTGAGTCACCCATGTACATTGATTGAGAGAGATCTATCTTCATTCCTGTCCTCTGTTACAAGTCTAATTATCTCCCTCAAAATTGCAATCTCTTCCCTCATCCTCCTTAGTTCCCACTCACACTCACAGTCTCATTTAAATCCTCAGTCATCCTCCATTCAGTATCCCTCCCACAGAGTATCCCACTGATAATAATCTCTGCTTCCCTAAACTTCTTCTGTGCTGCTGTAACCAGATCCCAAACACCCCCAACTGTGTTAGTACCTCTTCCAGCTTGCCTTATATTATTGGTACCAACATTGGTACCTGCCTCTCTCAGCCATTGTTTTATCTCTTCAAAGAAGTGTGCAATAATCTGGAAATATCAACAGAAGTAAAACAGCATATTCTACTAATAGAAGTAGATACATATATGACAAAGGAAATAATGTACACTACACAAAGATCTCACGACTATAAGCAATTAGGAAACAAACTGTTAGAATAACTACACTACAGTTATACTTGGTTTATAGTCTTATTTCCACGAACTAAAGAAATTCTCTCTTCAAAGTAGATTTACTGTACATTTTAGAAACTTGTTTCTGAAAGCAGAAGGAAGGGCAAAACTGATTTAGTTGTATTCTTTGGGTTCAAAACATACCGAGTGGTCCACCAGGCCCCTGCAATCCCTTCACATTTACTGCAATTCTGAAAGACATTGGTCCCTCTCCCTAAACCGGGGTAATATAATGAGATGTGTGTTTATAGGCTAGAAGACAGCAGGAATCTTGAGCGCCACTATTAATTAATTATGGGTACCTCGAATGATCCCATACAACGAGTACAGATATGCAGAACACATCATTTAAAAGAGGAGGTGGACGCACAGACTGGGAGCATGGTACTGTATAGGCTGGGGAGTGGGCGCGGTAGGTCAAGTGTTGCAGTAGCTCACATTACAAGTGGACGGGAAGATAAGTGATAGTGGACAGTGCTCGAGGTAGTATGTTCGAACCCTACATAAGAATTTTTTTAACAGCCAGTTGCCTGGGATGTGGTAAGGTTGTATACTTGATAGCTTCCAAGGACTCAATTGTTTATTTGACCCTGTAAAAGACTGTATGTATCATTGCATTAGGTATGGTGCTGGGTTGGACGAGGATGAGGAGATGATCGTCTGTGAACAGTTAGCTACGTCAAACATGTTCCAAGCTTTGTAGACCACAGGTAGGGCAATGTATGCCCCATTGGAACGATAACAACATGGAATGGCATGTATGTAGCTGCGCGAATTCCCCTCCTTTGAAGCAATTCACAACACAAAGTTTATTCACTGCCTCGAGACGTATACCACCGATGAGTATGTGGATATGCTACTTATCTATGGAGAAGCTAGACAGAATGCACACCAGGCACAACGCCTGTACCAAGAATGCTATCCGGATAGATAACAAACGACGGGCATGACATTTCGGAGTGTGGAAAGATGCCTGTGGGATACAGCATCCCTGGGAAGGACACGGCTTGTTCGAGATCATCTCGTGATGACTGCTGACAATGAAAAGGTTGTGTTTGACAGTGTCCAGCGTAACCCTCATATTAGCACGCGGGCCATTGCACAGGAGACGAACATCAGCTGCATGTCTGTTATGTAGATATTGCATACCCACTGGTTTCACCTGTACCATCTGCACTTACACCAGGAGCTCCATGATCACTATTTCGATGCCCGGGTGGCGTTCTGTCAATGGATCCTAGAGCATGTGGACACTGAGCCAGCTTTTCTAGCGACTCTCTTATTTATGGACGAAGCACAGTTCCACAACAATGGAACCGTTTATTGCCATAATATGTATTACTGGAGTGTGGATAATCCCCATTGGGTGTGACAGACAGCTTTTCAGGTACAGTGTGGTGTGAATGTATGGTGTGGAATCATGGGTGATCACCTCATCAGTCACTATTTCTTTGAGGGCCATCTGACCAGCCAACGCTATCTGCGGTTTCTCGAAGGAGAACTACCACCGTTTTTGCAACATGTGCCATTCCTTGACTAATGCAGGATGTGGTTTCAACATGACGGAGCTCTACCGCATGCGGCGGTGGTCGTCCGGAACCATCTCCATGCGACGTATCCTGATAAATGGGTAGGAAGGGGAGGACCTGTCCTCTGGCCCACCAGATCGCCCGATCTCACGCCCCTGGATTTTTTCTGTGCGGCCATGTAAACAACTGGTGTATGCACAGGAGCCATCCAATCCTTGTCACCTTAAACAGCTCATCACAAATGCCGATCCATTTTGCCACAGATGTTGCAATGGCCCATTACGCGCAGCTCTGTGTTGACCACGGAGGTCATCAGTTCGAGCAGGTGCTGAGTTAAATGACGTGGATAACTGAAATCCTGTCACATGTTTCCTAGCCTCTATCAACCCAGCTTCATACCAACGGCCCTTTTCAGGGCCAGATAAACAAATCAGTCTGTGAAAAATACCAGTATAAAGTATACAACCTTGCCACACCCCAGGCAACTGGCTTTAAAAAGAAAATTGCATGGAACTTGAACTTTCTAATCCTCAAGCAGAGTCAACTATCACACATCCTACTGCATGCTAACCATGTGAGCTACTGCAACACTGGACCTACGGCACCCATTTCCCAGCCTATACTGGCCACAGACCATCACCTCCACATCCTCGTCCAACCCAGCACCATACCCAGTGCAACAATACATACGGTCTTTTACAGGGTCAAATAAACAAATCAGTCCTTGGAAGCTATCAAGTATGCAACCTTACCACATCCCACACAACTGGCTGTTTAAAAAATAATAATTATTATGTGGGATTCAAACCACCTACCTCAAGCACTGTCCACTATCAGTTATTTCCCGGTCCGTTTACCATGTGAGCTACTGTGACACTTGCACTATGTCGTTCACTTCCCAACCTATACAGTACCATGCTCCCGGCCTGTGTGTCCATCTCCTGTTTTAAAACAAGTGTTCTGCATATCTGTACTTGTTTTACGGGTTCATTCGAGGTGCCCATAATGAATTAATAGTGGCCCTCACAATTCCTGCTGTCTTCTAGCCCATAAACACACAACTCGTTATATTACCCTAGTTTAGGGAGAGAGACCGATGTGTTTCAGAATTGTAGTAAATGTGAAGGGATGCATAAAACTGGATCACAAGGGGCTGGTGGACCACCCATTATATGGAACCAGTAAAGTTGTAGATCTGCTATTCAATGACTTACTCAGAAGTGTACTGCATACATTCAAGTCACTGAATATTACATTCAGGCTGTTCTTTGTCTTACAAATTTTCTGCTGATATTCCATGAATGAAATAATGTGACGAGTCTTAGAATTTCTAAACTGATGATTAATGTCATTAGTTCTGATAATTAAATAACAGATTTTTGTACACATTTTAAGTGCCCATGTGCATTTGATCTAATTTTTCATCACTGAAGGTTCATCATACATTTCTTATAAAAGGATCTCAGGAAAATGCACTACACATTTAACTTTGTGGAACGTATCAACTGTGCAGATGCCGAGCCTTGGGCTAGTTTAAATCGCGAGGAGGTGCTGAAGCGATATAAGCAAAGTTCTTGTGCCCTGGAAGGAAATGAAGAACTCCTGGCTACCCTACCAAAAGGATTCACTGCTTTGCTCCAGAGAGCACTGCAGGTGGAACTTCAACATAGACAGCTTCTCTTCCCTGATCTGCTCTCTCTTGCACTTGACTTTCAGGTGAGTACTGTATTTTATGTATTTTAAGATGATTAATTGTTGTCGTGCTCTCATGGAACCTTCCGCATGATCGTCACCCATCCACTCATCAAGCTGACTATGCGGTTTGCATCACGTACCTATCAACTTGCATTTAGGAGATAGTAGGTTCGATTTCTACTCTTGGCAGCCAAGAAGATGGTTTTCTGTGGTTTCCCATTTTCACACCAGTGTGTACCTTAACGTAATGGCTCCTTCCTTTTCTACCTAGGTCGAGTCGTAAGTCATGGCAACTACTTTTTTCTCGCAAACGGGAGACAACACAGAAAATCACTTGGAAACGTACGTATGTACTTGCGTATGATGCCACTACATGGTGTATGTAAACAACAGTGTGGGTCTAAGCATGCCCCCAAGTTCAGTGTGTGAGTGAGAATGTCACAAAATGGAAGTCAACAAGCAGGAGCAACAATCGTATATTAAAATATTAGTTCTCCGTGACAAAAAAGCACGCCAGTGCCATGCAGAGCTGCGGGAAGCATTAGGTGTGCATGCCATGCCCTATAGAACAGTGGCAAGGTGGGTGGATTCGTTCAAACAGGGTAGAGTATCAACTTATTTATTACGTTCACACTTCTGTTTTAAATAATTGACAGTGATTTTACCATCTTGGATTCATACTATGGGAATGGAAGAAACATCCCCCTTTGATGATTGTGCTTACACTCAAGGCCGTCACAGTCTTAATGATATATAACAAAAGATCTATTTTAGTTTTAAACTCTCAAATATTCATGTTTAACTGCGTGTTAATCTTCAAAAACTGTTAATTTACTGTTTCTTTTTAACACACTTTGGTGCAATATTGTTGTTTTAGATGTTATTGTATAATATTTTATGAAATCATTGTTCAACATTTTACCCTATAATTTATAAGATTGGAAAGACTCCATATGTATTATTTTTAAGATTGATATAGGCTGATGATGTCCGTAAAGGACAGTGAAACATGTACCATTGACTTTTATGCATTATGTATAAATTTTTAACCATATGAAATAGTGGATTATATTGTATTGTATTGAACAGGTGGACTTATAAATATTGTAATAATATTTGAGACATACATAGAGTATCAACTGCCGATGTGCGCCTGCCCCACCACTGGCAATGCACAGTGGAAACCGTGGGTGATTATTTCAAAGCTCAAAGGTCTGTAACCAGTGGAGACCTGTCCTTTGTATGTAGTCTTGTGTATTTGCTGCCTGTACCATAATAAAACAATGTTTACCAATGGCTTGTGTTCTGTCACTTTCCTACGAGAATCTCCTGAAGACAGAATTTGTCTTCAGGCACTATGCATAAGTACATGCCCTATATTTTCAAATGCATATGTTAGATTTTCCGTGTTGGCTCCTGAGCACGAGAAAAAAAGTAGTTGCCACAACTTATGATTCGACCCTCGTATCTTGTCCTATCCTATCCTATTCTGTAGTCACCATAAGACCTGTCTGTGCCTGTGCAACATCTAGCAAACAGTGTTATGGTACGTTTAGGAAAAATTCCACCTTTACAATACAAATTTCTTTTTTATGCCTTTCTTCAGAATAACATTATCTTATTGGAACTTCTTTTGTCCTCATAGAGACATCTTCAGCTACAGTTCAAAGACAAAAATGGAACAAAAATACATTAATACACATTAAAAGACTGGGTAATCTTAATGACTTGTTCTGTCCATGTGCCGTTTAAAACATTAAACATTGTCACTTTTGTTAAGTATGCAACTTGTATTAAAATGTACAAAATTGGTCACAGACACCATTATGACAATATATCCCTCATTTGTGAAAACTTCAGGCATAAAAATACACTGGTACTGTAATTAGTTAATTACACACAACTGCAACTTAGTGTTAGATAAAATCTTGATGTATTTATTCGATCTGAATTGAGTCCTAATATAAAAGTTCAACTTCCTTTTTTACTGAAGTTCCGCTCAAGAAAGCATACAGGCTGATCATAATAACACAAGACCAGCGCGGTTACTCTTTCCATTTTAACATCTTTTGAAACAAAGCCCGGTATTCGGTTGGTGAACTTTCAAGAGAAGTTCTTTCTCATGAATCACAATTTAATGGAACAATAGCTTTCAGTAAAAAAAGGAAGTTGAACTTTTCCTTCAAGACTCAATTCAGATCGAATAAACACATCAACTTATATATCTCATGTTTTGTCCTGCATTGGCATCAACTCAACTACGGTTAGGTTGAATGGAGAATCCCACCTTCCAATACTTATTATGTTACATAAATACATAGACTAGCAATAAGAATACAAATTAATATTGGAAGGTGGGATTCTCCATTCAACCTAACCGTAGTTGAGTTGATGCCAATGCAGGACAAAACATGAGATATATAAGTTGATGTGTTTATTCGATCTGAATTGAGTCTTGAAGGAAAAGTTCAACTTCCTTTTTTTACTGAAAGCTATTGTTCCATTAAATTGTGATTCATGAGAAAGAACTTCTCTTGAAAGTTCACCAACCGAATACCGGGCTTTGTTTCAAAAGATGTTAAAATGGAAAGAGTAACCGCGCTGGTCTTGTGTTATTATGATCAGCCTGTATGCTTTCTTGAGCGGAACTTCAGTAAAAAAGGAAGTTGATCTTTTATATTAGGACTCAATTCAGATCGAATAAATACATCAAGATTTTATCTAACACTAAGTTGCAGTTGTGTGTTATGTTACATAAATACATAGACTAGCAATAAGAATACAAATTAATATTGGAAGGTGGGATTCTCCATTCAGCCTAACCGTAGTTAAACACATCATGGTTTTAACTGACACTAAGTTGCAGTTATGTGTAATTAACTAATTACCATTGTATTTTCATGCATAAAGTTTTTACAAATGAGGGACATATTGTCATAATGGTATTTGTGGCCAATTTTATACATTTTAATACAAGTTTCATACATAACAAAAGTGACAACGCTTAATGTTCTAATTGGCACATGCACAGAACAAGTCATTAGGATTACCCAGTGTCTTTTAATGTGTATTAATTTTCTATTTTTGTCCTTGAACCGTGGCTGAAGATGTCTCTATGAGGACAAAACATGTTCAAATAAGATGATGTTATCTATATATGAAATGAAATGAAATTTTGAGGATACATTTACATTACAATGTATGCGCTCGCTAAAGGAGGATTTTTGGATATTCCATTGTTAAGGGGGTGAAAAGGGGGGTGAATTTTTAAAATGAGTGTATCTATATCTCAAACCTTTAAAAGTTTTCAGATGTAAAAATTGGAATTTAGACTCTCCTTTAAAAATAAAGAAACACATGATTTTTAGTTTTTGAAAAATCCAACTAGGAGGGGTGGAAAAGTGTGAAAACGAGGTTGAATGCATTTAATGAGGATACTCATATCTCAGAAACTGAAGATAAAACAGATCTGAAAATTGATATTTGGAATCTCCTTTAAAAATAAAAAACACGTATTTTTGGTTTTTGGAAAATACAATCAATTGGGGTTAAACAGGAGTGACAAATGGGGTGAATTTTTAGACATTTTTAAAATGAGTGTATCTGTATCTCAAAACTTTAAAAGTTTGCAGATGTGAAAATTGCTATTTAGAATCTCCTTTTAAAATAAAGAAACATATATTTATTTTGTTTTTGGAAAATCCCACCAGGAGGGGTGAAAAAGAGTTTGAATGTCTTTAACAAGGATACTTATATCTCAGAAACTGAAGATATTACAGACCTGAAAATTTGTATTTGGAATCTCCTTTAAAAATAAAGAAACACATATTTTTTGGTGTTTGGAAAATCCAGTTAATGGGGGTTAAACAGGAGTGACAAATGGGGTGAATTTTTAGAAAGACTATATCTACAGTATATCTCAGAAACTTAAAATGTTACAGACGTAGAAGTTGGTATTTGGAATCTCCTGTAAAAGTAAAGAAACATTGGTCATCTGTTTTTGGAAACTCCACTTAAGGGGGAACTAAAGAGGTGGTGGAATTTTAAAATGAGCATATCTACAGTGTATCTCAAAACTTAACATGTTACAGAAGTAAAAAAAAAAGGACTTTTAGTCTCTATTAAAAATAAAGAAACATGCATTTTTTTTGTTTTTGGAAAAACCACTTGGGTGGAGGGTAAAAATGATTGAAAATGGGGTTGAATTCTTTTTATTAGGATACTGATACCACAAAAACTGAAGATGTTACTGAAGTGAAAAGTGGTATTTGGAATCTCCTTTAAAAATAAGGAAATATGTATTTTTTGTTTTCAGAAATCAACTTAAAGGAGGGGGATTGAAAAATGGATTGAATTATTTATATAAAGATGCTATTATCTCAAAGACAAAATATGTTGCAGACATGATAATTGGTACTTGCAATCTGCTTTAAAAGCAAAGAAACATGTATTCCTTTTATTTTGGAAAATCCAATGAAGGGGGGGTGAAAGAGTGAAAGAATTGAAAAATTAATTGAATTAATTGTATGAGGATACTTACATCTAATAAAAGCTAAAGTTGTTACAGGCGTGAAAATGGTATTTGGATCTCCTTTAAAACCAAAGAAAAACGCATTTTGGGGGGGAAATCATCTTGGGGGCAGGGGTGAAGAGGGGTTTAATTCCTTTTATGTTACAGTCATGATAACTGGTGTTTAGAAGACCCTTTAGTAATAATGAAACAAGTATTTTTCCGGAAAATTCACTTAATGGGGAGGGGGGAGTGTGAAAGGAAGTGAAAGAAAGTTAATTATTTTTATGGGGATACTATATCTCAGAACTGAAGGTAACAAACGTGAACATTGATATTAGGAATCTCCTTTAAACATAAAGAAATACGCCTTCTTTGGGGGAGGGGTGTAAATCAGCTTAATGGTGGTGGGGTGAAAAAGAAGTTGAGACCAATTAATAACACTGTTGCTTGTGTGTTTGATTCTAATCATAAACTGATTATTTTTAATCTTTCCTGGGTTAGTTTTCAAAAGCCATTTTTTCCTTTGGAGAACATAAAGTTAGGCATATAAATAAAAATTTTAAAACATTTGAAATAAACAGAGCAGAGGTAATTTACCGCCAAGTAGTGGTCTTGCATTTTGCTGTGGGTTGCAGACCATCAATAATAATAATAATAATAATAATAATAATAATAATAATAATAATAATAATAATAATAATAATAATAATAATAATAATAATAATAATAATAATAATAATAATAATAATAATAATAACCTAAATTCAACTAATATCACTCACCCTTATTATTATTATTATTATTATTATTATTATTATTATTATTATTATTATTATTATTATTATTATTATTATTATTATTATTATGTTCTGTACCTTCATCAAAATGTGCGGACCGTGCTGGAAATGGGTCCTGGCTGGGTAATGACTACGAATGCAGTCCGGCTGCGGGTTCAGTACCGCCAAGGCACCCAAGCCGACACCACGCCGGATCTCCTCAAGGATTTGATCCATATTAAAAATGCTTATAGGAAAAGATGGCAAAGATTTAGGAACCCAACTGACCAGGCAGAATACCTGGACCTAGTCCAGGAAGTACGAAATCGATTGCTGGAAAGAAAGACTGAAAAATGGGAGGAACTTTGCCATAATCTCTCAGAAAACCAGTCAGATAGCAAATTTTTGTGGATTCTCTCAGAAAACGAGTCAGATAGCAAATTTTGGCGGATTATATATAAAACGTTAAGCATTCAATTTTAAAATTCAGTATAATACCGTAGCGAAGCATGGGTATCTTGCTAGTTCTAAAACAAAGGAATAAAAGAGATTTATATTGTAAAGGTGAATATTTTCCAAAAAGTACCATAACACTGTTAAGGTTGACAATAAGGGCTTAATAATTAAATTAATTTCTTGTAATAAAGCAAACAGCCAAAAAAAAAAAAAAAGAGAAGATATAGTCCACTCACTACTTCAGAAGCAAATGCTACAGGAGGTGATAAATATTTTTATTCATTTCATTCTCATTAAACTACTATAGATACATATTTCCCTTAAATTCATGTTCAATCTCACATCATGAAGGTATTATGTTGTTCACAGAGATGAAACCAAAATAGTAACAGAATAACTGACAAAATGAATTTGGCATGTGAGACATTTTACAAATTAAAACTTCAAATACCCACTGTCAAACATTTAGAATACAGTGCTATATATTTAACTAACAAGTTACCCGTGCCTCGCTATGGTATTATAATAAAATTTATAATTGAATGCTTAACGTTTTATATATAAACCGCCGAAATTTGCAATCTGACATGTTTTCTGAGAGAATCCACCAAAATTTGTGATCTGACTGGTTTTCTGAGAGATTACGGCAAAGTTCCTCCCATTTTTCAATCTTTCTTTCCAGCAATCATCTTCGTACTTCCTGGGCTAGGTCCATTTATTCCACCCGGTCAGTTGGGTCCCTAAATTTTTGCCATCCTTTCCTCCAAGCATTTTTAATATGGATCAAATCCTTAAGGAGATCCAGCGTGGAGTCGTCTTGGGTGCCTTGGCGGTACTGAACCCACGGCCGGACTGCAAGCGTAGTCATTACCTGGCCAGAACCCGTTTCCAGCGCGGTCTGCTCATTCTGACGATGGTCCAGAATATTATTATTATTATTATTATTATTATTATTATTATTATTATTATTATTATTATTATTATTATTATTATTATTACGGAGTTTTGGTGGATCAGCAGAGGTGAAAGAAGGTGCGGGCTGGAAGAGGTCTAACTACAAGTTCGAAAAATGAATTAAAATTTCAACAAAGGTTATATTTTCAAAACTTAACAGTGGTGACATAGAATTTGAAAACTTAACAAGTCAACAACAAGCCAAAATCAGGTACAAAAAGTTTACAAGAGTTAGGGGATAATTACAAGATCTGGGCTTCGAGCCCCACAATGACAATCCTTGAGCAATTAGCCCAACTTTACCAAGGTACAGAATTAAACAAAGGGGCAGAAAACCCCATCATGCCAAGGAGCACTTGCTCCTAACTACAATGTCAAGCCTCCTAGAGGCGCACAGGAATCAAATTTAGAAAAGAGCAGACCTGCTCTCAACGGCCCTTAAGGCAAACTTATAAATCAACAGGGGCAACTTGTACCCAATCTACTGGGCCTTAGTGTGCAAAACTAGGTTAATTTAAATGGCCCAAAACAAAAGGATGGAGACGATTACTTGCACTCCTACACTAAAGTTTTGTTTTAAAACCTATGTAGCGCTAGGCCGATAATACAGGGGCTAATCCCAAGCTAGGGAGGTGACCCGTATGAAAAAACTTTAACACATTAACGAAGAGAAGAAATGGTTACGAAAACGTGGTCACCTTAACTTCAAAATGAAGGGGAGCTCGAGAGGGTAAGGCACTATCTATCCCCGCTTTACAGTAAAAGAGATTTGTAGTTTTTACATAGACAGAAAGGAAATTTACATTTTAAAAAGGTGGGTTACATATTAAAATTTTCAAACCTTCCCCGAGAGTTAGACTGCTGAGCTAGCAAGAAATACAGATGTTAAAAGGCCATTACCTTGTAGAAGAACTGCTGCTTGAAGAAAGAGGTGCTTCCCGCCCCCTGCTACATATCCACACACAAGTTAGATGTTACTGAAGTGTCACCGAGACAAGAAAATCAGCAGTTTATTACCCTCATGGAAAATTCGAGACCTTTCAGGAATGAGTAGACACACCCCCTCAATTTATTGGGTCGCTAAAATTTATACATCAACATCGAAGAAGAAAGACACTATTGGTCAGAAATTACTTACAAAAATTAGTGATTGGTTAAATTCAAAACAGGCGGAAAGAAAGGATAACTGTTGCCAACCCACAAACTACAGAACAAAATTTAGTAAAAACAAAACTTAGGAATACAAAATTTCTTCAGGAGAGTACATTCCATTACACCAGAGTGTATTACCATAGTTTTTGGTAGAGACATCTGTTAGAGAATGTCCACACTTCTTGATCCATGAAAAACAAAAGCAAATCAAAAACACCCAGTGACCTCTTCTGATAACTAGTAGAGTTAGTTCAGTGGTAAAGTTCCGGGTTTCTCCAGTAGAGGAGTTTCAATTGGTGCAAGATTTGAACTTGCGTCACGTAGAGGTGTATCGGTACAATTATTATTATTATTATTATTATTATTATTATTATTATTATTATTATTATTATTATTATTATTATTATTATTATTATTATTATTATTATTATTATTATTGTGCCTTTGCTGGCAGGACCTAGTGTTTACAGTGCACTATGTCTTCTGGTATGGGCTACAGCAATTTTGTTACTTTCATTGATCTGTCTCAGCTTTATCCTTAGCTTTGACAAAATGAAAGTGACTGAGGTATGAGTAATGCTAGTAATGCCATTCCTTCTGCAGCCAGTCCCTGCTATGAATGGTGTGAAAATATTGCTCATAGGGCCAGTTGGTGCATGCATTTCAGTGGGCTTGGCAGACTGATGTGTAATAGCAACTTCTGGCTCGGTGAGGAAAGCAACGGGAAACTACCTCACTCCTCATTTCCCTAGTACGCCTCTTCAGTGATGCCTAGGCCATCTATGACAGCTGATGGCGGAACTGTTGAGGATCCAACCAGCCTTCGGGCTGAGGACTAAACATACATTATTATTATTATTATTATTATTATTATTATTATTATTATTATTATTATTATTATTATTATTATTATTATTATTATTATTATTATTATTCTGGACCCCATAGCAAGATGCAAGACCGCTACTTGGCAGAAAATTACATCTGCTGCCACTGTCATGGGACCAGCACCATTTGATATAGATGTTGATTCCCATAGGGAATCTGAAATATTTGTTCCGAATGAGTAAATTTATAATACCAATATAAATGGTCCGTTATTGGACATTATAAATTTTCAGCTAACTCATTCCTGGTTGCCAGCGTTTCGCCCTCATGTGCTAGGCTGGGCTCATCAGTTGGTACCTAGCACACCTACCAAGACGCTGGCTAGTGCATACCGGGGAGGCCACTGCGTAGGCTAATTGTAGCCACCGGCAGTGCCAATGCACTATGAGATACTTTGTCTCATTATCAAAAATTGATGCCTGCTTGGCCATCAGATGATATAGATGTTGATTCCCATAGGGAATCTGAAATATTTGTTCCGAATGAGTAAATTTATAATACCAATATAAATGGTCCGTTATTGGACATTATAAATTTTCAGCTAACTCATTCCTGGTTGCCAGCGTTTCGCCCTCATGTGCTAGGCTGGGCTCATCAGTTGGTACCTAGCACACCTACCAAGACGCTGGCTAGTGCATACAGGGGAGGCCACTGCGTAGGCTAATTGTAGCCACCGGCAGTGCCAATGCACTATGAGATACTTTGTCTCATTATCAAAAATTGATGCCTGCTTGGCCATCAGAATGGGAATCAACATCTATATCATCTGATGGCCAAGCAGGCATCAATTTTTGATAATGAGACAAAGTATCTCATAGTGCATTGGCACTGCCGGTGGCTACAATTAGCCTACGCAGTGGCCTCCCCGGTATGCACTAGCCAGCGTCTTGGTAGGTGTGCTAGGTACCAACTGATGAGCCCAGCCTAGCACATGAGGGCGAAACGCTGGCAACCAGGAATGAGTTAGCTGAAAATTTATAATGTCCAATAACGGACCATTTATATTGGTATTACCAGCACCATTGTCGCGCGTAGGCAAGTGCGCAAGATTTCTGGCAACTTGAATGATATACTTCCGTGCATTATTGACCTTATTATAGAGGGGAACAATTGCACGGTCAATTTCATTCCTATCGTTTATTTCAAATGTGTTTAAATTTGTATTTATATGCCAGGAGAATCTACTGTATTCTAACTTTATGTTCTCCGAAGGAAAAGATGCTTCTTAAAAACGAACCCAGGATAGATTAAAAATGATCAGTTTATGATCCGAATAAGTACATAATGAACAGTAAAATCAATTGGTCTCAACTCCTTTTTCACCCCACTGCCGTTAAGTTGATTTACACCTCCTCACCCAAAAAAAAACTGTTTCCGTATGTTTAAAAGAGATTCATGTCTGTTCCCTTCAGTTCTGAGATATAAGTATCCCCTTAAAAATAATTCATTTTTTTCACTTCCTTACACACTCCCCCCCCCCCCCCCTCCCTCTTTAATAGTAAAGGATCTTCTAAATACCAATTATCACCACACTAACATCTTCAGTTTTTAAGATATGTGTCCTCATAAAAGAAATTCAACACCTTTTCACCCCTGCCCCCAAAAATATTTCCCCAAAAAAGAGATCCAAATACCAATTTTCACGTCTGTAACAACTTTAGTTTTTATTATATGTAAGTATTTTCATAGACTACAATTAATTCTATTCATTTTTCAATTCTTTCACCTCCTACCCCACCCCCTTCATTGGATTTTCCGAGAATACGTGTTTCTTTAATTTTAAAGCAGATTCCAATTACCAATTTTCACGTCTGCAAAATCTTTCAGTTTTGAGATAATAGTATCCTCATTCAAATACTTACTAATTTTTCAATTCTCCCCTTAGGTGGATTTCAGAAAACAAAAAATACGGATTTCTTTATTTTTAAAGGAGATTCCAAATTCAAAATTCTAGTCTGTAACATCTTCAGCTTTTGAGATATCAGTATCCTGATTAAAAGAATTCAACCCAATTTTCAGTCACTTTTACCCCCTCCACTCAAGCGGTTTTTCAGAAAAAATTTCCTTATTTTTAATAAAGATCAAAAATACTATTTTTCACTTCGATAACATGTTAAGTTTTTGAGATATACTGTAGCAATGCTCATTTTAAAATTTCACCCCCTCTTTAGTTCCCCTTAAGTGTAGTTTCCAAAAACAGATCACCTATGTTTCTTTACTTTTACAGGAGACTCCACATACCAATTTTTACAACTGTAACATTTTACGTTTCTGAGATATACTGTGCATATAGTCTTTCTAAATATTCACCCCAGTTTGTCACTCCTGTTTAACCCCCATTAATTGGATTTTCCAAAAACCAAAAAAATGCATGTATCTTTATTTCCAAAGAAGATCCCAAATCCTCATACAAAAAATTCAACCAATTTTTTAATTCATTCACCCCCCTTAAGTGGATTTTCCAAAGACAAAAGAACACGTGTTTCTTTACTTTGAAAGGAGATTACAAATACAAATTTTCACGCCTGTAACCTTAAGTTTTTAAGATCTAAGTTTCTCCATAAAAAGAATTTTGAAGTTGATGACCTAAGTGCACACATGCCGCTTGGTAAGAGAGGATTTTTTAATATTCTGTTGCTAAGGGGGTGAAAGGGGGGGTGAATTTTAAAAATGAGGATATCTATATCTCAAAAACTTAAAAGTTTACAGACGTAAAAATTGGTATTTGGAATCTCCTTTTAAAATGAAACACATATTTTTTATTTTGGAAAATCCCATTAAGCGGGTGAAAAAAGGGGGAAAAGGGGTTGAACACCTTTTATGAGGAGACTTATATCTCAAAAACTGAAGATGTTACATACATGAAAATTGAAATTTGGAATCTCCTTTGAAAATAAAGAAACAAGTGTTTTTTTGTTTTTGGATGATCCGGTGAATAGGGGTGAAAAGGAGTGACAAACGGGGTGAATTTTAAAAAGACGATATCTGCAAATTATCTCAGACAAGTAACATATTACAGATTTGGAAACTGGTATTTGTAATTTCCTGTAAAAGTAAAGAAACATAAATATATTTTACAGAAAATCCAATTAAGGGGAGCTGAAAAAGGGGGTGAATTTTTAAAATTAGCATATCTACAGTATATCTCAAAATCTTAACATGTTGCAGACGTGAAAATTGGTATTTGGAATCTCCATTAAAAATAAGGAAGCACGTACCCTTTAGTTTTCGAAAAAAAATCATAGCTACATATTTCTTACAGATACCTGGCCAATATTTTGACTGCCCCAGAGAAAACATTTGCAGTAATATTGACACTTTGAAAACTACAATTTTTTGGGTTTTAATTATATATCATTCAAGATCATTTACTGCAGTTCTTGGATGAAAATCTATATTTATGTGTGCACAAGAAGGTTCAAATTTCTCGAATAACATGTGCTGGGCGCAGTGCTCCTTTAGATGATGGAGAAGCATGGTAAATGTAAATGAATCTTCAATAAAAAAAATCAGCATTTTTTGAATAGCTATGAGTAACCAGAAGAAAAATTTCAGTGTGTCTACTCTCAAACACAATTCTGACTGCCCTAATGGATCATGATCACTGCCTATGGTGAGAGAAACGCGCTAACCATTTAATCGCATGATTCGGATGACTTGTCGAATGCAGGAATAAGTCATCTTTAGTACAGTTTATTCTTCTGAAATTTTACTGAAATCCATCGAAATCCTTAAAAGATTCTTAAAAGGATTTTTTAAATTTTATGTCTATACATCATTCAGCTCACAGTATCTTCTTGTTCTCCTCCAGTCAAGTTCTCATACACACTGTGATGTTTATGTGCTGTATAGGTACCTGTAAGGTTATGGTGCAGTGTTAATTCAATGTAGAATTTGAATTTATTAGTTACAATTTTGCACTGAACATGATGAATCTACTTTTCATACAATAAGCAATCATTTCAAAGCAAACAGGAAGAGAAAAATTAAAACTTAAACATAAACTACCTTGACTTTGAAAGGAAAGATGATGGATTCATGAAAATGTATCAAACTAAATAACTCTCACATTTTACATTATACTGTAGTGGAATAACTCACACATATAAACACACTTTTAACATCGTATGAACAATAGTTTGATAAATTTCATTAGCACATTTTTTAAAACTAAAAACATATAAACTCCTCAAATTTGTTCAACAAATTCATCAGCAAGAAAAGGCCTGCTACCCTACCTGAATATTTTCTAACCAGTAGACTTCTTTTTCTTTGAACTGATTTGCCAAATGATGAATTCTGTTCCAGTATAGAAAATGATGATATTCTCTTTCCACCTGAGTCAAAAATATAAATGCTAATCTCAACACACATAGGGCCTTCTTTATGGTCAAAACATTAACTGGCTGGCTTGAAGTAGCATTATTTATTGGTCTTGTGCCTTACACAACATTTCTCCTTCCAAAATTTATTCTCCTCATCAACCCTCATTCAGAAATAAATGAAATACAATAATTTATTTTTACAAGTTGCTTTACGTCACACGTACACAGATAGGTCTTATGGCGATGATGGGACAGAAAAGGGCTAGGAGTGGGAAGGAAGCGGCCTTGGCCTAAATTAAGGTACAGCCTGGTGTGAAAATAGGAAACCACTGAAAACCATCTTCAAGGCTACCGACGGTGGGGTTCGAACCCACTATCTCCCGAATACTGGATACTGGCCACACTTAAGCGACTGCAGCTATCGAAATGAAAGTTAGAAACTTCATCTTGTTCCGTATTGAACTGGGATTACAGTAAAATGAAAACGTTAAAAGGTCCACCTTTTCAATACCATGAATGTTTATTGATGTGAATATATATCACATAACATCTAGAGAAGGTTGGTACTAGTTTCGATGCTCATGGCGCGTCATCATCAGCCAACAAATCAATTGAGCAAAATGCAACTTATCGAATAGCAATATATAACACATGATAACACCTACAAGATAAATGTTAAACTATGACTAGTTGAAATATAAAACACATGACAGCAAATACAAGGATTAATGTTGAAAGTTAAAACAATGAAATCAAAACAGAGAAGGTAACAATAGTTAGGGTATGATACACGTGAAAGTAGTCCAGCTTGAGGTTTGTAGAACATAAGACGTATCTATATACAACATTTAAATGCACCAACTAAGGCAAATTTTAAATGTAACATTAAAATGATGAGGGTATGGTGCGTATAACCATCTAAAACGTATGACAGCACCTATAAAGTCACTGTTAGATTATAACCAGTTGAAATGATGTGGTGTGTCTGACTGTAAAACATAACATTTTTGAGAAGGTATCCCAGTTGTTGAGTCTTGATAAACAAGAGAATAGTCCAGCTTGAAGTGCATAAATTATAAGGCCTCATATGTTATCAGTAGGAAGAATAATCTTGTTCTCTTAAGTTGCGGTAATTAACAGGCTTAATTCAGGTGGTTTTGAAGCCAACAATGTGGTCTTGTAAAGATCATAATTTGAATTAACGTCACGTTTCCCAGTTCAATATGGAAACGTGGAGACCTGACGAAAAGATTGAAAGCCAAATTAGGCGTGATATAAATGTACATAGCCAAAAGAAATATAAGGGAATGATGTTTAGCAATTTAAAAGATCCACTGCTCCCTCTTGCTCTCCCTCTGGTGTGTGAGCAATCTGCGAGGAGGGCTGTCTGTTTCATGTGATCTTATCACATCCAGACATGTCATTAGTTTGTTTAAATAGCTGTTCTGTAAGTTTTAATCCCCTATTTCCAAAGATTCTCTAAAAATGTCATCAATTTCATTTCGACCCACTTTCTCGAATAAACCACACTTCCCTTGCACTTAAAACATTTTTCGTTTTTAAACTTGAATAACTTTTTTTTCTGTATATAATATTTTCTAGGAAGAAAAGGAGAACCACTGTCTGTATCATTCATTATTTGTACTTCATAAAAGTAAATAATAATGATAAGTGTACACTACAATTTCATTCCTTGAATGTTAATGATTAAAAACACAAACCTAAATACACAACACTAAATACACCAAGTTAATATTACTGCAAGAACTGCATGATACCAAGAATGAGTGTTAAGAATGAGTGTTTTGAAGCAAAAGACTGAACAAAAATCTGAACTTCCAAACAGATACCACCATACAAGGGAGATTAAATATAAAACAACAAATATCTATTAAATTGCTTAAGAATTTATGAGGGTTGAAGGGCTGAAAACAAACAACGCCCTCTGTTAAGAGATTTATTGCCCCATGCTCTTAAACACACTATTGCAGGACAGCGACCAGCCAGCAGGCTGTCTCCTACGCCTTTTGCTATTCCGAGATTGAGCTGCAGCGCGTAAGGTCAAACGATATGCTATGTTCAAATAAAGGTTTTGTTCATAACCAGGGCGTATCGAACATTCACATTTAACAACCATGAAAGAGTACACTTCATACTATATTTGGCAAGAAAAAAAAAAGCATACATTGGCACATGTGCCTCTGCTATTCTAAGTGCTGCCCTAATTAAGCTAATGGTTGCTACTATTCCAGTACTAGTCCTCTCCCATCACAGTGTCTCCGAAAACCTGTATGTGTTAGTTCAATATTAAACCATTAGTGAAATAAAAACTAAACACTGGTGTACTAGCATCCAGCCAATACCCCTGAAATGTCTACACCAACACACACTACAAGCGATACCTGACCACCATCCATCACAAGGACTGATTTTATCAAAATGGGTATTACTATCATCGCTTATACTTCAATAGCTATCATATTGTCAAAGCCAGATGAGCTCGATGGAGAAACTGAAGTGGCAGATGGTATAAGTGGTCACAAAGCTATTTTTGCCGTACCGGTAGTTAAAGAGAAATGCAATAGAAAGGAAGTTTGTAAAAGTAGGACTATTAGGCAGTACTATATGGGGTTGACAAAATAGAGATGAGGGAGTATTTAAAATGTAATTACCAGGTGTATGCATACGTTTTTACTGGTTTTTGTGGTAAGAAAACACGTAATTTTCAAGGGAAATTCATTTTTTGTTTATTCAGAATATTGGTCATCTCCTTCTACACACTTCACCCATCTTTCAGGTAAGTTATGAATACCATGCCAGAAAAACTGCTTGTCTTTTGCAGCAAACAATTCGTCGAGCCATTTTCCAACTTCCTCGAAATTGCTGAAGTACTGATCCACAAGCGCGTGCCCCATTGATGCGATGGCACCAGGTCGGGAGAGTGCAGCGGGTGCGGAAGGATATCCCATCCAAGCGATTTCAAGGTGTCTTTAATTGGTTTTGCTGTGTGAGACGGCGCATTGTCATGTAACAAAATCACTTTGCCATGTCTTCTGGCCCCTTCTGGTCATCTTTTGATGAATGCGTGATTATAATTAAACATTTGCTGGTGATAGCGTTGTGCATTAACAGTTTTGCCAGGCTTCAAGAATTCATAATTCACAATACCGCTCTGGTCTCTTGCGGAAGCGATTTGGCCTTGGTGTTGAAGGACCGGCTTTGCCAGGTGATAGCCACAATTTTCTCAGTTTCAGGTTTTCAAAATAAACCCATTTTTCATCACCTGTTGCAATTCGGTACAGAAATGATTTTCTTTCATGGCATTGAAGCAGCATTTCACAAGTGACTTTGCAATTTTCCATTTGTTGTTCATTCAAATCATGTGGGACCCATTTACCTACAGTAGTTTACTGATCTTTCCCATTGCTCGTAAACATCTGCTGATTGTTTCTTGGGATATATTTAATGCTTATGCCAATTGCTGTTGTGTTTGAGTTGGGTCATCATCCAGAGCGTGCACTGTATTTCACATTGAAATCACCAAGTTTAAATTGTCGAAACCATGTCTCACATGTTCTAATCAAAGGAGCATGTTCACCATATGTTTCTACCAGCAAACAATGACTTTCCACTGCCTTTTCCTTTTGATTAAATAAGAAAAGCAATGCGTGCCACAAATGTTCTTTTTCAGGCACAAACGTCAACATGATCACTGAACGATACAACACAGACGCTAGTGTTTGGCAGACTCAGGCTAACAAACTGACGTATGTGTCAAATTCATACTCTGCGTACTGTTCGCTGTCACCATCTCTCAGTGAAACCAGAAAATACTTATGCATACACCCGGTCTGATCAGTGGAAAATGGTAAATAAAAATATAAACAGTCTCTGGGATGGTTTTAAAGCAATTGTTGAGGAGTGTGAAAACAGGTATGTAAAGGTGGTAAGGAATAGTAAAGACCTGTTATATTATAACAGAGATGTAAAGAGTCTAAGAAGGAGATGCAGGCTGGAAAGAAATAGAGATAGAAATGGTTGAGGAAGCAAGGAGAAATTGAAGGAACTTACTAAGAAATTAAATCTAGGGAAGAGTCAGCTAAGGAGCATGATGGCAAATATAGTTGGCATTCATACTAATTTTAGTGAAAAATGGAAGGGTATGTATAGGTATTTTAAGGCAGAAACAGGTTCCAAGAAGGACATTCCAGTAATCATTAATGAAGAAGGGGAGAGTATATGTGAGGGTTTACAGAAAGCAGAGGTATTCAGTCAGCAGTATGTAAAGATTTTTGGTTACAAGGGTAATGTCCAGGTGGAGGAGCTGACTAACACTAGCAAAGTAATGAAAATTATATATGAAAAAAAATATATTTACAATAAGATACAAAAGTTGAAAACTAGAAAAGCAGCTGGAATTGATGAGATTTCTAGGGATATACTAAAGACAATGGGTTAGGAAGTAGTACAATATCTGAAGTATTTAGCAGCAGCAGCAGCAGCAGCAGCAGCAGTAGTAGTAGCAGTAGTAGTAGTAGTAGTAGTAGTAGTAGTAGTAGTAGTAGTAGTAGTAGTAGTAGAAAAATGGATATTATTCTGCAACATCCACATTATATAATAGTATGGCTACACCACAAAAATCTTCAAAAGTTTTTTCTTTCAGAATTGGTTAACACCAATGATAATAGAAATACTGATTGACATCTTGGAAGGAAAATAGAAAGGAACTTGTAGTTCTATGTGGCTATTAATATCATGACCATAGCCATGGGACATCCAGTTTTACATGGAATCTGAACCAGAGGAACATGATTTTTCATTTTAAAAATCCCATAAGCTTTGGTCAGGTTTTGATAACTTATTTATTTTAACTTTAACTTTATTTATTTTAACCAAGATCTCTTCTAAGTATACAGATACTTATATGGTACTGATTTCTTGTATGTATTATTGTTTCTGAAATTTTTCCATTTTGGTGTCCTTCAATATTGGTGTTGCTATTGTTATTTACTGATTTACTATTTAATGAAATCATTCCATGTTTTAATTGATTGTGTTTTACTGGAGGATATTGATACCCAGACAGTGAATGTGACATTATAGTGGGTGATGTGTGAGTTTTCTTATATTGTAATTTCACTGTAAGCGAGGTCTGCAAAGCATGGTAGTGTGCCATGGTCAACCAGTGATGATCGTGTAAGTTTCTTATGATCTGCACTAATATCTTCAGCATGAGTACCATTACTAACGTATTGGGCTGACGTATTCACATGCAGACTAGCATAAGGCCTTCTTATTTTCTGAAGTAAGTATCAAAGTGTGTTCATACAAATTTTCAAAGGAGTGCTTCATGAGGAGACATTATCATTCAGCATTCAACACGCAACTTAAATGATTTTGAAAAAAAATGTTTACTTTGAGTCCAAATGCTGCGATTTGAAATCTTCAAAATATCTGCCTTCCTTTCTTGAATTTAAGGACTGTTGACTTATCATTGAAATCATTACATAAAATATCCAATTGTAAAAACCTGTTTTCAATTATTTAGGACACACTTAAGCCCATGAGTCCGTGTGGTCAGGGAGCCTTGAAGAAAGCACGTCTACTCTCTCAGCCTAGGCCACAAAGAGCATCCTTCTGTCAAGTCTCCGGTCAACAAATGGATAACACCCGAGATCCTTACACTGGGCTCAAGCGGTAAGGGCAAAACAAGTTATCACTTTCTTTCAATGGTCAGTTTCAGATTTCTTGGCTGTTTTTCTTCTAGAATTCTTCCTTACAAAGTTAAACTCTCAAACATCTGAACCATGTTAGTTTTGAAAAATCAGTAAAGGAGTTGAAAAATCATATAAAGGCTTTCTCACTGTTGTTAAGAAATAGCCTACAGATTATGTAAAGTCGGTAAATGAACCAAACATACTTGCAGAAATGAAGGAACTTTACAATGGCGAAAAATGAAAGTATCCTCCTATTCAATACATCATATATTCCGTCATTAGACGGAGTAAACAAGTTCAGACATGTTTTGGCTCGTTTGAGCCATCTTCAGTGAAAAAATTAGGGGGGTTGGAATAATTTACATAATATGAGTTGAAAAAATGCTAAAAAACATAATGAAAGCGCAAATGAAAAAACAAACAAAAGAGAGCCTAGACGGAAACAAAATAGCACAAATATACAATATTTACATCAATATGCAGAGCAAAAAACAACTTATTGCGACAAAATTCAGTGAAACAGGTGTTAATTTGAAATAATAATTGATACTAAAAACTGCGTTAACCTAAGAAACAAGGGAATGAGAAAACAAATGATGCAGATGGAAATGAATAATAGTAGCACATGGTGAGGTTGTGGACCTCATAGTTTACAAATTAATAGTTTATAAAAACGACAAAACAGTTTGAAATCGCTGTCAAAATCCTAGGAAGGAAGTCAATAACACTGGGGTATTTTTCTGATTGTAAATAGATGCTAATGACTAGTGCAACAAAGATTATCTTAGATTGCAATAATAATAATAATAATAATAATAATAATAATAATAATAATAATAATAATAATAATAATTCTGTTTTACCTACCAGTTGGCAGAGTAAACTGGAACTCTCTTGGACAGTCTGTAGTTGAGTTTTAAAAGTCTTGTTGCGTAAACATCAAATGTTTTGTACGACATGGAGCGTCGAATTGTCATCAAATCAAATCAAATCGAATTAAATGATATGAAATCAAATCAAAATCTCTTTATTTGCAAATGAGGTGTCTACCTCGATGGCAAATGGTACAAAATTTTAAATTAACAAGAGAAGAAGAAAATTTTCCTAGAATAGAATATTATACATTTACACTAACAATTTTTTTCTATTAAACACATAGCTCATCCTTAATAAAATGATATTGTTTACAAAATTCTACTTATAATATCTCCTGTACTTACAAACATAGTCAACTCATATACAGTATGTGGAATTACTTCATATAATACTATACAACTGGCATAAGATAAAAATTTACATTGCATTTATTTACTTATTTATATTTTACCCATTTTGGAACCTAAGTAGCATAATGACCTGCTGCGTCTTAACCAGAGCCCCTTTTGCCACTATATTTCAGAGTTCCTGAAGGGCCTTCTTTCTTCCCTTCAAAAATCCAACTCCCTATGTTGGGCAATGTGTGATTTATCCTGTTTGTAATTGGTATCACTGATTAGGTAATGAGTTTGCCTGGAAGGTATGCAATAGAGAAGGAAACCAAGGATTATGAGTGTGCCAGAAAAGAATGAAATAAATATTATATCATTCTAGGAGGCAAACTTCAATGTAGCATGAGTGGTAAAGTGTCATTAATTTGTCCAAGGTAAAAACAAAAGTTGATAATTGAGAGAACTCTATCACTAGGAGATATCATAGATAAATCTGAGTAATTGAGGGGGATAAATGGCTAGTTATTCAGTCTTGGCGTATGCTCTGAAATCAAGTTGATGTAGTCACTAAATCCCCAACAAACACTGTGGCTGGCTGACCATCTGCAAGTGTAACTAGAAATTCTGTCCGGCTCCATGGCTAAATGGTTAGCGTGCTTGCCTTTAGTCACAGGGGTCCCGGGTTTGATTCCAGCCAGGGTTGGGAATTTTAACCTTAATTGGTTAATTTCACTGGCACGGGGGCTGGGTGTACGTGTCGTCTTCATCATCATAATCAATCAATCAATCAATCAATCAATCAATCAATCAATCAATCAATCAATCAATCAATCAATCAATCAATCAATCAATCAATACTGATCTGCATTTAGGGCAGTCACCCAGGTGGCAGATTCCCTATCTGTTGCTTTCCTAGCCTTTTCCTAAATGATTTCAAAGAAATTGGAAATTTATTGAACGTCTCCCTTGGTAAGTTATTCCAATCCCTAACTCCCCTTCCTATAAATGAATATTTGCCCCAGTTTGTCCTCTTGAATTAAAACTTTATCTTCATATTGTGATCTTTCCTACTTTTATAAACGCCATTCAAACTTATTCGTCTACTAATGTCATTCCACGATATCTCTCCACTGACAGCTCGGAACATACCACTTATTGCAAGCTATCCACTTCATGGCCGTATCGATGAGTATAATCAACAAATTAATATAAAAAGCCACCTAATCGATACTTTATTTCTTTTGCCTTTGGCAAACTTAAAAATACATTAACAAACACAGTACATGTTTCGACCACTTAGTGGTCATCTTCAGCTGTATATAAAAAATCTTAGATGATAATATTTAAAAGCAAGCACATTGGATCTTAAAACTATATCCCATGGGAATCCAAAAACTATTGTTCTAGATGCTTTAAATGAAATGGAAGATTGGGGGGGGGGGGTTGGGGGTAAAGGAGATTTATGTGAATGATACTTAAATTACAGTATCGTTTACAATTGTGTTTCAAAAAAACTTAAATGATGAAAAACATATTTAAAATATTTAAAAGCGTTTATGGTAAAATTCTTTTTGATAATATTAGGTGGCGTGAATAAAAAGTTCATGTTTGTAATAATCTTCAGGCATATGTGAGAAAAATAATAACTTAATTAAAATTCGCGTCTGTGGTGATGTTATACACTTTGTTTTTAATAAACATACTTTAAAATATTCTAAAGTGTCTATGGTAAGGCACTTATTCAAAAACACTTGTGCTTGAATGAAAGTTTATGTCATATGCACCAGTCTTCGGGTATTTATTGTTTATATTTAATAACTTCCTTGAGTGATATTCTTGTGGTTAAAAGGCCTTAAGGGAAATAAGACTCTCTGGTGATGGTAGCAATGCAGATTAAAAAAATTAATGTGAAGCACAATTAAATTTATCCAGAGATCAATTTAATATGCAAAATAATGAGACTTCACCTAAGAACCATTCAAGCCTCCATGAATTTTTACCATACTTAATTTAGTAATAACAAAAACTCGGCCATTTAGAGGCAAAACTTCCTTCCTAAAACAAAGACCATGTTCTGCTATATCACTTTCAAAGTTAATGTACATACAGCAACATAATTTATTTCATAATATGACAATAGTTTTATGTATACTAAATGGAATCTGAGTAGGACTGCTTTTTTTTTTCTTCTAAGAGATTACTGGATTGCAGTTGTATAAGAAATTTTATTCTATTATCGTTAGCCACTGTATGTCGAAAAGAAATCCCCTCTGCCATTCAATTCAAAAGTATGATGTATGCCTTCTTTTAACATTTGTTCCTTTCATTTAGGGTCCAAAATAATGTATCAAAATCCTGGAAGCACGAACACCTGCAGCCTCGACTAGCCTGCACACTACAAGGGAGTGAAGGTATGGAGAGATTCCATTTAATTTAAACACTCTTTATTAGTTATAATTCTAGAGTTACAGTTGATAATTCCACTCCTTAAATATAGTATAAGCAAAGGGAATTATTTCCAGCTTTAGAATACTGTATAATCCCAAATACCACACACCACCATCTAAGATCCACATCCTGAATTTCTAATGACAAAATTAGTGAAATAAATAATCACATGTTTACATACAAATTTTAATAAATTTCTGCAAATGTGTTGCAAAATTACTCTTTTCAAACACTTTACAAATAATAAAAACACCACATAAATAAGAAATAAAATGAGTTTGATGTACAAATTGGTAAAAATGTAACGTCATCAGAGTGACTGTCATTAGAACTTTCATCAATGTCACCTTCCCTTGCATAGTCATCCTCACTATCATCCATAGAATTTGAAATTCATCATTTCTTGAAACTTCTCCTCACCAAGTTGTTGAAAATGACGGCCAACTCTTTATCCAATTGCATAAGATTTTCATTTCAGAACATTTCACCTGTCTGGTTGGCATTAGTGCATGGTCACAGGCAAATGCCATCCACTTCCATGTAGCTTTGAAAGTCTGGTTCACATAAACATCCAACATAGAGGTCAGCCCTCCTGCAATTATGGCAAGATTGTTTTCTCTTTTCCTTATTGTATCATTTACAGCATCTGTAGGATGCCCGCAATAGCTGTCCTGCACAAGCATGCTCTGCCTATGCAGGATGAAATAATAATTACTGTAAGTTATAATAATCTATCTGTGTATTTAGCTTTGTTGTGTAATCCTTGAGCAATTGTCCCGAATCTCAAATATTAACGGAAATTCTCAATTCTGTCTGCACGTAATACCTAATAACTTTTTGTAATTAGAATACATCTGAACGTAGTTTAAAATTATTGTAGGTAGTTATTTTTTAGAAATTTGGCTCTTCCTGGAAACCTATTATTATAAATAGTATAGAAAAAGATAGAATACAGTTTAGAATTGTAGCATAACTCATCTTATTAGACAGTATCTTTTCTCTTTGCAAATAATAATAATAAGAAGAAGAAGACTGAGGAGAAGAAGAAGAAGAATATAGTAGGTTCGAACCCCACTATCGGCAGCCCTGAAAATGGTTTTCCGTGGTTTCCCATTTTCACACCAGGCAAATGCCGGGGCTGTACCTTAATTAAGGCCATGGCCGCTTCCTTCCCACTCCTAGCCCTTCTCGGTCCCACTGTCGCCATAAGACCTATCTGTGTCAGTGCGACGTAAAGCCACTAGCAAAATAATAAATAATAATAATAATAGGTCCATAACTATGCATGTTTAGTGTATTTGTACATTTCTATAGTTAACCTCTAATTCCTAGTACTTTATAATCAGGATACATTTAACTAGCATAATTGTAGTGCAGTTATTCTAACAGTTTGTTTCCTGATTGCATTATCGTCATGAAATCTTTGTGTAGTATACATTATTTCCTTCGTCTGATATATAGACCTTTTTCTATTCATAAAAAACACTATTTTACTTCTGTTGATATTTCCATATTATTTCACATTTCTTAGAAGAGATAAAAGAATGGCTGAGAGAAGCAGGTTAAGGACTGTGGGTGTAAGTGGAAACTAAGGAGGATAAGGGAAGAGATAGCGAGTTTGAGGGAGATAATTAGACTTGTAACGGAGGAGAGCAATGAAGATAGATCTCTCTCAATCAGTGAACAGGGTACAGTAGGTAGGCGAGAGGGAGGGGAAGGAAGGGTAGATGTTGTGGAAGACTGCTCGGTTAATGTTTTAAGGTTAAGGAAGACGATGGTTAAGAATATTGCTCAGGGAGTAGGCCCAGGAGAGGTACCTATAGGTGAAGAATTGGTGTGAATCACAGATCAGCAGAGGCAAGATGGAGATCACGGAAGTGTTACAGAGGTGGAGTGGGGCAAGTGGAAAGGGAGTAGAGCAGAGGATAGGAAGAGGGAGGTGGAACAGTGTAGTGGGAGGGGAAAAAAGGGAAGAGGAAGTGAGTTCTGCAGGCATCAGGAAAGTTGAGGGAGAACAGGGGTAGAAGGGATCTAACGAGGGTGAGGTTGAGGTTCTGGTCATGGGTGACTCAATTCTCATGCATGTGGGGAAAGTATGTGGAGGAAAGGGAACCAAGGTGGAGTGTTATCCAGGAATTAGATTAAGGCAGATGTTGGGGAAATCAGAAGGAAGGGAACAAGGTAAAGAGGAGGTGGTGATTTTCCACATTGGTACAAATTATGTAAGGCAAGCAGGAATAGGTACTAACATAGTTGGGGATGTTTGGGATCTGGTTATGGCAGCGTGGAAGAAGATTAAGGAAGCAGAAATTGTTATCAGTGGGATATTGTGTAGGAAGGATACTGAATTGAAGGTCATTGTAATCAGACTATGGAATGGGTATGTGGGAAATTGGGAGTGCAATTTGTAGATCCCAAGGGGTGGGTAGGAGATAGAGATCTACGTTCAGATGGCCTTTATTTGAACTGCATACATATAAGTTAGGGGGTTATAGGAAGGTCCATTCAGATAAACAGGGTGGACCAGGGAGCAGTGATGACAGTATAGGAAGCATTAAGTAAAGTAAGGATGACATAAAATTGTTCATGTTAAACTGTAGACGTATTGTAAAGAAAGGAATAGATTTAAGTCATTTGATAGATATATATTCACCAGATATTGTAATAGGAATTGAATCATGGCTGAGAAGTGATATTATGGATGCCGAAACTTTCTCACGGAAATGGAGTGTTTATAATACCAATATAGTTGGTCCATTATTGGACATTATAAATTTTCCAGCTAACTTATTCCTGGTTGCCAGCATTTCGTCCCAGTGTGTAAAGTTGGGCTCATCAGTTGGTAAATAGCACACCTACCAAGATGCATGGCTAGTGCATACCATGGAGGCCACAGCGTAGGCTACTTGGAGCCACTGGCAGTGCCAATGCACTATGAGAGACTTTTTCATAAAGGAGATTCCAAGTACCAATTTTCATGCCTGTAACATCATCAGTTATCAGTTTCGAAGATATAAGTATCCTCATTTTAAAAAATTCAACTATTTTTCACTTCTTTTCACCTTAATTAAGGCCACAGCTGCTTCCTTCCAGCTCCTAGGCCTTTCCTATCCCATCATCGCCGTAAGACCTATCTGTATTGGTGCGACATAATGCCACTAGCAAAAAAATAAATTAATATACAATGCCAGTATT
Organism: Anabrus simplex; assembly: GCF_040414725.1. Classification (NCBI taxonomy): domain Eukaryota; kingdom Metazoa; phylum Arthropoda; class Insecta; order Orthoptera; family Tettigoniidae; genus Anabrus; species Anabrus simplex. Next base: position 343,011,211 of record NC_090266.1, on the reverse strand, counting down.
TACTTCCCATGGGAAACATTGTAAAACCATCTTCAGGGCTGCCGATGGTGGGATTCAAATCCACCATCTCCCGAATGCTGGCTCACAGCTACATGACCCAAATCATTTAACCAACTTACTTGGTAACTGAATTCTGAATGTACATACTGCACCCTCTCACACCTGAATCCCAGAATAGCATTTATCTTATGGGTGTTCAGTTCATCATCATCATCATTTTACAGTTGAAGATGATGATGATGGGTGTTTGGTTCATGAAAATCTAAATTTATATTCTAATAAGGTGTGTAAGTAATAGTACAGGGGGTGAATTGGGACAAGCAAAATTTACAAAGAGTAAGGGCTCGGACTGAGATGGGAGGCTCCACGATAGGATTGGGAAGATAACATGATCGAAAAAGGTAATGGAACTGTTTCCTTTTGAAATGCACAAAGGAGCCATTTATTTAATCTAATGGAAGGTCTGTTACTGCGTTGAGCTGACAAATATATTTATAAATAAGCCTGAAAATAGACATACAAAATCATAGCATCCGTCAGACCATTCTGATGGCTGGAACATCGAACAGCGACCTGTACACTATAACACAACAACCGGCATTGGTTGAACCACTGACCCATATGAGTCAAACCGATGACCATTTCGGGGGCCGTGGCAGGTAGTGCAAAGAGACCTTGAAGTCACCTCCATGTTCCCAAGATAAACTACCCCTGAGCTATTTACACATATAGACCCTGTAGTCCTATCTAAGAAATGCTATCATTAACAAGAGGGGATTCGACGGAGGGACCGTAGCCTAACCGTCCAGATGTACAAGCATGCCAGTATCAGCTCGACTGAATGAATCTCATCTTACTAATTACATCATCAGTCTGACACACGAAATCCTTGGTATGTGTCTCTAAAACCTACATGATTACGATGTTCACCAGACGCTCACAAGGCTTTATGAACCTCGGCTCCCAAGGGAAGCCTAACTTGATGGCATCTTAACAGCCTGACTCACGGCAACCATTATTATTATTATTATTATTATTATTATTATTATTATTATTATTATTATTATTATTATTGTTATTGTTATTATTATTATTATTATTATTCTGAAAGACCATGATTAATATGAAAATCCTCAGCCAGTTTCCAGTCATTTGAATGGGTCAGGAATGAATGAAGCCCCCATCTAGCAGCGAGGATAGGAATTGTGTCACCTGTCAAAGCCTTTTGCACTCCTCTGGGGCAGTGATTAATGACTGACAGATGAAATTATGTTGGAGAGTGTCAATGGAATGAAAGACGACAGGGAAAACCAGAGTACTTGGAGAAAAATCTGTTCCACCACCGATTTGTCCAGCACAAATCTCACATGAAGTGCCCGAGAATTGAACCACAGAACCCAGCGGTGAGAGGTCAGTGCACTGCCGCTGGAGCCACGGAGGCTCTTTCATCATTATTATGATTATGATTATTAGTTATACTATCACTGAGATTATTATTATTATTATTATTATTATTATTATTATTATTATTATTATTATTATTATTATTATTATTATTATTATTATTAACCCAATTTGACCTTGTTTAAACTGTAATAATTAGCATTCCACCATATTAACACTCATGCGGAGAGTTAGCTTCTACGATCACTCGGGTCGTGATACCGGTACTTCAAAATAACCATACATTCAGCCTGTCCTTGTTCGTTTGTACCATACAAGGTGCGAATCCATGCACTCTCCATAAATCAGTCTGAATTCCCATATATCCCAATTCAATTTTTCCAGTCACCCAGATACTTATATATTCCTTATTTATCTTGTAGATTTCTTATTTCTCTCATAGCTTCTTTGTCTAGTTTCACGATGTGAGGAACCTTCTCCCATTCTTACATCAAAGCAGTATTTTCCTCAATAATTATTCCTAGATGTCAAGACTGGTTCTACTCCCTCGATGACAACAGCAGGGTCTAAATATTTATCAAACTGCAAGTTATTCAATTGACCCCATGCAATACTTGACTTGTTTCTATGAGGTTAACCTCTGCGACTGACCTTATGATGTGATTTTACACTGACTGACAGAGCAAATGCAACACCAAGGAGGAGTGGTTCGAAAGGGATGAGAGTTGGGAAAAAAACAGAGTCGGCACGGAAGAATAATTGATGTTTATTTCAAACCGATATGCGGGTTACACAATGCGCACGGCATCGACTCAGTAGGATGTAGGACCACCGCGAGCGGCGATGCACGCAGAAACACGTCGAGGTACAGAGTCAATAAGAGTGCGGATGGTGTCCTGAAGGATGGTTCTCCATTCTCTGTCAACCATTTGCCACAGTTGGTCGTCCGTATGAGGCTGAAGCAGAGTTTGCAAACGGCGTCCAATGAGATCCCACACGTGTTCGATTGGTGAGAGATCCGGAGAGTACGCTGGCCACGGAAGCATCTGTACACCTCGTAGAGCCTGTTGGGAGATGCGAGCAGTGTGTGGGTGGGCATTATCCTGCTGAAACAGAGCATTGGGCAGCCCCTGAAGGTACGGGAGTGCCACCGGCCGCAGCACATGCTGCACGTAGCGGTGGGCATTTAACGTGCCTTGAATACGCACTAGAGGTGACGTGGAATCATACGCAATAGCGCCCCAAACCATGATGCCGCGTTGTCTAGCGGTAGGGCGCTCCACAGTTACTGCCGGATTTGACCTTTCTCCACGCCGACGCCACACTCGTCTGCGGTGACTATCACTGACAGAACAGAAGCGTGACTCATCGGAGAACACGAAGTTCCGCCATTCTCTCATCCAAGTCGCTCTAGCCCGGCACCATGCCAGGCGTGCACGTCTATGCTGTGGAGTCAATGGTAGTCTTCTGAGCGGACGCCGGGAGTGCAGGCCTCCTTCAACCAATCGACGGAAAATTGTTCACGTCGATATTGGAACAGCCAGGGTGTCTTGCACATGCTGAAGAATGGCGGTTGACGTGGCGTGCGGGGCTGCCACCGCTTGGCGGTGGATGCGCCGATCCTCGCGTGCTGACGTCACTCGGGCTGCGCCTGGACCTCTCGCACGTGCCACATGTCCCTGCGCCAACCATCTTCGCCACAGGCGCTGCACCGTGGACACATCCCTATGGGTATCGGCTGCGATTTGACGAAGCGACCAACCTGCCCTTCTCAGCCCGATCACCATACCCCTCGTAAAGTCGTCTGTCTGCTGGAAATGCCTCCGTTGACGGCGGCCTGGCATTCTTAGCTATACACGTGTCCTGTGGCACACGACAACACGTTCTACAATGACTGTCGGCTGAGAAATCACGGTACGAAGTGGGCCATTCGCCAACGCCGTGTCCCATTTATCGTTCACTACGTGCGCAGCACAGCGGCGCATTTCACATCATGAGCATACCTCAGTGACGTCAGTCTACCCTGCAATTGGCATAAAGTTCTGACCACTCCTTCTTGGTGTTGCATTTGCTCTGTCAGTCAGTGTATATGTCCACAATTTTTTTTACGATTGTGAACATATGAATTTTATCCCATGGTCTCAAACCACAATTTAAACAACAAATATATATCACACTTAGAACTCACTCACATTCAGTGAGAGCATCCTGACAAATTTAATTATCATAATTTCTTATTCACACACAATTTGGAAACCAGGCTCATGAGCTGAGCATAAAATCAGTGATTCATCACCGTAGGTGCGACATTTACATTGTTGGATGCGCTTGAGAACGGTTGGCTGTTGAGAGAGCTCTTGCATTATTGTAGTGATAAAGTAGTGAAAACCTATTGAAATAGCTTAATTTTGTGTAGATCTGATTCATTTAGTGCTGTTTATATAGTGGTGTTTAGTGCTTGTTGGTAGAAATTGGGAGTAGTAATAATTATTTAAATTTTGTAACAAGTAATTCAGTTGGTCTTCAGTAAATTACGTTTTCTAGGTTAAGTAGGCTAGCTAGGTGCACCTTGTTTCGAATTTAGGTTTAGGTAATACTTTAGGTAACAATATTAACTTTAAAAATATTTGTAAATACCGGTATCTGTAGGTTCGTTGGTTGTACTTACAAAGGCAGATTATCATAAGGAATAGTACCGTAACTTCTGCAGCAACTTCTCCGGTATTTCGTATAGATATACGTTCAAACTATCGCGAAGGTAATAATTTACTACATTAAAAAACACGATACGCCTGTAAACTTCCATTTAAAAAGAAGTTAAAGAGATTACACGGTAATAGTTAACAGTCGTATTGTTATTGATTATTGTCGCTCCTCATATTCAAATATTGCATTGTTGGCTACAGTCGTGAACAAAGGGTGTAGTGTAGTCAAGTAAATATAAATAAAAATCAGCTGACCTTGTATTCCATTCATTTGTACTTCTGAGTAGGTAGTTAGTATCCGTAATTTATATTTCGCTCCCTCGATCTTTCAGTATTTATGAGCGGTTAGCTAATAATAATAAAGTTCATATATCACAGTAATTGCAGTTCAAGTCCCTGGAGTAAGAGTAGTAGTAGTTTTGACAGAAATATTTGAGAAATTATTGTAGACAACCTCGTATTTTTCAGTAGGCGTAATTAAGGACACTTTTTTTTTTCTCCGTCCCGTGGAGTAGGGAAAATAATAGTAATCCACCAGCTGTAATAATCACATAACCACATTTCAGTAGAATTGTAGTGAAGATAAGGTATAATATATTAGATAGTATCTTGCCAGTTATATTCGTGTTTTTCTTCGTGTACGGCAATCCTTTTGATACTTAAGCATTTAACCAAACGCAGTATAGTGTAGTGTAGATACATTGTAGTATAGATACAGTACGGTACATTTAGATAGTGCCGTATCTTGCCTGCTATATTCGTGTGTTATCTTTCGTGTGTATTTATTAGACCCTAATACTAATAATAATTTGTCTAAGCATTTAGCTTCGTTGGTAATCTTTGAGTACAGTAGTTCTTGCAAATTTCATTTCTCTTGTGCTTAGTAGTGACATACGGTACGGTACCGGTATCGTAATTAGGATACGTCTGAAAGTAGTTCAAAAATTACTGTAGTGTACTGTACAGTAGTGTACGAGTAATATCCTATTAGAATTTAGTGTGCTTATTTTATTATTGTAAAATATTTGTGTAGTACTGGTGTAGTAGAGGTATCCGTAGAAACTCTTACTAAAATATTGTTGAAATTAGGATAGGCTTAATTGCAGTTTGGAATTGTGTAGTTCTTGTGTATTACTTTCGATATTCAGTAATTAACAGCAGTTTTTATCCTGTTAGGGTTTGTAGGATAAAAAAAATAGAGCACGACTAAGTAGTATTGTAGTGTAGTCGTATATTAATTACCTTATTGTTGTGTACTATCCCAGACAATATATCCCTCCGTTCATTTTTTTTTTTTTTTTGCAAATAAGTTACTTAATTTTTTTTTTAATTTATAATTTTCCCCCCGTAAAGAATGGCTAAGGAGCTCGAGTGTACTTATTGTGGGTGTGGTGAGGCATTGAGGGGTATGAGGGAGGAGTTGGAAAGTTTGAGGGAGATAATTAGGATTCTCACAGAAGACAGGAAGGAAGATAGGACTCCCTCAAACAATGTACAGGTTACAGTAGGTGTACAAGAGGGAGGGGAAGGAAAGGGAGGAGTTGTAGAAGACAGGTGGTCTAATGTTCTAAGGGGAAGGAGATTGCAGGCCAAGGGCTCTATTCAGGATCAGAATTCAAGACAGGTGTCTGTGCGAAATCGGTACGAGTCACTCCAGGTAGAACAACAGAGGTAAGATGAGGGACAGGGAACTGTTGCTGAGATGCATGGAAGTAGGAGGAAGGGAAAAGGTAGGAAAGGGAAATGTAGAGTAGAGGATAGGAAAAGACAGGTGGAACAGGGTCATGGGAAGGAGAAAAGGTAGGAGGAAGTAGCTTCTGCAGCTATCAGGAAAGATAGGGCAGACCAGGAGGGGAGGGGATCAAATGAGGTGGGTAGGGTTGAGGCTCTGGTCATGGGGGATTCCATCGTTAGACACGTGGGGAAAGTGTGTGGAGGAAAGGGAACCAGGGTAGAATGTTATCCAGGAATTAGTTTGAGGCAGATGTTGAGGAAAGTAGAAGAGGGGGAGGAGGGGAAGGAGAAGGTGGTAGTGTTTCACGTTGGTACCAACAACGTAAGGCAAGCTGATATAAGTACCAACATAGTTGGAGATGTGTGGGATCTGGTAAATGCAGCACGGGTGAAGTTTAAGAAAGCGGAGATTGTTATTAGTGGAATACTGTGTAGGAGGGATACTGACTGGAGGGTGATTGGGGATTTAAATGAGACTATGGAGTGGGTATGTGGGAAACTGGGAGTGAAATTTCTAGATCCTAATGGGTGGGTAGGAGATAGGGATCTGCGCTCGGATGGCCTTCATTTAAACCGCAGTGGTACGTATAAGTTAGGAAATTTGTTTGGAAGGGTAATAGGGAGGTACATTCAGGGAAACGGGATGGCCTAGGGAGCGGTGATAAGGGAACAGGGAACTGGAAATCAAGTAGGGATGACATAAAATTGTTAGTGCTGAACTGTAGAAGTATTGTAAAGAAAGGAATAGAATTAAGTAATTTAATAGATATATATTTATCAGATATTGTAATAGGAGTTGAATCATGGCTGAGAAATAATATAATGGATGCAGAAATTTTCTCACGGCACTGGAGTGTGTATCGTAGAGATAGGATAGGAAAGGTGGGAGGGGGAGTTTTCATTCTGGTGAAAGAAGAATTTTTAAGCTACGAAAAAGTTAAAGATGAGACACATAAAATTCTAGGTGTAAGGCTCATTTCTAAAGATAATAGGCAACTTGATATATTTGGAGTGTACAGATCGGGAAAGGGTAGCGCTGATGCGGATTCGGAATTATTTGATAGGATAGTCAGCTATGTGGGAAACGACATGGAAAGAAATGTGATTGTAGCGGGAGATCTGAATTTGCCAGATGTCAATTGGGAAGGAAATGCGAACGACAGGAAGCATGACCAACAAATGGCAAATAAGTAATTATGGGAAGGACAGCTGATTCAGAAAGTGATGGAACCAACCAGAGGGAAAAATATCCTGGATGTGGTGCTGATAAAACCAGATGAGCTCTATAGGGAAACTGAAGTAATAGATGTTATTAGTGATCATGAAGCTGTTTTTGTGGTAGTTAAAAATAAATGCGATAGAAAGGAAGGTCTTAAAAGTAGGACTGTTAGGCAGTACCATATGGCTGATAAAGCAGGTATGAGGCAGTTTCTAAAAAGTAACTATGATCGGTGGAAAACGGTAAATAAAAATGTAAACAGACTCTGGGATGGGTTTAAAGAAATTGTTGAGGAATGCGAAAACAGGTTTGTACCTCTAAGTGAGGTAAGGAATGGTAAAGACCCGCCTTATCAAATAGAGAAATAAAGAGACTAAGAAGGAGGTGCAGACTGGAAAGAGTTAGAAATGGCTGTGGAAGTAAGGAGAAATTGAAGGAACTTACTAGAAAATTGAATCTAGCAAAGAAGACAGCTAAGGATAACATGATGGCAAGCATAATTGGCAGTCATACAAATTTTTGTGAAACATGGAAGGGTATGTATAGGTATTTTAAGGCAGAAACAGGTTCCAAGAAGGACATTCCAGGAATAATTAATGAACAAGGGGAGTGTGTATGTGAGGATCTTCAAAAGGCAGAAGTATTCAGTCAGCAGTACCGGTATGTAAAGATTGTTGGTTACAAGGATAATGTCGAGATAGAGGAAGAGACTAAGGCCAAAGAAGTAATAAAATTTACATATGATAACAATGACATTTACAATAAGATACAAAAGTTGAAAACTAGAAAAGCGGCTGGAATTGATCAGATTTCTGGGGATATACTAAAGACAATGGGTTGGAATGTAGTACCATATCTGAAGTACTTATTTGATTATTGTTTGGTCGAAGGAGCTATACCAGATGAATGGAGAGTTGCTATAGTAGCCCCTGTGTATAAAGGAAAGGGTGATAGACATAAAGCTGAAAATTACAGGCCAGTAAGTTTGACATGCATTGTATGTAAGCTTTGGGAAGGCATTCTTTCTGATTATATTAGACATGTTTGTGAAATTAATAACTGGTTCGATAGAAGGCAATTCGGTTTTAGGAAAGATTATTCCACTGAAGCTCAACTTGTAGGATTCCAGCAAGATATAGCAGATATCTTGGATTCTGGAGGTCAAATGGACTGTATCGCGATTGACATGTCTAAAGCATTTGATAGGGTGGATCATGGGAGACTACTGGCAAAAATGAGTTCAACTGGACTAGACAAAAGAGTGACTGAATGGGTTGCTATATTTCTAGAAAATAGATCTCAGAGAGTTAGAGTAGGTGAAGCTTTGTCTGACCCTGTAATAGTTGAGAGGGGAGTTCCTCAGGGCAGTGTTATCGGACCTTTATGTTTTCTTATATATATAAATGATATGAGTAAAGGAGTGGAATCGGAGGTAAGGCTTTTTGCGGATGATGTTATTCTCTATAGAGTGATAAATAAGTTACAAGATTGTGAGCAACTGCAACGTGACCTCGAAAATGTTGTGAGATGGACAGCAGGCAATGGTATGTTGATAAACGGGGCTAAAAGTCAGGTTGTGAGTTTCACAAATAGGAAAAGTCCTCTCAGTTTTAATTACTGCGTTGATGGGGTGAAAGTTCCTTTTGGGGTTCATTGTAAGTATCTAGGTGTTAATATAAAGAAAGATCTTCACTGGGGTAATCACATAAATGGGATTGTAAATAAAGGGTACCGATCATTACACATGGTTATGAGGGTGTTTAGGGGTTGTAGTAAGGATGTAAAGGAGAGTGCATATAAGTCTCTGGTAAGACCCCAACTAGAGTATGGTTCCAGTGTATGGGACCCTCACCAGGATTACCTGATTCAAGAACTGGAAAAATCCAAAGAAAAGCAGCTCGATTTGTTCTGGGTGATTTCCGACAAAAGAGTAGCGTTACAAAAATGTTGCAATGTTTGGGTTGGGAAGAATTGAGAGAAAGAAGAAGAGCTGCTCGACTAAGTGGTATGTAAACTGTATATAGGATAATATCTTTTGTTTATTTCCACCTATTCAATACATTACAAGAAGTTGGCATTTACTTTAAAACATTATTCAGATGAGACATGTTTCGCCTCTCACTGTGAGGCATCTTCAGTCATTATCAAAAACCTTATTATTTTACCAGGCATCTGGTTAAAGATATTCTAAAATGTGTTTGATGATAAGAGAGGTAAGATTTACGTTAGTTATAAACATGTTTATGAAGTAACTAAAAATCAAATATATTGATAAAAACATACAGTATGTAGTTCTTTGTTGAATAGGACTTGTTTGATTCTACTATAGTAAGAGAAGGTGGCTTGAAGCCGTAGTCGTTAATAGATGTCTAATAAATAGTGGAAGGCATAAAATATCAGTTCTATGAGAATATACATTACATTCAAATGATACTAAAAACTAGTGGATTCAAAGGTAGTACATATAAAATGTTCAATGAAATAACTATAGATCTAATAAAATAATAAACACATATGTAGTTCTTTGTTAATTAGGACGTCGTAAGATTGTACGGCTTAAAGCCGTTATTTCATTGAACATTTTATATGTACTACCTTTGAATCCACTAGTTTTTAGTATCATTTGAATGTAATGTATATTCTCATAGAACTGATATTTTATGCCTTCCACTATTTATTAGACATCTATTAACGACTACGGCTTCAAGCCACCTTCTCTTACTATAGTAGAATCAAACAAGTCCTATTCAACAAAGAACTACATATGTTTTTATCAATATATTTGATTTTTAGTTACTTCATAAACATGTTTATAACTAACGTAAATCTTACCTCTCTTATCATCAAACACATTTTAGAATATCTCTAACCAGATGCCTGGTAAAATAATAAGGTTTTTGATAATGACTGAAGATGCCTCACAGTGAGAGGCGAAACATGTCTCATCTGAATAATGTTTTAAAGTAAATGCCAACTTCTTGTAATGTATTGAATAGGTGGAAATAAACAAAAGATATTATCCTATATACAGTTTATGAAACTTTCAATACGGACGAAAAATGATTTTCATCACTTGTAATAAGTGGTATGTTCCGAGATGTCAGCGGAGAGATGGCGTGGAATGACATTAGTAGACGAATAGGTTTGAATGGCGTTTATAAAAGTAGGAAAGATCACGATATGAAGATAAAGTTGGAATTCAAGAGGACAAACTGGGGAAAATATTCATTTATAGGAAGGGGAGTTAGGGATTGGAATAACTTACCAAGGGAGATGTTCAATAAATTTCCAATTTCTTTGAAATCATTTCGGAAAAGGCTAGGAAAGCAACAGATAGGGAATCTGCCACCTGGGCGACTGCCCTAAATGCAGATCAGTATTGATTGATTGATTGATTGTAAAGCCAATAGCACAAAAAAAATCTGTGGTCCCTAGTCACTGTTATATTTAAACATTTAATATCCAATCTTTAGCACTGTTTATTTTCAGATTTCATATTTAGTTCCAAGTGGTTGATGTTATCAAGAGCCACAGCCACCGGCAAAATCTTGGCATCTTGGCTAAATTATTATTAATGGAAACAAGCTTCTGCATGCACAACACATATTAAAATTCACTGGCAATTTCATACCTTTGGACTTAATACAACAACATGCCTTATTTCGAACAGTAAAAAAATGTAAGCCTGACCAGATTGGTTGTGCAACTATGCGTGCTTCATCCAAGCCCTCAGCTGAACTTGAATACCATTCTTCAAATGACATCCATGAAACAACCCAAACACAGACAAATAAACAAAGACATAAAACCAAAGCAAAATATATACAGGAAAACAAACTTCAATTAATGCTTAAACTCATTATTTACATTTTAATGTATCCCTTTGTCTAATTTAAATCTAAATCATTTAGCCAGGAAATGGCTCATCTACTATACTCAAGTAACCATTATTAAGAAAATATATCGCTCTGTTAAGGTGATGGCAAGTCTACAAAACTACATAATAATAATATCACCGTACTCATCTCAATTTCCTTGGTGGGCTGGACGGATGAAGAGATGAAGCCCCATCCGCTGTAAGCAATCATGGTGCTGACATTCATTACAAGGAGATGAATTAATCCAAGACACATGCTTGACACACACATCTTAACTTAACAACGAATAAATTTCAAAGATACTTTAACACTTTGGTGCCTAATGCAACCAACACATTCCCTATACAATCTTCATTCCTTTCCTGAACCAAGGAACCTGTAGTAAATTGTACCACACCAAGCACGTGGATGCACACTCCACGGTTGTCAAACTCGACACTTCCGGAAATGTTTGCGTTTCTACTGGCTAGTGTTCATTTTGTTGACCAGGTACCTCTCTGGATATGATGGTGCCTCAAAGTCTAAGTGTTACAGCTGGACTGCAGTATAATATGACCATAATCAGTCTCTCCTTCCAGTGAATGCTGAGAATGACCATCAGGTTATCTACTCACTGCCTATGGTGTGAATTAATCACGTGGATAGAGTACACATGAAAGAGAAACATCGGTCCAAAATTTTTGGGTAATCCCAAATTCCTAGCCTCTCATCCTACCAAACACAACCTGACAAAACAAACTCCATGTTCTGAGAGGACTATGTCATTTCGCTTTATCCCTCATGCAAACAGACTTAAGGTGATCGAGACCTTCTTGAATACATGGCAACCCAGTGCCCTGCCTCACACCTCCTTCCTCATCTACCTCACACAATACATCCTAACTCACCATTTTTTCAGTTTCAATGGGCAATTATTCCACCAGATTTGCAGCACTGCTATGGGCACCAAGATGACCCCATCTTATGACAACCTCTTTATGGGAAAATTCAAGAAAGATTTCCTAGCAGCTCAACCTCTCCAGCACCTAATCTGGTATAGGTTCACTGATGATATCTTTCTCTTGTTGCACCAAAAAGCAAGCCTACTTGACTCATTCTCGCATCACCTCAATTCTAATTACAGTGTCCATTTACTTGCTAGACCCCCCCCCATCTCTAACTTTCCTTGACCATGGGGTTTCCTTCTCTCTTACTCTGAACTTATTTTGCAAACAATAGTGACTGCAGTGTCCACCAGGGTTTTCTTAAATCCCAGCCATTCTTCATCACTTGTTCCTACTTTACATTTGGGCAGTTGGTCTCCAATTTTTATCTGGTATTCAGACCTCTTTTCTGGTTTTTCAGATTCCCAAACTTTTATCTTGGGTTTAAGCCTGGTATTAGTCTTTTTTATCATGATGTTTTTCTAAGACAGCTACTAGTAACCTGTGGTTACTAGGTTCAAGGGGCTTTCTCCTGGCAGCACTTTCAAATCTCTCATATACGTTACAGCCTCTTTGCCTGCTATGATATAGTCAATAAGAGATTTCTGCTCTCCATTCCAGCTGTACCTTGTGGTCTTATGGCTCAGCTGTATTTTGAACCAGGTGTTCTTGATTTATAGGTTCTTACATATGCAGAAGTCAAGGAGACATTCACCCTCATGGTTCATATTTCCATATCCATGAGGACCAATCTGCTGCTGTAAGACCTGCTGTTTATGTACAACAAGCACCACAAGCAGCATCACTAACAAGTATAGGCTCAGCTCAGCTTTCTACATTGGCTTAACTAGCAGCACACTAGCTAAATATACACGTAGCCACCGCAGTATCTGCAAAAACCAACAACATAGATCTTTCTATCTCCATTCACAGCAGGCACCATCAAACCATGTTCGATGAATATTTCACAGTTTAATGCCTTAAACATTTACTCCCCACCACCACCACCACCACCACACACCTTTAGAAATTCTGAAGGCGGATATCAACTGGTGTTCAGCTCCAGGGAAGCACCCAGCCTTAACTATAGATAACTGCTCCTTTTTTTTTTCATTCTCTCATCTGTTTGTCCCCTGACTCCCCTCACCTCACAGAGTATCTACTTGCCAACATTGACCATTATCATTCTATCCTCCACTGACAAAGGCTGCAGCCAAAAATACTGGATCCATGTTTTTCTTTTATGTGTATTCTATCCACGCGTGGTCTTACATGGTAAGTCACTACTCTCCATCTGTTTCCTAGATGTATATATATTTTGCACCTGATAGCTTTCTTACCTGAGCAGTATGTACAGTATGTGCCAAAATATACAGTACTGGAAATTATGTTAGTCTTATTGTCATTACCTTACTTATCGAGATGATAGTGTAAATGTTGAAAATGTGCTCCATTGTGCTGTAGGCAGTGTTCATAACGATCACACAGATTTTCCAACGTAATGCAGGCACAGTTTTGGATGGATCTGGACAATTGAAAATTTGCTCCTTTAACATTCCCCACAGGTAAGCATCAGGTGGTGTGAGATTGGGGGAATGTGTTGGGTAGGGGAACTCAGCACCGCGGGAAATTACTCGTCCTGGAAAGGTTTCTTGCAGCATAGCCATAGTCTGTCGAGCAGTGTGGCAGGTCGCCCTGTCTTGTTGGAACCACTATGATTCATCTGCATGTTCCTGGCACGACAAAACCTTCTTAGATCCTGATTAAATGGCCTGACCACCATGTTCCTATAGCATTCCTGGTTAACAGTAAGAAGAGCACCATCATCATTCTCTATGAAATACGGACCTAGCACACCGTTTCCTGACACTGCACACCAAATCGTCACATGCACACTATGTAGTGGTTTCTGGACTATAGTGTCAGGCCTCTCGAAACCAAGAAAGCGAGTTGTTTGGCGATTGATAAAACCGTCCAAATGAATGTAACTTTCGTCGAAGAACCACACATTGAACAAGAAATCTGGATTCTCGTACACCACGGCCAAAAATCGTGCACAATATTTTACCCTGACATGCCTATCGTGCTGCGTCAATCATTACCCAAACTGTATTCGGTATGGAAATCCACAATCGTCGAAGTGATGTAGAGCTGATGTTTAATTTCAAGGCTGTTCGCCAAAGACTTCGCTTTGAGACTGCAACACCTGATTGAGGACACGTCCATGATTTTCATTTGTGGACACAATTACTGGCCTACCAGAACTTCCCTTGCGCTGACACAATACACTACCCATACAACGAAATTTTTTAACAATAGATAGCATAACTGTGTTGCTAGGTGCTGGCTTATTGAAGTGTTCATGATATTGTTCTGCCACTAACTTTAAACTCGGCCCACCTTGATAACCGTTTCCGTACAAGCAAAAATGATACTCCACTATAAACACTTTTTCCTCTGTCGCGAGACCCATTGTCACTTCCAATCACAGAGCACAACGTTCTTTACACAACTAACAATTCATCATGGTGATGTAAAAACATGCAGACACCAGGCATGCGCATGCGCACTGCGCGAAAATGAGTACTGTATATTTTGGTGCATACTGTACTTAACATGACCCAATATGCTGAAAGTTTGAACATTTTATTGGTACTGTATGTACTGAACCCATACCGAGTCTGGTGCATGTTCAAGTCATGAGCAGTAATGTGTTCGAGCGTATTAACTCCCATTTCAATGCTTGGAATGCATAGCCTTCACATATGCTTTTGGGGAACTCAAAGTCAACAAGTGCCTGGAACAGCTGTGTTGTTAAAAATTGAATGTGCATGTGTAACTCAACTGACTGGAAACCAGTATTCTCTCTGAAACAGTGTAAAAAATTATCATTAGAAATTTATATTGAATGTTTGTGCCTTATTAAAGGATGTAGCTGCAATATAAGATAACAGTCTGGAAACTTCGACATGATGTCTTTGATAACCAAGCAGAGTTCGAGTCCATTCTATGCCATTTCAGGCAAAGTCTAGGTGGAGTTTTGGAGTTGCTTTACCTGTTCTTACTACTCTGTCATCCTTCAAGGAAGCAAGTTAAGTATCTTTCCCTACAGATGGATGTCATGTGCACTCAGTGTTGACAAAATACTTAGCCGATTATTTCAGTTGCGGGTGGAGTGTAAAACTTTCTTCAGAGTACGAACAGCGTGGACAAGATGTTTCAGCCACTGATGTTGAAATAACTCTAGACATCAAACACCAACGTGATCAACAGTATGTCTGGCTAAACATGAACACGAGGTCCTGACTTCAATGAAGATGCCTGGAAGGAGCATTATGGAGCCATAAGGAACAAGAATAAGACCACGAGGAAGAACGAAACATCAAAAATTTAAGTACAATCGTAAACTTGTTACTATCTCACCTTTCTCTATTCTTTTAGTTGTGGTAATGGTAATTAATGTAGTAAATCTTTAGATTCTGTCCATTTCAAATTTTCCTAGTAGCTGATCTTGGAGTCAGAATTATTTGATGATGTGCACGACACTGTAGCTGTATTACATGAGTTAAGTTCAACATAATAAATTTCTTAAGCCAGCGTTGTGACAGTATAAAAATCACAATTTAAAAATCAGAAACCCCAACGTTAAATAAGTACATTAAACTTAACTAGTGAGTGATAATTATGTGAGGTTATTTCCAAGGTGAAATCAAGTCACCGAAACATAATATTCTTTCTTGAAGTCACTTAGACTCATGTTATGTATGTAGGAGACCATAAGAACTTAATAATCTTTAATTAATTGAAATAAATGTTAGAAGAAATTAATACTCACGCCATTAAAATGTGTCTTTGCAAGTGCAATTTTTCTTAGACTTGCGATGTGCTCTGTGATTGAATTTGTTCATTTCTGGTGGAAAATCTGGAATAGGCCATCATGCTATAATTAATATGGGACATATTTGGGATGTATTAGTCTATAGGGGATACATTTATGGTGAGCACATTGATTGAATTTTGATATACTCAGATTAAATGAAGTAGGAATTGTAGTTGCCCAGTTCTTAGACGATATCTTCCCTGATATTATTTCGTGGTATTTAGCATTGAGTCTTATGCACTTGTTTGGATTAATTACAGATGTTTTCTTCATTAATTCATGGGATAAAATAATTTCTTCACATAATGGTGGATTTTTCTACAAGGATTTCAATTGAGCAGTATAATTTTACAAGTAGCAAATATCAAACTTCAGTCACATGTAAATGGTTCATGATAACATGACTCTAGACTTTCCTTAAATGTGATGCGTATTGTTCACAAATGTTCTTATGCTTTAAACTGAAATAAAAATCATAAACGACTCGAATTGGACTAAAAGGATTTATAAATAACGTGTGTATCATATTGTTGTGTATATTTGTGAATAGTAGTTCTTTGCTTATGATATCATGTTTTGTGATTAAAATACATGGAAGGTTTTAGCCACTATCTTCAGTGATTATCTGGTTGTGAATAACTATTCCCAGCATTGAATAAGACATTTTTATGAAAAGGATAGAATAATTCTGTGGAGATTTAGATTTCCTTTGTCTGAATAAAAGGTGAGATCATAACATAGTACTTTAATTGAGGAGAAGATTTAAAGTTTATTTAAGTGTAATTAAATTCTGTAAAGTTGACCATGAAGGAAGAGTTGACCAAACATTGATAAGAATTATATTCAATAGTGTAAATGATTACATTTCAGAAAATTTAAATCAATTCAAAGAGTTTAAAAACCTTAGGAGTTGTTTATTCAAAGTGAACAAGTTTATGAGTGATAAAGCGAGGAAAACTATTCTTACATAAAATAAAATAAAATAATTTTGAGATGTGGTAAATTAATGGAAATTTAATATAAAATGTATTTAAGGAAATGTCTTAATGTTTCAGCAATCCCGGTTGAGATAAATAACTAAATGGTGGAAACAAGATATTGTAGAACAAAGAGTGTTAAAATAATTGTTTAATTTTGAAATAATAATGTAAAATTGAGTGATGAAAAGAACAAAAAGAATTATCAGAACAGTATGAATTGTAAATTGATTCAAGCTGTGGAACGTTTTGGTTGCTAAATTTTACGCCAACTTTATTTGAGTTCTTCAAATTTATTTTATTGTTAATAAAGTTGGGTTACATTTTATGTGCGTTTGATTTTTTTATGTCCCATCCCTTGGTAATGACATACGGTACTATGTTGCTGTTTATTTTTTTCACCTTAGGAGAATTTATTTTAGTGTTCTCATATCCTAACGAAGCGATTGGGCTCAAGAACAGTCCACCCCTGTAGATCTCTAATGACACCCAAATCTAGCTAGGACATATATTTTATTGGATACAGGGACAGTAATTAACATGACCTAATATACTGAAAGTTTATTTCTAGGACAATGAGATTGTAAAAATTAAATATTCATGAATTGACCCACAAACGGGTGATTTGCACACAGTCTACAGTTGTAACGGCAGTATTCCTGGACCTGTAGCTTAGACTGTTCTCAATAGAACAAATATGACCTAGGCCAACATATCTCTACTGGTAAGAGCATCTAATGCAAAATTGGAAGGTTGTGGGTTTGGATCCCACTGGTGTCTGACTGATCATTTTCATTCTGTACTTAACACCTCTTCAGTACATGCTGTATGTACTTTATGTGGCCTAATATGTTAACAGTACAATGCAACTGTGAAAATTCAGTATTGAAAAGACCTTGCACCTCATCAACCTGAACTTCTCAGTACTAATTTCCCTTTGTAATTAGAAGAATTCCTTCTAACCGAAGCATGGGAGATATGAATCAAATCAACTGTTTGCATCACTTGATCTAACATATAGTCCAGAAACTAAGAAAGCTCCTTTACTTTAATGCAGATAGTCCAAGCTCAACAATTTGTCAGAAATCTGAATCTTACCAACTACCAAGCTGAGGTCTCCATGTTTAGACTGCAAGAATAGCACCTATTGGCTAGAATTTCATTGTTTACAAAAGAAACATAAATGACTCTCTGGATACTTAACAATACTGAGTTCTCTTTTTTGCTTATTTAAACATAGATAATTTAATCAATAAACCATTTTTCAGCATTTCTGCATAATGAAGGCTGCGTACTGACTCTTTTTAAGAAAGTCTAAAACAGTTATTCCAAGTGGAAACACCAGACCATTAATATTAGTGATCCTAAAACTAAAAGTCCAGTGGAATGCATCCACCCACACAAATATCCATTATTTGAAATATCCAAGTACTGTATATTCAGTGTATATTGAACAAAATGTTCTTTTATACAAATGACAAATCCATAAAGTGTTTATAATATAAAACATCTCAACTTTATGTACCAATAATACATTAGTGTCCTTTAAATTAATGCAAATGCCATTAATACAATATTTCAGATAAATACATGAAGCATGAACTTTTGCACCCTGTCTTCCTCTTGAGGTGCACTGTATACTTTTAAATGATAAATGATAAATTTCCATTGGTTTTATATCCTTCATATCTCCTAAAAATCTGTTCAATTCTTCTTTGACTTGTTGCATATTTTTATTGGCTGGCTCCCTAATATTTATGTGACCTGCTTGAAGTTGAATTATTGAATACTCAAGTTTCATTTTGTTCCTGGTGTATATTTTCTAGAAATCTCCAAACCACTGTTTGAAATTTGGAACAGTAACCTTCGATCAAAATTTTTGTCCTGTGGAACCCTAGAATTTTGTTGTGAAATATTTTCCAAACAGGCGGAGGAGACTTGGGTGGTACTGCTCTCAATCTCCCTTGAGTGCAACACTCTCTTATGTAAGTGCACTCATTGTATTTTCCTAACTTCACAATGTTATCCTGGAGAGTGTCAAATGGCATATCAAAAGTTTCTTCAACATCTTCTAGAGAAATGAACGGTATTACCATCATTTCTAGCTCTTGATACCTCATCTCAGGGTCCTCAATATCAAAGTACCTTGCCCTTAATTCCAGGCTACATAATTTACAGTATATTGCCAGAGTCAAATGATGTAAACATATTTTTATGTTTACAGTAGGTATTATAGCATATAGTATTGTGGTTAGTTATTTGGAAGTCCATCATGGGGATTGATATCATACACAGATGGCCCTATCATTGTGCCTTCGTATTGAGTTAGTTCTAAATTCTAATCTGTTCTCAGTTCTTCTTTCCATTGGACAGAACACCAATGGGAATTTATTCTCATGAACTACACCATGAATGGTAAAAATCTTCATGAATTGAAGCGATACCATCTTGAAACTGCCATCAATAAATATGGATTGTGAAGCACACAGATGTTTGAGACAGTGGAGAAAATAATTATCCTTTCCAGATTTCTGCCAGAAACATGGAGTAAAGACTTTTCTTGTTTGATAGTATAAATATTGTACATTGCTAGTGTATTACCAAGTCCTATAAGGTGTTTTTGTTCTGCAGACGATTGCGGTTCTGTTCTTTATCTATAGTCAACTTCAGATTCGTTCTGTCAGAAAGTTTCGCCAGGACCTCTCCATTTCTAGTTCCTTCAGTTACATTGTGAATGATTCTTGATGGAGCCTCATGCGGATGTTCTTGAGCTCTGGTCCTAATTCAGGCAGATAAGTTCTTCACTTCCACATCTGCTCTATTGGTCTCTACCAACATAACACTCATTCTGCACACAAGGTGGCAACACTGTTGTTACGTGTCAATACTGCCATCACTGTGGTAGGAGATCTGCAAGGTGACAACTCACAGGTGCAAGCAGTTATGTCTTTGTTGGTGCACGGACTGTCTAGTGTGTTCGTCCAGCTGTAGAAATGGAGGCAAGCAAAGAAGAGCAGAGATGTGTGGTACATTTTCTGGTAGCTGAGGGTGCTGGAGTAGGCATGTCTGCTGTGTATGGCAGAAACTGCATGACCATGCCGAGTGCGCACGAGTGTGCATGAGATTCTGAGAAGCACGTACATCACTGCAAGATGATGCGTGCCCAGGGTAGGCCATTGAGCCATTATTCCTGTTGTGATAGGGTGGATTGATGGACTTATCCAGAAAAATCGATGAATCACAGAGGAAGAAATTCATGTTCAGGTCGGCATTAGCCATGGCTCCGTACATGCCATTATCAAAGATCACTTGCATTTCTGCAAAATTTGCATGCAGTGGGTTCCACACCAACTGACGGAGGGACAAAAGATTAACAGAATGGCATCATGTCTGAATCGTCTGCAGCAGTATCATGAGGAAGAGTATACATTTCTATCGCGTATCGTCACAGAGGACAAAACGTGGTACCATCATTTTGAGTCCAATAGCAAACGGCAAATCAACAATGGAAACATCGCAATTCTCGCCCACCAAAGAAATCCAAAGCTGTTCACACAAGTTCCAGTAAAGTCATGATTACCTTCTTTGATTGCAGGAACCCTCTGCTTGTTGACTTCCTCAAGCATGGAAGCGCAGCGCTATGAAGATACTTTGCAAAAACTGTGACGCGCCATAAAGTCAAAACACCCTGGAATGCTGTCGGACGGAGTCATTTTGTTGCATGAGAATGCTCGCCCCTATACTTTCAATCTGGCGAAGGCTATACTTCAGAGATTTGGTTGGGAAACACTTCAACATCCTCCACACAGGCCGGAACTTTCACCTTGTGATTTTCATATTTTTGGTGACAAGAAGAAAGACGTTCGTGGACATTGGTTTCATTCGGATGCGGAAGTGCAAGAGTGGGTACGGTTGTGGATCCATCAGCGACCTACCTCTTTCTACAAAAATTGGAATTGATCGTCTCATCTCCCAGTGGGATAAATGTATTAACACTTTTGGTAATTACTTTGGAATAAAACCATTCCATGCTCACATTGTAGCGGGTATTCATTTTTCATTTGACTGCCTCTTATATAACGCTGTTTTCTGAAGTTGTAATACATTCAGTACTGCAAATCTGTCTCTCTGAAAACACCAGTAAACTTTCAGACCATCTCAACTTTTAGAATGATAATGGTGTATATATAGCCAAGACTTAATCAATATATTCATCCTTCTCTGGTACAAAATTACTTCTGCCATACATACTTTATAATTTACAATAGTTTAGTCACTTCAGCATTTGCTTAGTGATAATATGTAACAAGCTGGATTATGAGACACAAACATGGTTCTGTCCGTGAATATAATTGTGTCATTGTGGAATTTAATAATTTTTGCATTTTGGGCATTTTCATCTTTGAATATATTTCTTTAGACATTATTGTGTACCTGGGTGCTTTTGTATTTTGGAATTTTAAGCTTTGGACTGTAACTTTGGTGGATTTTGTGCATTGGATATTTAAACCCAGGATGATAACAGCTGCATATTTTTCAGAAATAAAATACATTCATATGCCCTTCTCAGCGATTATATTTGTTAGTAAATTTGTGAAGATTTGAAAATCATTATCGTATTACTTTTAATACAATAAGGATTTTGAGGATATTGATGTTTTCTTACTTCATAGAAGTAGAGATACTATGTAAAGTGTCAAGTTCCCCAGAGAAACTGATATTCCATGACAACATAATGTTGATTGGTGAAATCCAAACATATTACTTCCTCCTCTACATATAAAATACAGTCTCTTAAGGAATTTGGGAAGATAATGAAGAAGAATGAAGGAGGTCTTCTGTAAGTTAGAAGCCAAATTCATATACTTCATGATATGAAATTAGCAGAGAATATTATTTGCTGTCCTACAAGTTAGGAAATGTTTACATGAGAAGAAGTTGGAAGAAAATTTAAAACATGAAGAACCAGTGGCAATGAAAGTCCTTTGTGAAGTTATTAATGTCTATCTGGTTAACAATAAATATGAAAATTCTCAACAATTGATATCACTGTTTCCTCGTTATTAACAGTTAGGATGTCCAATGTCGAAAATAAAACTTCTCCATCTTCCCTGTATACCGAGGATGATAGGACCCTGACATAATGGCTGACTACTACTGGGTTCTGACAAGAGAAAGTAACACACAGCATAAAGAAAGAAATGACAGTATATATAAAGAGCCTCAGTTTAGGAAGAAACTGATTGTGAGTTACATAATGTTAGTTAACTGCCACTGCAGATTTACCTTGTTATTGATTTTGGTCATGTTCTACTGGGCATCCCTATCTCTTTATTTAGAATTATTTCATGAAATAAAGTTTGAGCAGTTATAAAAATACAGATTTTTATTTCAATACAGCAAGTGGCTGACTTTTCAATATAATCCTTAATTTTTAAATTGAAAGTTTAATTTTCTGTTAAATGAATGTGTTTCCTTTCTTAAATTTCAAGGTGATGTTGCTATCAGAAAACTGTTTTAACAAAGTGTATTTAGTTGATCTTGACCTGCTATCTCTTTCACATATAAACATATGCGTTACGAATTAATAACTGTTATTCTCGTGTTCAGGACTGTCCATTTAGTTATAATGATCTGAATTTATTCTTGTGGCAAATAAAATGTTTGAGTTTGTAAACCAGTGCAATTAAAGTGAGTATTATCCCTCATCAAGTAACAAATTCTGTTAATTATAGTAGTGAATCTCTTCTGACTATTCAGATATTTGACTCATTAATGGACTCAGTACAGCCTAACTGGAAATAAGGAGGATAATACTAGTTCAGCCTACAGGTTTCAACATCCCAAATATTAAGTTTGTATTTTTAAAAAATAAACAGTGATAATATTACTTTTATCACTGTACTATTTACAGAAACGGTGCAGAATATGCGCAGGGGTAGTCTTAAAGAAGCAAAACTGCACGTCAACTCGTGCTTGTTATCTTCTTCGCAGAACATGAAACAGTCATCCCAACGAAGGCAGGAAGTTCCAGTTGTCCTAGAACCAGGTGATGGAACTATTAGCACAGCACCCACATCAAAATCCAATTTTCTTCAACAAGAAGCGGTTCCTGTGTAAGTATAAATAGACAGTTCTTTCACCTCTCTTTCCTTAGAAACAACACAGATGCAGATAAATACTTTTAAAAGCCTTGTCATAGTTCAACCCTAGTGAAGATTATTATAAGAACAGTTAATATTCTAGTTTGGTTGGAAATCAATTCATAAATGACTATGAGTAAATTCCATTGTGACTCTCATATATTTCTGTGTAGAGGTTATTTTTGTAATACTATATCAGCTCAGAATTTAAAATGAGGACTTCGTTTATTAACTATTTGTGCTCTTGCTCAATGTTAATTACAATGGAAAAGTTGTTATTAGTAAATAGTGTACCTACTATGTGCAGTAAGATCATATATAAATTAAAGTTTAGTCTATCTATCTATCTATCTATCTATCTATCTATCTATCTATCTATCTATCTATCTATCTATCTATCTATCTATCTATTTAAATCTTTTCATTCCCATCCCTGAAGGGAGAGGTGGGCCACCTAGAGGGTAATGTCCTCTCTCTCTGGCCAGGAGATTCAGGCAGTTTGGAGATAAGTGAAGGATTAAGGAGGTGGGTAAAGGATGTGGACAGTAAGGAGATGGGAAGGGGTATGTGGCCTTTTGTCTAATTATTTTTGTTAATCAGGTTAATCAAATATGGTAATTTTTCATTGTAAAAAAATATTTTGTTGTTGTGGTGGTACTGAATAGTTTGGGTATGGTAAGAATACAGGGTAAGCAATTGGAACTGGGAAGTATAGAAGATGAACAAGCTTTTTTTTTCTTGTAGCGAATGTGCCATGAAAAACTTTTACTCTCCCCTCCCATCGTTTGGTTGTTCCTATGTGCCTTATAATGCTTGCAAGCTGCCTTGTGTATTGTGTACTTGTTGTATGTATTTTAAATGTATTTGTTATTCAGCTATGTGGTTACCTTTTAAATAATAAATTTTGCCCTTGTTTCCCCCCCCCCCGCATGGCTTCAGAGTAATCGAGAAAGTTCTCGCTCTGAAGCGCCGCCCTTGGATTGAGGTCCCCCTCTCTGTGCCTTACGGCTCTTCCCCTCTCTCCTCGCCCCTTGAGGAGTTGGGTCAGACTTGACCTTGGCGGCGACTTGTGGTGTTGCCTCTGCTTCGTGCTATTGCTTGCTGGCACTTGAACTGTGAGTTCCCTTGACGGGCTCTTTTCTCTGGCCTTTCGTCCCCGGTCACGTAGCGTGAAGGAAAGAGAGTGGGACTTTGTTTCCTTCCTTGTAATGTTTACGTATTGGATAGGCCTGAGGTATTAGAAAACGCCTTTATTAACATGTATCTATTGTAAACTGGTAATGTTTTACCTACTCTTTCAGTGCTCTAAGGGGGGTAAACTCATTGGTGTTTAGAAACAACTGGTATTTTTAAGGTTTTCCCCTTCAGGGAAGTGACTGTGCTATGGGCAATCTGTAACCTCCATGTGTAGAGGAGTAACCCTCTGCTAGGTCGTGTAACGTTGAAGGTTCCTTTTAGTGTAGAATGTTATTTACTGTAAATTTATACCTTGGATAATTGAAGTTCAAAAAAAAACGGAGGCTATTAACTAGTTCAGTGGAAACCCTGGCTCCACTTTGGTATGCAATTTGTTTAGTGTTCTCCATTTAGTTTGGAGCGCCTTGTAAGTTCTGTTGTAATGTGGTCAGATAGCCAGAGTATGCCCTAATTGTTCGCAGAAAGAAACCTTTTCCTCGTTTATTGGTACCTGTTCATGAGGGCTGGTTCCCTCGTTGTTTTAAGGTGGTTTTTATGTATTATCGTGTTTTAGCATTACTTAAATGTGAGTGCTTTAAAGATGTTAAATTAGACAATTGAACAAAGAACTAAATGGGAATTCAGTGCAGTGTAGAAAATCGGTACGATGCAATTCTGTGAAAACAGAGGAAGGCAATTTATTTGTAAAATAAAGCTTTGAGCATATTTTATTCACGGCTCCTTAATATCCAGCCCCTAGGCCTACCGCTTCTTATACGCTGCTATTGGAAGAATATTTACGGAACAGCGAATAAGGAGATATGGTTAGGAGGTGAGAAGTATGAATGAGTATTAATCATTTAAAAAGTATTAATCATTTAAGAAATGGCTAGAAAAACAACAGATAAGGAATCTGCCACCTGGACGACTGACCTAAATACAGATCAATATTGATTGATTGATTTAACATTTTTATTCATTTCTTCTTCTTCTTCTTCTCCTTCTTCTTCTTCCTCTTCCTCTTCTTCTACTACTCTTACTACTTCTTCTTCTTCTCACCCACCAATACAAGTCCCCTCAGCTGATAACCACAAAGTTGGTGGAAATAGCCCTCCATGCCCGCCCAGATTACCACTTGATTTAGAAATGATACATATGTATAACTGGTAGAGAAGATGCGGGGGATATACTGAAGACAATGGGTTTTGATATAGTACCATATTTGAAGTAGGTACTTACTTGATTATTGTTTGCATGAAGGAGCTATACCAAGTGAATATGGAGAGTTGCTATAGTAGCCCCTGTGCATAAAGGAAAGGGTGACAGACATAAAGCTGAAAATTACAGGCCAGTAAGTTTGACATGCATTGCATGGAAGCTTTGGGAAGGCATTCTTTCTTATTATATTACACACATTTGCTAAATTAATAACTGGTCCGATAGAAGGCAGTTTGGGTTTAGGAATGGTTATTCCACTGAAGCTCAACTTGTAGGATTTCAGCAAGATATATCAGATATCTTGGATTCAGGAGGTCAAATGGACTGAATCGTGATTGACTTGTCTAAAGCATTTGATAGGGTGGATCACTGGAGACTACTGGCAAAAATGAGTGCAATTGGACTAGACAAAAGAGTGACTTGAATGGGTGGCTATATTTCTAGAAAATAGATCTCAGAGAATTAGAGTAGGTGAAGCTTTATCTGACCCGGTAATAATTAAGAGGGGCATTCCTCCAGGCAGTATTACTGGACCTTTATGTTTTCTTATATATATCAATGATATGAATAAATAAGTGGAATCAGAGATAAGGCTTTTTGCAGATTATGTTATTCTCTATAGAGAAATAAATAAGTTACAAGATTGTGAGCAATTGCAAAATGAACTGAACAATGTTGCGAGATCTACTGTACGCAATGGTATGATGATAAACGAGGTTAAAAGTCAGGTTATAATTTTCACAAATAGGAAAAGTCCTCTCAGTTTTAATTACTGCATTGATGGGGTGAAATTTCCTTTGGGGATTATTGTTAGTACCTAGGTGTTAATATAAGGAAAGATCTTCATTGGGGTAATCACATACATGGGATTGTAAATAAAGGGTACAGATCTCTGCACATGGTTATGAGGGTGTTTAGGGGTTGTAGTAAGGATGGTTTTTCTTTTTTTCTTTTTTTCTTAACGTCACACCGACACAGACAGGTCTTATGGTGACGATGGGAAAGGAAGGAGCTAGGAGTGGGAAGGAAGCGGCCATGGCCTTAATTAGGTACAGCCCCAGCATTTGCCTGGTGTGAAAATGGGAAAGCGTGGAAAACCATCTTCAGGGCTGCCGACAGCGGGGCTCGAACCCACTATCTCCCGAAAACTGGATACTGACCGCAATTAAGCGACTGCAGCTATTGACTTTAGTGTAGTAAGGATGTAAAGGAGAGGGCATATAAGTCTCTGGTAAGACCCCAACCAGAGTATGGTTCCAGTGTATGGGACCCTCACCAGGATTACTTAATTAAAAAAGTGGAAAAAATCCAAAGAAATGCAGCTCGATTTGTTCTGGGTGATTTCTGACAAAAGAGTAGCTAACAAAAATGTTGCAAAGTTTGGACTGGGAAGACTTGAGAGAAAGAAGACGAGCTGCTCGACTAAGTGGTACGTTACAAATCTCATGTTATGGTCTGTATTGAAATGTACTTAAAGTCAAATGATAATACTAGATTATAAATTCCACCTGTTCAATATATAAGAGTTGTTTATTTAAATTAAAGAAACAGTTCTTAACATACAGGGCAATTCAAAATGATGGACCCCATTTCATAAATTTATTCTATGGAATCTAATGAACATATTATACTGTGAGATGTGCGCAAAGAAAGGCAAACTCTCAAAGTTTAGTTGAGTTTAGATTTCATCCCACGTGGTTTCATTTTCAGCCAATACGAGTGCGCAGGAAGCGAGTCAAGAAAATGGCTGCGACTGGAGAGCAGAAGTCATTCTTTGTGCCTGATTACCATGTAAACAAGTCTGTGATTATTGTTCAACGGCATTTCCGTACCAGGTTTGGAAGAGACCCACCTACAGGAAAAGCCATTTGTGCGTGGTATGCAAAATGCAGAGGCATGGGCTGCACCTGTAAGTGAAATTTGACTGGCCGTCCTTCGACCGGGGAAGAGACAGTGGAACATGTTCGCGCCAGTTTCATGCGGAGTCCGCAGAAATCCACCTCCCGGGCAGCAAGGCAACTTGGACTTCCACAGGCAGCTGTTTGGCGCATTCTGTGGAAATGTTTACGAATGAAACCCTACCTCTTGCAACTGGTGCAGGCTTTAAAAGACACTGATTATGCTGCTCGAGCGTCCTTCTGTGCTGAGTTTCTCGCATTAATGGAAGAGAATGGGTTCTTCGAAAGTGTAATTTTCAAGGATGAAGTGACTTTTCACCTTTCCGGGACAGTGAATAGACTCAATGTAAGGATCTGGGGAACTTCTAATCGCCATCAAGTTGTGGAACACCAACACGATTGTCCCAAGGTGAAGATGTCTTGTGCCATTTCCCATGAGAAGGTTTATGAACCCTTTTTCTTCACTGAACCTATTGTGACAGGAAATGTTTTTCTTGATATGCTGCAACAATGGCTCCTGCCAGAGCTCGAAGAGAATAGTGCAGATTTCATCCTTCAACTGGATGGTGCCCCTCCGCATTACCATGGCAACCTTCGGAGCCATCTCAACGAGACATTGGCACAACGCTAGATAGGTAGTGCATCTCAGGAGGATCGAACTCTCATTCGTTGACCACTGAGTTCCCCCCGACTTAACCCCATGTGATTTCTTCTTGTGGGGTTTCATGTTTACATACCTCTTCTTCCACTAACAATGGACGACCTTCGTGCCTGCATCACAGCAGCCATTGCAGAGATTGACTGCGACACACCACACAAGGTTTGGCAGGAGATAGACTATCGGCTTGATGTGTTACGCGAGGTGCTCACATAGAACACTTGTGATATGACTGAAAAAACTTTGTGAGTTTACCGTTCTCAACACATGTCTCATATTACGATATGTTTAATAGATTTCACAGAATAAATTTATGAAATCGGATCCATCATTTTGAATTGCCCTGTATTAGATACAGG
This sequence comes from Anabrus simplex, assembly GCF_040414725.1. NCBI lineage: Eukaryota > Metazoa > Arthropoda > Insecta > Orthoptera > Tettigoniidae > Anabrus > Anabrus simplex. The sequence continues at coordinate 342,983,039 of NC_090266.1, read as the reverse complement.
GACATGATGATGCCCTCATTATGAGTGAAACATGTCCCTATATCTAATATGTTAAGAACTATTTCTTTAATTTAAATAAAAAAAACTCTTATGTATTGAACAGGTGGAATTTATAATCTAGTATTATTTTTTGACTTTAAGTGGTATGTTCCGAGCTGTCAACGGAGAGATGACATGGAATGACATTAATAAACAAATAAGTTTGAGTGGTGTCTTTTAAAGTAGGAAAGATCACAATATGAAGATAAAGTTGGAATTCAAGAGGAGAAATTGGGGCAAATATTAGTTTATAGGAAGAGGAGTTAGGGATTGGAATAACTTACCATGGGAGAAGTTCAATAAATATCCAATTTCTTTGAAATCGTTTAAGAAAAGGCTAGGAGAACAACAGACTGAGGGAAACAAGAAGCTTCTCGTTCACAAATGAAGATATTTTCAGAGAAATCCAACTGCTTCAGCAAGGAAAAGCAGCAGGAAGTGATCAAATTACTGGGGAGGTACTAAAGACAATGGGGTGGTACATAGTGCCTTATTTAAGATTTCTCTTTGACTATGTCATAAATAATAGTGTAATACCAAAGGAATGGAAGGAATCTATAATAATACCAATTTATAAAGGAAAGGGTGATAAAAGGAAACCAGAGAACTACAGACCAATTGCCCTGACCAGTATAGTTTGTAAAATACTGGAGAGTTTAATTTCAAAGTACATCAGAGGGATATGTGATGATAAAAATTGGTTCATGAGGAGCCAGTATGGATTTAGAAAGAAATTTTCTTGTGAGGCACAACTGGTGGGATTTCAGCAGGACATATCAGATCAGTTGGATTCAGGAGGCCAGTTAGATTGCATAGCCATAGATCTTTCCAAAGCCTTTGATAGAGTGGAACATGGAATATTATTAAAGAAATTGGAGGGAATAGGATTGGACGTAAGGGTTACACGTTGGGTAAAAACATTTCTAAATTCAAGGGTTCAGAAAGTCAAAGTAGGAATTAATGTATCGCAGGAAGAGAAAGTTTGGAAGGGAATTGCACAGCGTAGTATAATCGGTCCGTTACTTTTCTTAATATACGTAAATGATTTAGGGAACAATGTAACATCAAAAATAAGATTGTATGCAGATGACATAATTGTTTATAGGGAAATAAATACTATTGAGGATTGTTCAGAATTACAAAGGGACCTTGAGAGTATCCAACAATGGGTTGAAGAGAATAACATGAAGGTTAATGGAGGCAAATCATCTGTTACAACATTTACAAACAGGAGTTTTAAAACTGAATTTGAATATACTTTGGATGGGGTAGTTAAACCAAAAGATGGCAAGTGCAAATACATAGGTGTAAGATTTGAAAGTAATTTGCACTGGAAGGGTCATGTGGATGACATTGTTGGGAAAGCATACAGATCGTTACATGTCATAATGAGGATACTTAAAGGATGCAACAAAGAATTAAAAGAGAAAAGTTACTTAAGTATGGTTCATCCATTATTGGAATATGAAAACAGTGTTTGGGATCCTCACCAAGAATACCTAATAAAAGAAATAGATAGTGTGCAGAGGAAAGCAGCAAGATTTGTAACAGGGGATTTCAGTGTATCAGAAATGTTAAAGAAACTAGGGTGGGAAACTTTAAGTAAGAGAAGGGAGAAAACTAGACTTATAGGTTTATGTAGAGCCTATACAGGAGAAGCAGCATGGGGAGATATCCGTGAGAGCCTTCAGTTGGAAAATAATTATATCGGCAGGACTGACCACAAATATAAAATTAGAAGGAATTTTAGCAGAAGCGATTGGGGTAAATTTTCATTCATTGGGAAGGGTGTGAAGAAGTGGAACAGTTTACCAGGGGTAGTGTTTGATCCTTTTCCAAAATCTATACAGATATTCAAAAAGAGAATAAACAGCAACAGAGAAAATAAATGAAATGTTAGAGGGCATTCGACCAGTGCAGGCTAATGTAAATAAAGAATGTGTGTGAATAAATTAATTCCATCCCCTGGTCTAAGGAGTTTGGACAGCCAAAGTAGGGGACTGCCTGTAGGGGTGAAGTACAGTGGGGACTTCAAGGGCCCTGGGACCGCTACGGTAGCTGTGAAGGCCCTTCAGGAACTCTGAAAAGTGGTGGTAAAAGGGGCTCTGGTTAAGACGCAGCAGGTCGTTATGCTACTTAGGTTCCAGAATGGGTAAAGAAAAGAAAAAGTAAATAAATGCAATGTAAATTTTAATCTTATACCAGTTGTACAGTATCATTTGAAGTAATTCCACATACTGTATATCAGATGACTATATTTGTAAGTAGTACAGGAGATATTATAAGTAGAATTTTGTATACAATGTAAATTTATTAAGGATGAGCTGTGTGTTTAATAGAAAAAATTGTTTGTGTAAATTATATAATATTGTATTATAGGAAAATTTTATTCTCTTGTTAATTTAATATTTAGTGCTTGACAATAATGTATTTTAGTGTACCATTTGCCACCGAGGTAATCACCTCATTTGCAAATAAAGATATTTTGATTTGATTTTTGATTTGATCTGCCACCTGGGCAGCTGTCCTAAATGCAGATCAATATTGATTGATTGATTTTAAATAGGACGGGGGCTGAGAGGAAGAATTGAGCTTAATTTTTGGCAGAAGGGGCAGGTCTCTGGGGGGAAGGGGTGGGGGTGAGAATAATTGTTTATTACAGAATTTCAAGAGGAGCAAAAGTGAAATGCATATTCAGTCTGGAGCGAGATATCTGAAAATGTAGATTCAAAGTTTGGTTAGCTGCTGCCTGTAAATGAGCGAGTACCAGGGGGCGTTGAAATGGATGGATGTTATACATGGCAACTGTAATAAATCTTACTGTGTCCTTGATGGTCGGTGGAGAAAACAATGAGCGTGTTGTGGTGGTGGGTTTGTCGATGGTATGCGTAGGCACCAAGAGTTCTTGTCTGTCTCTGGGAGGGGTAGGGCGGGCTATGCAATGCCTCGAGTAAGTTGCATGTTGTATTGCACCGAAGAGGCTAAATATGCTAGGGCATTTAGATGTGTGGTGATGCTGGGTGCAGTGACCACAGACAGGAAGTTCAGAATTGCAATGGGATGTGGTATGTCTATTGTAAGATAAGCAGCACTCACAGCTAATATGCTGTGATGCATTTGCACAAGAGACTTCCACCTCGTGGTGGTGGTGGCGATGAATTGCAACCACACTTGGAAGAACTCTGTCAAGGTCCTTGCAAGTGAGTAGGAGTATCCTGATCATATAAGTGGGCTGAGAGCTGTTCTTTATCTGGAAAGCCTTCCTCACAGGAATTCCTTTCTCATTGAGTTCCTTGAGAATGGTTTCTTCTGAAATAGCTGGGTCTATGCCCCGGATCACACAGCTGAATAATTTGTGCCCCAGTGGTGGTGGCAAGATTCAAAGTAATGGCTGTGAGAGGGCTTGGAATGATATACTAGAGCCTATCGATTGAGTTAACCTATGGGCTGCACCCTCTCCATTGACTTTAATTATCACACCCTCCTCAAATTGTAATGTAGAAGTGTAGTGAAAATCTTGGATGGTGAGAGGAACTCGGCTGTGGGGTTTAAGAGGAGGTAGGGTTGAGTGTCTTCTGGAGTTAACTGAAGAGTATTGGGGGGAGTTGAGACAAGGCAACGTGTTCCTGATATTGGGAGTTCAAATGCATCAGAGGAGAGTGGAGAGGTGGGAGAGCGCTCATCTGCCATAATTGGATTTTCAGTTGTTGAGATTGCCAGGGCTAGCGCCGCCAAAGAATTCACTGCGAGGCGACGTATAGTGGGCTCTGCTTCGTGGGGAAGCTGTGACGAGGTGCATTTGTATTGCACCTACGATTCATCATGCTAGGGAGCTGATACCTCTGGGAGATATTGAGCATAATATGAAGGTTTGGTGGGAGTGGACGTCAGAGCTGTGTGATAAGCAACAGCTGCAGTGTCAGTCACAGCTTGTGTGTTGATGGTAGTAATGGTAGAAGTAGTGGTAGTGGCGGAGATTGAGGTGACTGGGTAATGCGGCCAGTATGGGTACATTGTGAATAAAGATGTTGACTGGTAGAGGGGAGCTAGAATGGTCTTCAATTGAGGGGAAGTTCCCTAAAATGGAGTTGGGAACTTTGAAGTGAGGAGATCAACCCAAAAAGAAATGGAGATTCTATCCTTGATCCTAGGCACCAAGAAAGATAGGGTGGAAACCTCGAAGTGAGGGATCAACTCAAAGAAATGGCGATACAATGCTCAAAGTGAGGTATTACACCTAGGCCCCAAGAAGAAATGGAGTTTTAACCGTTGAACCGAGGAAAAGAGGTGAAGTCCTGAGGTGAAACCTCATGAGGCACTGTTCAGTCCGCCTGACTGATCACTTTTACAAGTGGCAATGAAACACCGTGACAGAATTCAGCGTTAGACTGCTCTTTGGACTATAGCAATGTAGTTATGACACTTACCAACAGAAGTGCTCAGTAAAACAATAGATCTCTAGTTTAGTCTTATGCCTTTTGGAATAGTGCTCTGTAGGTTGCAGATTGTTTAAAGGAAGCTAAAGGGAAACAAATATTTTTAAAAGGCCTGGGTGTTTCAAGATTGCACCAATCTATGCAATGTCTTGAAAAAAATTCTTCTCATTACCAGTATGCTTTCTCACACTGCTGTTAGCATTGCCATTATGGTAGCTGCAGTTGCTCACAAGGTTCATGCACAAGGTCAACACTATTTGCAGGCAATCTATATATATAAAATAACTTGTCCTGACTGACAGCGACCAAATAGGCAACAATAAATTGGAAGAGATGGCAAAGGAATATAGATACAGAAAGTTGGAAGTCAAGAGAATTGTATGGGAAGAAAAAGATAGTTGGAAAGAATTTACAACTAAACTGGAAGAAGACAGTAAAGGGAAAATGAAAATGATATATGGAATAGTAAAAAGTAAAAGATCAGATAAAGAAGCAATTACAGCTCTGGAGACAGCAGATGGGAATATAGTTCGCAATATGAAAGATATCACGGATACAATGGGGCAGTATTTTGACAAGCTCCGAAATGGCCCTAAAGAGATCTCTGTTGAGGATGTAGGACAGAAAACAATAGAGGGAGATATACCAATTACATGGACAGAAGTAGAGCAAGCTCTCCATAGGATGAGAAGTGGTAAGTCAGCAAGAGCTGATGAAATTACAGCTGACATGATTAAAGCTGCTGGTTTGCCAGGAATACAGTGGCTGTATAGAGTTCTCAGAACAATATGGAAGGATAACAAAATACCTGAAGATTGGACAAAAGGGGTGATAGTTCCTATCTTTAAGAAAGGGATAGAAGGGAAAGTGAAAATTACAGAGGCATAAACCTCGTATCACACGGCCTTAAAATTATGGAGAAGATGATTGAAGCCGGAGTAAGGGATATACTAGAGCCTTTCTTAGAAGAGAAACAACACGGCTTTAGGACTGGAAGAAGCACAACAGATCTGATATTTGCTTTGAGGATGTTGGCAGAGAAACACTGGGAAAGAGGAAAAGACCTAATTATTGTGTTTATGGACCTTGAAAAGGCATATGATAATGTTCCTAGATCAACTATTTGGAAAAGTCTTAGAAAACTTGGTGTACTGGAGTACCTTATTAGGAAGATCCAAATGCTATATACTAATTGTAAAAGCTGTGTCAGAATTGGAGATGGTCACTCTGAATGGTTCAATACAACCAAAGGAGTACAACAGGGAAGTGCCTTATCACCTCTTCTATTCATAGCAGTTATGGATACCATTTTAAAGGAACTAAAAGGAAAAGGTAATAAAGATCTTCAGACTCTGGTGTTTGCAGACAATGTGGCAATATGGGATGAAACAGAGGAGGGAGTACAAAATAATCTGAATGCATGGTGTAAAAAGTTTGATGATTATGGAATGAAATTGAATCCATCAAAAAC